>NW_026623430.1:490403-535067 GCF_030028575.1 Malurus melanocephalus
CCCCGCAATGAACAATTCTGAGAAACTGGTAACTATAGATAAGGAGAAAGCTAAGGTACTCAATMACTTTTTTGCCTCCGTCTTTAATGGTAACCTTTCTTCCCACACTTCTCGAGTGGATGAACACCTGGATGGGACTRGGGGGTGCAAGTGCTTCCATCTGAAAGCAAATAYCAAGTTCATGATCACCTGGGSAACCTGACTATATGTAAATCTATGGGAACTGATGAGCTGCATCCCAGAGTCCTGAGGAAATTCACTGATGCCATTGCCAAGCCCCTCCCCCTGATATTTGAAAAGTGGTGGCATTCAGGCAGGGGACTGGAAAAAGGGAAACATGTTCAAAATGGATACAAATGAGGACACTGGGAACTATTGACTTGTCTGCCTCCCCCTCTGTTCCTGGGAGGATCGMGGAACAGACCCTCCCAGAAGCYGTGCTAAGGCACAGGGAGGATCAGGAGGTGATTGGAGACATCCAGCACAACTTCACCRAGGGCAGGACCCTGGAGTGAAGTGTCCAGCCCTGGGGGTCCCCAGCACAGCAAGGATATTGACCAAATGAAGGACTGCCACTAAGGTGATCAGAGGGATGGAGAACCTCTGCAATGAGGAAAGGCTGAGAGAATTGGGATTGCACCACCTGGAGAAGAGAAGGCATTGTGGCTTCCTATACCTGAAGGGAACTTAAAAGAAAGATGGAGAGAGACTTTGCAAGAGCATGTAATGACAGGACAAGGGGGAATGGGTTCAAACTGAAAAGGAGTAGATTTCGATTAGATATGAGGGAGGGATCTTTTCCTGTGGGGTTGATGAGACACTGGAACAGGTTTCCCAGGAATGTTGCACATGCCCCACCCCTAGAAACATTCAAGGCCAGATTGGATGGGGTTTTGCGCAGCCTGGTCTGGTGGAAGATGTCCCTGCTTTTGGACTGGATTACAACTGAGAAAGTAATACCCACAGTGAAGTAATGTGCCAAAGCCATGAATGCAGCACTGAATATTGGCTGTGACTTGCGAAAGGTTTTAAAATGTTTCACTGTCATCTTACAGTAGGTTTACTGAATTTTCTCTATGTGCAACTTTAATGTGTAAAGCAAACAACTAAAGTGACACAATGTTGATAGCTAAGGTTGCTGGTTACAGCATGTTTGAGGCCTACTGTACATATGAAAGTTTSAGATATAAAAATGATGTGGTTTTATGTTAATTTATTATTCTTTCTCTATGAAATTTCTCTATATTAAGCTCTGATTTGATAAAAAGCATTCTGTTCCATGTCTTTGTAACTCTCTGTTTAATGTAAACCATGTACAAGTATGGTCAAACTGCACAGTCAAACAATATAGGGATTTCAGTGCATCCTTCAGTGCATTTCCTTCTGTCTCACCAGAACAGCARATTGCATAGTTGAAGCTTCAGTGTTTATGATTTCTGTTTCTCTAGTGTCATTTCTGCTGTACATAGATAGTTCACAAGAACTGTACTTAGTAAAGTATTCTAGTAGTTAGGATCACTGGCAGATAGTTGATTTTTATTTTTTTCCTCATTTATTTTAGGTAGAGAGACCTCTGAAAGGGTGGGAAAGAAGCATCTGCAGTGTAGGGCAGCTGGATTCCAAGAAAGGAAATGTAAGCATGTGGAATGACTCAAAACAAAACAATTACCTGTAGACAGTAAAAAACCTGCAGAGGAAACTCAGGGGGAAGAATAGAGTTCTACAAGCACTGGACATGAAATTATGTAGGCTACTGGTACAATATGGACATCTATGGGAGTTGCTTATAGTTAAAAATTTATGGGGCTGAATGGGGCTGAATATCAAAGATTCTCACAATACCTGCTATCTTGCATCTTCTACAGAGACACCTTTTAAAAACACCCTSTGCCTCCTGCTTGGAGTAAAAAGAGGTCAGATAGCAATTACTTCAGCATTGGCTAACTTTGTGTACAAAAAACATTCAGGATCCATTTTGTATCAGGACTGGGACTGTTCCAAGATGCTTCAAAAGTTATCCACAGAGACTGAGCATTTTTGTTCTTTTTTTTTTTTTTTTTTCACTTTCNTTTTTTTTTCCTCAGCATTGTATAATATCTCTCTTATGACTCATGCCTTATCTGAAATCTTCCCAAACAAAACTACAACAGTTGAGGCTGACCTGATAATAAATTGGACTAGTAAGAAATGCTACTTGTGTGGGAAGTGAGAGCAAGATTGATTGTCTAAGACTGGATTATGATACCTCAGAGAATAGCCCTCAAATCCAAACACTGATGAGAAAGCTGTGTAAGGATGGGTGTATAGCTGACAGCATCCCTGCAACTTCTCTGCTCTTTAGCCACCGTCGAGAATGCTTACAGAAAAACAAAACCCTGTTGTGGTGTGGATAGTGGATTTAAACATTTATAGTGCTATATCAGTAGAATAGTTCTTTTCTGAGTGAGTAATATTTAAAAAGTATAAAATTGTGGAAGTGCAAGAAAAGGTGAGACAAGTTTTGAATGATGACACATTTTACTTCTGAGTTGTTGCAGTAAAACTCTATTTATGCTGAATTCTGCACAGTAATGGTTACTGAATACATTGTAAAAATGTGTATGTGTACTCTCTCCTGTCCATGCAATCCTAACTTAGATCTATCTAGGAGTGTTATGTTGTTTGTTTTTTTTTTGTTTGTTGTTTTTTTTTAAATTAAATTGGCAAGAGTTAGATTTTTAAAATAGCGTGTATGTCCACTGAATTTCTTGAATACGAGTGTTAGCATCATTTAGGGAGGTTTCTTGGCATGACTTCAGTATTTCTTCAAATAATTAGTGGTCTTTTAAGAAAAACAATGAGAAAGTTCACTCTTCACTCATTTGAAAGACCTGTATTATCTCCCAGGGTTTCCAACAGGCTTCAGTATTGAGAGAACAGTTCTTAAAAGGGTGGTTGGTTTTGGGTTTTTTCAATAATTTTGWATCCATAATTTTGARTCCATAATTTTGAATCCTAGAATTCCCTTTTTTTTGTTGCACCTGCAGTTTATAAATCAGCACAAGATGATGTACGCTGTTTCAGAAACTTTATATTCACCTATGTTGCTTAGTGATTGGCAGCCTTGAAGCCAGCAGATTTTTTTTCTGCATGCATTTGAGGTGATGCTTCAGTAGCTCTGCATTGCAGTTGTGGCTTAGTTATACCCTACTGTCTTAAAATTTCTTCTTCTCTAAATATTTAACTTGGTAAAAAGGTGGTGAGCAGAGGGTGAGATTCCAGGGCAGTCCTTTCATCAAATCCAGTTGTTAMCAACCTATAAGCAGTGTATGAACCATTAGCCTGTGAGACTGATTGAGTCATTTTTTCATTCATCTGCTTGTTCCTGCAGACAGTAGAATCTCAGAGTAATTACTAGGATGATCTCAGAAAGCAGCAGTATCAAGATGAATGCTAGGTATCCTGGCCTTATCCACACCCTTACAGTATTCCACCCCATTCAGCAAGAGGCCTCTATTTATCTCTTTATTTGACTGAAGTGC
Organism: Malurus melanocephalus; assembly: GCF_030028575.1. Taxonomy (NCBI): domain Eukaryota; kingdom Metazoa; phylum Chordata; class Aves; order Passeriformes; family Maluridae; genus Malurus; species Malurus melanocephalus. The sequence continues at coordinate 493,925 of NW_026623430.1, forward strand.
AAGAAGCTTTTCCTGCATTTCTTGGTGTCCCTTGACAGTTCTGGCTTCAGCCAAGCTCTGAAGATTACCAATGTTGTTCCTGTATATGCAGTCAAGGTTTTTACATCCCTTCTTTGTARCCTCTCACAGCTGCCATTTCCTGTGCACAGAAGCTCAGCTGTGTGTGCCTGCTTAGCCAAGCCAAACTCCTGATGTGTTTGCCTCTTGTCAGCGTGRAGACCCTGCTTGTGCCCAGAGGTGGCTGCTCTTCAGCGCCTGCCAGGCTTGCTGCACTCCTCTGCCTTCCTTTCCTGCCTTCTGTGCRATCACGTCTATCACTCCCTGGCTCTTACCCATGAGACAGCTTTCCCACGGGTCACTGGTGTATTTGTCTTGGTGAGGGCTTCATTTAGCAGTACAGACACATGTGTGCCTCAGTAGTGCCAAACAGGACATGTTTGATACTAATTTCAATTTTGCAGCTTTGTCAACACCCTTAACGTCATCAAGTTTTGTTGTGTCTCTTGGTCAGAGTATTTCCGTAGGATAACTAGGAATGTAGAATTGAAAATAAATCATGGGGTGTCCAGACACAAAGATTTCACTAATTGACTTAGTTCTTAACAATTTTTTACAAATACCACCTGGGATAAAACCCATCAATCCTTTGCATTGCATTTGTGCAAAATTACCATTCTTATTTTATCCTCTGTAAAAGCTGGGGATTTGAAAGCAAAACCTTCAGTTAGGTTCAGCAGGCTACCGTGCAGTAATTTTAATGTCTCATTAAAATCAAAATACATGGTTTGTAACTTTTTTTTTACATACAAAAGGAAGATTTGTTTTGTCTTAGCAGCAACAAAATCTATAACAAGAGCCAGAATGCCTTTACSTGAGTAAGAATAGTTGATAATTTAACTTACGAAGGGCTCTAGATGARTGGATTTTTACTGGGTAATTAAATTAAGAAACATTATATAATTAAGCTCATGGATCATGAAGAATATTCCTTGCTATTTTTGCTGTACAAAAAAGTTGTCTGTGTATTTAATAACTGTAGCACTTTCTGGTACTTTTTGAAGTGGGAATCACCAGACAAAATCTGAGACAAAATCTCACTGATGCAGTAGTAAATCAACCAGAGTTGGTGGTATTTACACATACAGAGGRATTCACACATTATGTGTTTACAATGTTGTCTTCTGTCTTTTTTACCTTACTTTGTAAGCTGTRCATATTTACTGATGACTTAGTTCTAAGCACTGCCAATACCATGATAGAAAAGGGGATGGTGAACCAACAGGTGACCAACCTCCMATGCAAGGTGTCTTCCATAGGATCAGTTAAAAACACAAGATATCAAGAAACACCCTAAGATACAAATTCATCAAATGAGGARGAACATGATTTTCTTTCATTCTTTCAAGATTACAGAAAATTTCYTAATTTGCATGACATTGGAAATAGTTGGCAAGCAAAAGTGAATTTTTGTGGAAAAAGCTGAGAGCAGTCTACTTAATTATGTTGTGTCCACGTGAATTTCTCCTGTGCAGTAGATGATCATTCACTGAACAGTTCACTTCATGTGAGTTCCTTCTTCCCATCCCTTCAATTCAAACTGTTTGAGAAATTCATAAACATACCTAATTCTATTCTGTAGCATACTGGCAGTTACTATTTCTGGTTATCGTTCAGACACCCTAAACTATAAAAATCTTTCTGCAGTTATTAACAGTGCTGATCCTGTGGGTTCCTGACTGCCTTTACAAAGGTCATGTGAATCAGAAGATATTACATAGAAGAGATTGAGGAGGAGCAAAACATTATTATGCTGTATCATTTGAGCTGTTTAAACTGACTTCAAATCAGTCATCTCCTTGATTGTATCACATGAGATGGCCAGTGTCATAATTGCTTCAGTTTTATTGTTTTCTTTTGCAGCTTGCAGAAGGTTTCATAGTCTCATGAGGAATGTGAGGTTTTTAGTTTTTAGATGTATCCTTTTGCTGCATTTTGTATGTCAAAATTGAGGCATTTCTCTCCTCGTGCCTCAGCAGTGGCAAGCATTCAGTGCTGATAGATTGAACTAGCATGATGATGTAGGTACTGTGTATAAAAATAGTCCCAGTTTTACCCAGGCAGGCTTACAGCTCATACAAAAGAGAAAAGTTGGAGAAGCAGATACTGCTCTTCACACAAAGAGCAATGACATAGGAACATTAGCAGCCTCATTTCAAGAAATGGCTGGCTCTGTCCGCTTGTATGGTTAGTACCTCTGGTCTCAATGCTGCAATTTTTCACAGGTAAAATTTCTCAGAATTTTATGTAGGATTTTTCCTGTGTCAGGACAACAAAATTGTAACTTAGTGTCATTTTGTGCTAATTTATTTTTCCAGTTTCAAATTCTATGATAATTGTAGAACTTGTTGTTGATAAAGCTATTCAGGGCATGTCATCCTTGTTTTACGGTGGTTTTTTTCATACTTAAAACTTAGGGATTTTTTTTCTTTTTTTTCTGACACTCCCACAGTACAAGAGAAGGGAGTACTCATTTGCAATTCTAGCTGTTCATTTTGCTCTGTTTGACAGAAGCAACATCATATGTTAAGAAAAAAGTGTATTGGGAAAAGCCCAGCTTCACAAAAGAACTTTACACAGCAAATAAGAATTAGAAACTTATCAGTTACTCTTAAAGATAAGTAAAATGTTTGTTATAAGAGCAAATTACATGCTCTTTTCCATTATGCACAGTAATTCTTTCTTCAATTTCCTCAGTAATGTAAAGTAGCATTATCCCTCAGAGTGGCTGTGCTGTGGTAAGATAAGCTTGAGAATGAAATAGAAACTGTAGAGCTGTAAAGCCWTTTCATCCCCCCACTTTCTACTAAATAAAATGGGTCATCAGTCATGAGAGAAGTGCACTGCCAGGTTATCTCAGCAAAGGTTGTACTCCTGCTGAAACTGTAAAAATAGAAAGTCAGGGTAGCTTGGGGCATAACTGATGCACAAACAGATTCTGCCCTGGTGTGTAGTGATCGGAAATAAAACCAAATGGTTGGGTGGCCACCAGGTCGCAAGAGATCATAATGATTTTTCTGACAGTTCCACAAATAGATGCTGCCTCATGTTTGTGAAGTACAGAAGATAGTGTACAGCCAGGGGAAGCYTTTCTTCCCTTAGAAAACAGACTTTGGGCTGTCCATTTTGTCCATATTTTGACATCTTTAAAAGGAGATGCAGTTGGCTTTGGTTTTCCTAATTCCACATGCCCACACACCCCCGATTATCCCCTTTCAGTAATGGCAGTGCCAGTTGCACATTTCTGTGTGGGGGGCGGGAGGCTTCTCCAAGTCTGTTTTCCCACGACTGCTAAGGCCACAGCTTGCTTTCCCGTGTGTCTCTTTTGAAACTTCTAATATGAGCAGGATTCAATGGGTCGCAGCCCACCTCGTCATGGTCCACATATTCATAGTGGAGAACCTAAGGATTGAAGAGTAAGAAGTGAAAACTTAGTCTTGAGGGCACCACTAGTATATGTGGTATATATTCATACAATTTTATGYCCTGATTTGTCAGATTGTGTATATCAACCTAATTTTCACTAATATCATTATATGTGATGTTCTTTTAGCTTTTGAAAAGGGTTCCTAAACATGTGCCTCAAAAATCTCGTTTCTTTTTGTACCTCTTGTTTAGCGTTTCTCCATGTTTATTTTGGCATAGAGTGTTTGGATATGAGATTCTTGGACCATAATCGGGAGGGACAACATGACAGATTTGTAAATCTCATCTCAACTCTTGGATATTTTAAGGAGAAGAKATAAGAATGGTTTATAATTCTGTATCTTATCAGTCACAGAGTAGCTAAGAAATTGGGTCACAGTGAAAATGTTATTCGTAGTTCATCCATATTCACAACATAGCTTATTTCTTGTCCACCRGTCTACACAGCTTCAAAGTAAGTGACATATCCAGCATAAATGGAGTATGAAAAATGAGATATTGAAAAATCCAGTATGATTTTTGTGTCTCCATATTTCCTAGTTTCATTTCTAAATACTTTTCAACCGCTAAARTCCATGGTTTTGAATTGCTATTAGCTAACGGTAAGGGAGAGAAATAGTAGCATTAATATATTAGTGCTAATATATTAGTCTATATTTATATACATTTTTATATACTATTTTTATTATTATTACTTTTTAAAACTCCATTGATCTGTATTGTAATGGCTATATTAGGAAATGACTACCTGATGAAAAAGTAACCTGCAAATTTCACACCAAGTTATTGTTGTCAATGTAGTAGCTCAAGACAAATCATTCTTCATTCTTAAGGAGGGAAAAAAAATCTTGTTTTGTATGCTGTAATGCCATTATCTTGTAAAGCTAAGCGTTAAGAATGATGTACCTAGAAAACAAGAGGCATACAGTCATGGTGGTGCTTGCTATCGTTGGATTTTGTGTGGATAGGTTTTGGCCTTCCACAGTTTCATTTCATCTAGAGGGTCAAAGTGCTGTCATTTGCATATTTGGGATGTGTGTATTTAGAGTGTAGCTATACTTCCTTTCATTCATTTGTTCTTTCCCAGCTTTCATAAACAACAGTAGGTGTAATTCAGCATCCCACTGTTCCAGTGCTTTTTCCGATTCCATCTTCAAGTCTAAGTTGTCCTGACATTCTCTGTCTAACAGAAGTGTAAATTACTTGACTTTCACTTTTGCTGACAGCTCTGGGAGACCAGGTGTAGGTGAGTCATTGCTTTTGCATAGTAAAGGTCACCTTCTGAGCAGGGTTGGAAATACTACTGTCCCAGATGGCAGCCCAGAATCTGAAGGACTTCTGGATCCAGTGTACTTCTAACCATGAAGGTTTTCTTGCAAAGAGCTCTACTAGAGTAGACAAAGCTTTTATGTATTCTTGTTAATCCCATACAGGACTTGGCTTAGTCATGCTGAGTCAGTGAGTGTATATTGACTGCAAAAACATCACTGTAAAAACATTTCAAAGCCAGTGGCATAACAGACCCAACCACATATGAGAAGAAATGGTGTCTCAAGATGTCTTAGGGGTACAGTTTCAGATATACAGTCAGTTATATTGGGTTTCCTTGTTTACTGGCTTTCTGAAGACTGAGGATAAATGAGTTTAAAATGTTTTTAAAATTATGTGTACATAAGATACCATCACAAGCAGATACCAGTGACAAGTCTGTGCTCCTCATAGACTCAAGAGCCTTCAGGTTGTAGATGTGAGGGACCTCAGCCTGTCACTGAATGCTTTGTGCAGGTTTAGGATTTTCTCTAGATGGAAGGTAACATTAAGGCAGCTGAAGACTAAACAAGCATATTTAAATACTAAAAGGTGACCACTTTTGTGTATAATTTCTGCTTGGATGTTCCTTTCAGAAACTAATTTGAGAATAGTATTTTAAAGCAAGAAACAACAGTGTAAAAGGTTCAGGATTTCTTGGGAATTACTTTTTACCTCAGTCTGTGTACGTTGCTAAGTCATTTCCAAGGCAGAACAAACCGAGGCAGAGTAAATGCAGTATTTACTGGCATTTCTATCTCTGTGTTTCTTTTACGGCCAAATAGTGGTCTGGAGGCTGTGTAGGAATAGAGAGTCCAGCTTCTTCCTCTCACCTCCCCAAGATAAAACTGTTTGAGTGAAATGAAAATGTTAGTTGTCCGCAAAATTGGCAGTAACTCTGAACACATGGATAATTAGGCTAATTAGTCTCATTYGTTAATTACATTGAGAGGCTACTGCTGTATTTTTATTTGTTGCTATGATGTTTAAATTTTGACATTTGAAAACCTCGTCTGCATTTTTGTTACTTTTTTTCTTTTACATCATCACATTACTTGTGGTAAACTTCATATTGAATAAAAATGTTCTACTAAATTTAATTAGCAGATTTTGTTAAAGGATCATAAATGGTTTAATATCCCATGCAGATTGCAATGTTTTCATCCAAAAATTCAAGACACATTTTAATATAATAGTATAGAAAAYATGGGGAGGATGGAGGGAAGAAACAGTTCTACCTCCCCCCCTACTGTAAGGTGATTGTCTTCTAAAACATTTCTCATTAGGTTATTTCAAATGGAAGTGGAATCTTCTGCAATTCAGAGCATTTTTTTGCATGTCCCTTTCATCTTATTCTGTGAAGTACAAAGACATCTTTGATGACGTGCARTACCTCTGGGATAGAACCTGGAAGAAAGCAGATCAGTACTTGGCAACACAATATAAATGTTTTTAAGAAAACAGATGAAAGAAGCAGTGAGTGATAGGGCAGCATAGACCATCTGTTAGAATTACTTATGTTATGAAATGGAAGCTGATTCATGTGTTTTACACCAGCTGAAGGTCCTGTCTGCTTTATGCACTCATTTCCACATGCGCTCTCCATCCTCCTGCCAGGTCGTACTCTTGCAGGTAGCAGATTGTAACCTCCAAAAACCCCGTGTTTTACAGAAACTGTAAAGTCTCCATGCATGTGGCAAGGAGTGTGTGGCGTGTCTTATGTCAGCCGTGTACTACAAAATGCGGAAAACAGGTGTCAGTGAGATGCCTGTAGATGAGACAGGCACAGTCCATGGGCAGGGATCATAAGGGCTGCCTTTCCTAGTCTCTCTATGGTCTTTCTAAATGGGATGAGACAGATTTAAACTATTGCTGTGTAACTGATCTTGACACGAACATGCAGCTATCCTTCTGAAAAGAAAGACTTTTAGGATGGCTCTCCATTTGCACTAACATGCTGAAAGAATCAGGTGGGGTATTAGCACCAAGTAGTGTATTTCCATGTCTACATTTCTGCATTCTTAGTTGTGAATATTGCTCTGTTTTTGTAGGTATGGTTTTATTTAGTGTGTGCTGTCTAGAAGATTGCCCACTTTTCAGATGAACGTGCCTCTGGTTTGGTTCAGGAAGGATGAAATGGCAGCATTTATAAAATCTTACCTTTTTTTTTTTTATGAAGAATTCAGTATTTTTCAGACATTTTATCTCATTTCTGAAATTAATCTGTTTACCTGTGCATGTGCAAGTGCACATTGGAATCTACATTGCCGTTTTTGTTTTCTGTGTGGGATAATGGAGTTTAAAACCACTTTTWATATGGACTTTAAAAACACTTTCATTATGGATGGTGGAATTCCAGATACTGAGGGCAGGGAGTGCACGTAAAAATGGAATGTCAGAAGACAATTCAGAAAACATTTGTAGTAACATTTTTTATTTTTGTAAAAATTAAGAAATGTAAGCAGTTCCACATCTGCATCTTCCAAACCAGTTTTTAAAATTCAAGATCCTCATTTTTAATGAGCCTGCACTGCCAGGCCTTGACACTTCATAAACTGCCATAGTTTATTTTCCCATAGTGTTAAAATTACAGGAAAAAGGCAAAACGCAGCAACTCAATTTATACGTGAGGAAGAACGTGCCACTTTTCTGAAAAATTTCAGTTGTGTACAAAATTAGATCCACAGTGGCTCAGAGCTTTGACTGCTGAGTAAGACTGAATGACTGATAGTAGAAGACTACAAATGTCTTGATATTCAAAGGTGTAAATTTTTGCAAGTTTTGAGTTGGCCACATGTCCTTTGACCAAGGACCTGTGACTTCTGTTAGTCAGGATTTTTTTTGTTCTTTCTTTTTCTAAATCACATTTTGTCTGTATTCCCTCAAACAAATCATGAGCTAACATTAGCAAAAATGCCTTTTTCATTTCATCTCTCAAAAATTTGTAAATTCCTTCTGGTAAAAAGAGCCTGCTTTGYAAATTTGTTAAAAACTTACGGAAGGTTCTCATTTTCCTTTTTCACAGCCTTCTTGAAGCATCAGTATCTTGAATACAAGCTAGAACCATAGACTCCTGACTGTAACTAAGGCAGAGTTTGTTGTGTTKATCCATGTTGCATTAGGATCAGATCTGACAGTAGGCATGAGCCAGTGAGTGAGATYAATTCTATACTATAAATTTGCGGAGGGGGGCAGATTTTATGGTCATTTTTCTCATTTCTTTGATATCTCTTAGAGAACAGTACCTAACAGCAGCAGGTTCAGCTCTGCTTTTGCTTAATGCAGATATGTTTGGGCAGCTGCCTGCATGTCAGAGGTGCTTTTCGTGGGTTGCAGTGGTGTTTGGGTCAAAGCTGAATCTTGAGTCTCTTGTTTATCTATGCAGGTTTTGTTTCCTTACATTTTAAAAATACCTTTATCATTGGTAGCTGATATACATAGTGTTGAAAGGAGGAAAGTTATCATCTTCAAATTTAAATATTAATCCCCTAAGGCTGTGGCTATGCCTTCATTTTGGTAGGAAGGGGCTGCACTTCCTCCATGCCAGGGATTCCGACAGAATCCCTCTGCTGACCTTGCTGCAGCTGCAGAAGAAAAGCTGCCTCTGCCCTGTGCAGCATGCTCATAGCACWATACAATGCCAGGCTAAGTGGTGCCTCCAGTCATTTGCTTCTCGTATCTGGGTATGTTTCATCCAGACCTAATTCATTCAGTCCCCCATCTCTTCTTTCTCTCTTGCTTCCATCTCAGAAGCACAAAAAGGCAYGCTGCCCATTTCAGTCCATCAAGGGGGTCACCCAGAAATGCCCAGTGGATGGCTGAGCATTACTCTTGTGTTGTAGTGCTCTCCAGCTGCAGAGAACAGGCCAGTGCTTTGGGATATATTGCTCTTACACGGTGAATTGACACACAGGACATCAATTTAAAGGGAGGGCATTCAGTTTCATTTATATTGTGCTCATGTAAAAAAAGCTTAAAGCCAATCTCAGCAATTCCTAAATATGCTGCTATCAAACTGRAAGTTGAATGGGTTTGGCTTGCTCTGTGTGTAGTTAATAAGTTATCAACACTGCCAACAGGATAAGAAAATGYGCAGAAAGTTTGGACTGGCACCTTGCTGTGCTGCATAGACTGCTTTTTAGATACAGTGGCAATAGGAAAACCAGAAATAAAGTGTACATCAATACTAGCAACAGCTTACAGACAGGTTTTTCCTCACAAACTTCTTTTAATGTCTTTTCTTGGACAAATAACAATAAATTCAGTGACAGATGAAAAATCAAACACTTTTTCAAATGTAGCAGGGGCAACTTCACAATAGCACAGTTAGTACAGCTGCTAAATTGATCAATCATATTTAAGCCATGTTTGTATTCTCTTTTTCCTTTRTTCTCTAGCAGCTTCTGAATGTTCCCTGCATTGTCACATTTCCAGATGTTAAAAACTAGGCTCTTTCACCCAGCAGAAGGCATGTACACTATTGCACATTGTGTAGAGATGTAAAGTATGCCCTGAATAGAATTTAGTTGCTGTAAATTTCTCATGCTGTTATTTGTCATGTGTAGTAGAGTCTGCTTTACCAATCAATATTGTTACACCATTACTTGCATAATGCTGATCAGATATTTGGACTCTCTCTCCTGGGGAGATCTTAGCATGCTGTAGACTGTGGCCTAGCACTCTTTACCTGCTATGACTGTTTTTCACTGCCTGTGAAATACTCCAGGGTTTTTCAAAGTTGATGTCTAGCACATGTAAGTCAGCTGGATCAGTGGCCAAGACAAAACATCCTTCCCGAGGAGTGAGCGTGAGCACAGCCTCCCAGCTGGCAGCGTAAACCACTGCTGCAGGAAAGAGTTTTGTACTCAAATGGAGTAGGTGAGGACAAGCAGTCTGGTGACATAGAAACCATGGGATGGTTGAAGTTGCTGTCACCTGTGCCCGGATTGCATCTGTTGTGTGGTAAGGTCAGCATATGCCAGCTGAAGCAGCAYGATGGAGGAGATAKTGCTTCTGATGAATTTAGAAGCTGCATGGATGAAGCAGATGTGTTAATGTGTGTAGTTGAGCTAAGAYGGATCATGATCTGTAAACATGCTCCAGATTAGGATGCTAGCTGGATGGATTCCTGATCTGTGTTCTCTTTCTTTTTCCACTCCGTGTATTTTCATATTCTACCTGTGCAACTCATCTGCCCTAGAGTACAGAACAAAATTTAAAGCTGCAGTGCTATCTACCCAGAGAAAGCAACTTCCTCTGAAAGCCTCCTAAAAATTGCTTTAGACACATGAGAGAGGTAGTTTGAATGAATATGTCATTTCATGGTTTACACTATCTTTTTCAGACACAGACCCTATATTTATTCATGGTAATAGATCATCTTAGGTCAGGAGATGGCAACTGGTAGCATTCCAGATGAGAAAGCTAGTGGCTGTGCATCCTTCTAGGCAAGAAACCTGAGAACTCTAGAGATTTTTAGTGGTTTGGATTAGTTTTGCCACTCTCCCAGAATTTCCTTATCACCATCCGGCTGAATGAGCTGCTTACATTGAAGAAACAGGCAGCTACCAAATTTTTTTGGCATTCTGAGAAATACAGCACAGATGTCTTCTTTCTCTRTAGCAGTGCAGCACAGGGCAGTGCTCCCACTACTGCTGTGTAGTGAACTTGTAAGAAATGTGCATCTGAATCCAGACCCCTTTGCACAGAAGTAAAACTGTGGGCATTTTATTGCCCACAAGTTCACTGTAGGGGCTGACCAGATCATGGTACTGTCATAATYAGAAATAGAGAATATCATGTAGTTATAGTTTCTCTTTTCCTTTTTTTGTACTGCAAAAAAGCAAAGATTGGCATGTCTTCCAGCTAACACAAGCGCCTTTTTAATACCAATTTCTTCTTTTTCTCATACTGGTGTCCTGCTGGGGACAGAGAGTGTTGGAAAAAGCACACAGTGTTCTTACTGTCTTCAGCTCTGTCAGCTTTTGAGCTTGTGCCAGCTTCTCTTTGTCAGCTCCCAAGGCCACTCTAAACTTCAGAGGTGCTGGGGTTGTGACCAGCTTTCTGGCTGAGCTTAAACTTTTCAGAGAGCCAGCCTCCTGAAGCGTGTGTTTGGTAAACAGGCAAGACTTCAATAACAAGTTTAAATGCATGAAATTAATTCTGTTATCATGGATGCATTGCAGCATTTCAGCTATCAGCCCACTTCTGTCCCTGGAATGTGTAACACTGGTTTCAATTTTTGTCAGCCTTAGGGTAGTACCTACATCATCTGTCGTGGGGACAGGGACTAGACAGGGACTTCTCTTAGAGGGATATGGGATGGGGCAGTGCTGCACCAGCGTACCCTCAGCATTTCCTTCCCTGCTTTATTTCACTTAGCAGAGGACAGCCTCCAATGTAATGCAGCAGCATTGCAGCAGAGACTCTGCAGTAACTCCTGTCAGTGCAGAAGCTTGCGGCATACTTTCATATTGTGCGCTAGTGCTGAATGAGAATGACTTCCCCGGTATTGCTGGAGTTGCAGAAATTCTGCTGTATGGTCCTGGCTAGTGGTGAGAAAGCAAAAGCCTAGATCAGATTGAAAAAGGATTGTTCTAGACACTCGCTTCCCTCCCCTTTGACAACTCTAGCTGAAGATGGAAAAAAAGGGATTAAATTTAAACAGAAAGAATAAGAACATGGAACAGGTTCACAATGCATATTTCTTACCACGTAACAATGCTGGAGGTTGGGATCCTGACCTTTCTGTATCTTTCTTGAGGAGAAATAGTTCCACAGATATATTTTGCTTTTCCTCCACACTGTCATTGTTGGAGAGCCTATCCCACAGTTTTATTCATGGCTTGACAGGCTTTAGCAATGGCTTGTCTTTCGCACTGGCAGTTGCTGTGTCTTACGTATGTCACATCTATAGCCAATTTCCCTGGCTTTCTGACCTGCCTTCACACTGCTAGTGGAGTTCATAAACAGGGCTGAGGGCCCTACTACTAGCAGCTGTGAGGACTAGCAAGGCCAAGCTATTGTATACATATAAAGGGTATTTAGAAGATGCTTTGTGAGAGAAGAAGGCAAGCCTTTTAGAGTCCAGTCATAGCCTTCCCTGCTTGAGTTTCCAAAATTCAGTTTACTTCCTGGTCTTTGAATAGTGCATTTTATTGTTCACACTCTGAATCCGACAGCAGAGTCAGGGGAACTTTTAGGGGTGAATAAAGCTAGCCAGCCTGTGGTTAGTTTGGTGTGGTGGTGGAACAGGCCAGCAAACAAAGATTTCTAGCAGGAAAAAAAGTGATTTCAGTGCCGTCAGGGGACAGAGTATATTATTCCCTGATTAAATATATCTACTGAGTGACAGAAGGGAAGACAAAAAGATAATCTCAGGCTTGTCTGGCAGATGCTTACCTAAAATACATCACGAACATTTCTGGTAGATATGCTGCTGATGGCAAGCAGTAGCAGGTGCAAATTAATGCTAAGCATTTTCCCATGTGCTTTGCAAGTGCATTTCTTCATTTTGCCAAGCAGAAAGCAAAGCCAGGATGGCATGATCGAAGTCTCAACGAAAACAGGAGATAAAAAATTAAGTTCTCTGGAGATTGTTAGATCTCCAATTCTTTTTTAACTTTTGTCTTTCACACTGTCTTCATGACCCTTTAGAGCTTGTGGGAGAGCAGTGGTGTCACCGAGCTCCTCCGTTCTGTAGGGGAAGAATCTTCTGCTGGTGAACTCCAGCTGTCATGATAGCCTGCTGTTGTATACTGCTGAAGAAGAGAAATTTACTAATAAAATGTGAATGGACATTACTGTAACTTAAATGTATGTGAAATTTGGATCTGATTTTCATTGTACTACTGAAGTGGCTTTTTTACATTCTCAGGTTGTGTTCTATTGACATTCTCTATTTTGCACAAGTTGTTTACATATTTAAAAGAAAAAATAGAATAAAATTCAAATAATTTTAAATGCAACATCAAGTGTGATAAGCTTTCCTTGTGAAATCTGTTGTGTTTAATGAAGTGTGGGGTTTACTCAATTTCACTAACAATTACAGTATGAAGTAAGTATTAAGGCTTGTCACACACTTCAGGCTTCTTGTGAGATTTATCACATTTGTTGAGTTTCCTGAAGCTTTCCGAAACTAATGATACTGGATCACTTTGCTTGTAAATGAGGACTACCCTTATCTGGATGGTCATTCTGGAAAACCTTGAGAAAGATCACGCTGTGTCAGTTGAAAAGCTTTTCAGTACATATTAAGGTGCTGTGGATCAATGCTGATGTTTTCTACAGCCTTTGAATGCTTCTGAGATAAGGTGTTTCCATATGAATCTGGAAAAGCCCTTCTTTTATTCTATATTTTGATTCTAATTGATAAAGAAGAACTCTAAAATGCAGTTAATTTACTTAAGCTTTTGCGGTGAGTTTTTCTTATAGTTCCTGTTCTAATTTATCTGAATAAGCAGAAAGGATCCTCTCTTGCTCACTGTTGTTGCTGAGAATGTGATTTGCCACAAGATGTTTCATAGTCCGCAGAGAACAAGGGTCATGATCAGAAATCTAAATTGCAGTTGTCACACGTTTTCTGCAGTAACAAATTCTGATACCATAAATGCGAAACAATGAAGGATCAGCCAGACACAAAAATTAGCCTCCACGTAGCAGGTTTTTTCTTACTCTAGTATGTGGAGTGACAGAATTTTTAAAAAAAAAAAAAAAGAAAAGAAATCTTGGTTAGAGATTGTGCTTTTTTAAAAATAAAAATATTCCTTTTCTAATGTTTTCTCCTTCTGAAAAGCCTGGAGTGTTGGCAAACCTTCACCATGTATACATAGACCTTTCCCATTAAAATGTRTATTTCTCACTACTTTCTTTTACAAGTCAGCTTTATCTTCCTTGTGTTTGAAAAGCTCGCAAAGCATCTCAGCATTTTAGAGCCTATTTGAAAATCTTTAACAAACCTGAAGATAATTCTGTCATTGTGCTTCCTGATTGTGACAGAAAAAAACTCAAAACGGCAAAAACGGCATTGGAAGAACTGTAAAAACGTATGGAGGAGAGACTGAGCAATCAGGAATGAAGAATTAATAGGGTGACTTGAATTTAATGAGCATGTACTATGCAGAAYATTACTTTTCTCCACTGTGAATTTGTAAGTTTCATTCATTACTGTTTCCCATAGCTTTCATATGAATAAAAATTTTCTTTCTACCACCCTGCCTACTATATGTGTGATTATTTGATAGRCCGATGCTGTCAACAGCCTTCCTTTGGGGAATAGAAAAGTTGTGCCGTGGATACGTATTTGTAGTTACGAMTGCATGCAATAAGGAGAATGTTGCTTTTCAATCTCACTGCGGTATGACCTCTTTGCAAACAGGGCATTCAATTTGCATCACAGGGAAAGGCAGTGTATTGTGTTTGTAATCTSTTTAAAGCTGTTTTTTCATTTCTGTTTAGAAGCAAAGCTGCCAGTGTTTTGCCAACATGCTTCCAAAACACTGTAACATGAAATTAACTGAGCTGCAGACTCAGGTGGCTACTAGGGTAGCTTAATGCTGATCCTAACTGCATTTTCAAGTTTGGGTGATTTATTATCATACTGTGCAGGGTTTTCTGGTGGCAGCTGTTTGACCTGCGAATTMTTCAGAACTCTGGTATAATACAGTGTCTTGGAATAGCTGTCTAATGTGTGTTTGATTTATATTAATAATAATAACCTTTTAGTAGTGAGAGATGACAGCATCAGAGTCTCTGTAGAGAACTGCTGCATGAGATATTGAGCAAGTGATCATCAGAATATTCTATAAAAGATAAATGGAATTTTCAAGATATTCACAGTGACTGCAGAAGTGTTCTTTTGTCCTTTGACATACTGCGTGGTAACACAACAATAAACACCCCAAAAAAGGGTTATCTGCACAAATATATGAAAAGTTGAACAAGTGGCAAAATTAAACAAGTGTCAACATAACTATGACTTAACAAGTTTTGTTGTTTCACATGAAATGCATTCACCGAACCTCATTCCTGTCACTGTGGCTTCTATTCCAGCTCCTGCCACCATTTACCAAAATCTCTGTTTTTAATGTTAACTGTCAGGGAAAAAAATGGTTTATTTTTTCCCTTAAGTGTAAGAATCATGCCAATTTTTTTGTTCCTACTGAAACCATTCTGACCGGCAGATGTCAAATTCATATTCTGCCTGAGTGGAAGTGGGATCTTTGTAAAATTGGGATTTGCTCTAACGATCTATATAGCACTGCTTTTCAGTCAAATAAAGTATGAAGATCCCAACAATAAAATGTGGCATTATTAGGGGTAAAAGAGGTCTATATGTTCTTAATTCATAAAAAATGCTTTCCACATATCCCCTCCTCCCTTAAAGGGCCTAATTTTACATCTATTTTAAAGCAAGAACCAAAATGTTGAAACCTTGAAATGACGTGACAAGGGAGACTTTTAGATTCTGGATAGCTGTAACTGTTAGCTGACGATGTTCCTGAGATACAGAGCTTCTGTAATGACGAGAGCAGATCCTGAGCTGATGGAAGCTGGCATGGCTTCATGACCTATGATAATCAAATCTGACAATCTTAGATACTGATGGAGCGGTAGCCTTAGTGAAATGCTTTAGCAGTTGATTTGGAGGGTGAATATAAACAGGCTGAAGAATATCTCTGCATGCAGGCAATACTACTACAATGGCATAGATCTGGGTCCTATTGCAAATGCCTTTCTCAGGCCCAAAGGTCCCATCTGACCTGATTATGGCCTAAAAAAAGGGTTTTAAACCCTCTTCTGAGCAGTTTACTCCCTTCTGCCCCAAGGGGCAAGAACTGTTGAGGGTTTAATTTTTTTTATCTTTAAATTTGAATTCTTAATTTGAGTTTTCATCACTGACTACTTGAGTGACTGTGGTGAAAGAAAAAGAAAAGATCAAAACCAAATGGTATTTAAATTTTCAAGTGGGATTTTGCTTCAGCTGTTTGGTTTTGGTTTTTTTTTTTCCTGAGATCTGTCAGTGCTTCTCCAAGTCAGAGTTTTGTTTGGATAATGGAGGAGAACAGAGTTCCCTGGAGGGCCTGTGATGTAACTATCCTGAGAGAAGAGATTCCCAGCTCCAGAAGGGCTGAAGAGTTAATGAAGACTTAACAGCTCCTCTCTCTCTCTCTCTCTCCTCTGACTCACCCCAGTTTGTAATAACAGTACTTGACACAGAGTTTTACAAATGAATTTTCTGCCTAGTACGTAATTTTGTTAGGCACCTTAAATGAGTGACTCTTGATGGTGACTGTGGGCCTAGTCTTGACAAATTGACCACAAACCGAAAGCATGTTTAGAAGAGAGGGATGACCTGCCTTTGTGACTTTGCAGTGACCACTCCAGCAGACTACAAGGCTGTGATTTTAGGAGTGTCGTACATTCCTCAGCTAGAGTAGTGATGAATATGAAAGAAAGGAGCAATTGCTAAGGTTTATAGATGTGAATTAGGATGCTTAGGGCATCTGTGGGGATGAAAAGCCATGTTTTTTCCAACCTTCATCAACTATGAAAGTATCTCAAGGTGAGGAAATGTAGAGCTATAGACAAAAAAGCTGTAGCTCTACACTTCATCAATTAATTACCTTTGACTATTTTATATCCTTAGAGTTGAACTACAGATATTAAAGGTCTATTTCAAATATTTAATTGCTAGCATATTACCTTACTGTTATTTTCAGGGATCTGAAATCTTCAGGGTAGGAAGCTGCTGTGCAGATTTAGCCACATCACTTGTAATAAGATATCCATTTGCATAAGACTAATTAATGAAACTGAAAATTAATAATAACTTTTAGAGCATTGAAACTATCCCTTGTCCACTACTACTTGTTTGATTTTTTGTGCCACTTCACTCATCTTGGTAATGCACAAATTTAGTAACACAGACCACACAAATTCATTTGCATTCAGATAAGAGAGTGCCTGTATGGTGTTGCACATTTCTTTTGTACAGGAAAGAAGAGATAAATACAGTTCTCTGGTTTTTTTCATAGTATTGTCATTTCATTAATGCGCCATTTTGGCTACTAATTTGTGAGATGCTGACAGAAAACAAACAGAGCTGATAGCTATTTCCTATTGCACAGATAATTACAGATAATTAGTAAGTGCTTAGCCATGATGCACTTGCAGCTTTGTTGCAGTGAACTGGAGTGAATTTAAAATTACACAGATGTCTGGATTTTACTGATAGCATGAGTGACTGTGGGCATTCCTCCTCTTGATACTAAAAAAATGCTGTAGAAGAGTTACCATAGTGGTTAAAGACAAGAGGGAAAAAGTACAATTTTTATTTTCTTTCTCCTTGTTTATTGCTGGAGTCACTTCACTGAATTAGTAGTTAATAACTCACATATCTGATTGATTTCTTATGATAAATACTATCCCAGTGAAAGATTAGTACATTCACTGGATCATACACACCTGACTTAATTGAGGGATTATACCACTAAAAGATTCTGTGACTGACGGTGCAATTGCTAAAATCCATATTGAACAGTGCTGCATAGCAGCTACCATTCAACTCTGTTATTGTCAATATTACTGACTGTAAAGGGAAACATAGATCAATATTTTACATTGTATTAGGAAAATGAAACAGTAGCACAATATAATTTTCCAATTAGTTTTCAAATGGACTATTTTATTAAAACACCAGAGTATTTGCTAAAGTCATCCTACCAAAGTTCCCTTTATTTCTTTCTTTCTAAATAAGTGAGTTGGGTATTTTATATATAACTTACATAACATTCAAGCTCTTTCATGATGTGAATAGAAGCGATTTTTAAAAACTAATCTGTCTCTCTGTCTATCAAATTTATATATAAACTTTTGATTTTTACTGTTGAAGATCTACTTTGGGTTGTGTCTGTATCTGAGAGTGCTCAGGCCTGGGTGCCTCTTGTCTTCTGGATGGCTAGGACCAAGACCTGGGGAGCTTCTTCTTGCTCTGTTCTTCGGTGCTATCTTTGATCAAAGATTTGGTCTCTGAGGCTTAAGCAGAATACATTATTTCTGAGTGTTTAACTTCAAAGTGCATTTGAAATAAGTTCTTTTAGAAGGAAGTTTTTTAGAAAGAATAATAAGCCTGACTGTTGTACTGACTTAACAGAAAAAAATCTATCGTTCCTCCAAAGAAATGTTTTAGCTAGATTTTTTGGTTGCTGCTGAATCTGTTTGTTTTCTTTTTTTAATTGCAGAAAGTGAGCGAAAAAGTAGGAGGTGCAGAAGGAACCAAGCTAGATGATGATTTCAAAGAGATGGAAAGGGTAAGTCTAAATACAGATGCACATATCCATTATTGCCATGCATTTTTTCTTTAGAGAACAGGAATTTCAAAGGTTTTGTCCCTGAATCACTCAAAGAGTTTTGAAATACTTAACTTTTATTCAGCAATACTGAGGTTTCCATTTTCTATTTCTTTGTGTTTTCTAACCACAGCATATGTAATGTATGGCACTCTACAATGCAAATATTTCACTTTGAGATTGAGGCTGAAGTCAGCTACAAATGAGCTTTATTTTTGCCATTGCAGAGGATATCTGAAAACAGTCTGTCTTCAAGACAGTCATTTCAATGGCTAAGGGTGCTGCTGATTCTCAGCTCCTTGAGTATCAGTCAAGACGAACAAGAGAGGTCTGCTGAAATATGTTGACAGTGGCACTGGGATATCCACCTACAGGTTCAGATATCCTGTTAGGCAGAGCCTCCACTGGCAAAGTGCTTCAGGTACATGAGGCTAACCCTCCAAAAGGCTGCTTGGTGAGCCTGGCAGGGACAGCACTGTTTCAGTGGAGGGGAAAATAAAGAAGAAAAGCCATAGCTGTGAGTGGCAGTGATAATATTTCACCTGAAAGAATCAGTAGGTGCAGGTTTTTTTCAGGCTTCAACTTTAGAAGGTATTGTCAAATCTTGTAGCACAAGTTTGTGCTAGGAGATTTGTAAGGTATGTATCTGGTCTATAGCTGATTAAGAGACAAAGAAGCTATTTTTCTGTATATTCATGGGGTGGGGAAAAAATCTTGGATGGAGAATAAAGGGCATAGCCTTTGCACTTCTTACAGATAAAGTACAAAGTTGGTTTCTCCCCTTCCTCTCCACTTTTGTTCGAATGGGCCAGACATGAGTGTAGGCTTTCCCACTGGACTATGTTAACAAAGATCCAAAAAAATGGTGTAAAGTTTAGAGTGGAAAACAGGACATTGCAACAGCCAGGTGTGAATCCCACATCGTGTTTGTGGACAGCATGTGTTGGCAGCCCAAGAGATAGGAGTACTGAGAGCTGAGAAAGGAATGGAATAAACTTACCAGTTGCCCTCACACATGCCCCCTGGCCCTGTTTCCATTGCCAGCTTGTCTGCAGGCAATGGACATGATCCTTCTGCACCTTGACCTTCTGTTCCCTCGCCCCCACTATCTTCTGCAGCCTCTTAGCCATTTCTGGGTTCCCTGAGAGGCAGTTCAGCTCCATATTACCCAGGTCTGGCAGACCTCTCCTGCTGCTCTGTGTAAGGGATAAAGCAAGACCTGGCAGATGGCAGTGGCAACAGGAAACAGGAAAGACATCATGACAGCATGATGCAATCTATCTCAGGTGTTCTTTTTTAAAATAGGAACTTGCCATTATGGTAAAGGAGTTCACTCTGTGGGATACAAGCTACCCTACAGAGAAATGCAATGTGTCCTCATAATACAGAGTACAGGACATTACAGGGATTCCTCAGTCTGCCAAAGCAGCATTTTTCCTTTGAGACCTGATTCTGAGAGTGAGAATAGTTGCATACTTTGCTACATGCAGTATAGGAAGTGGATAGGGACTGCTTCCTAAGAAAGCAAGACTTCTCACTACAGAAGAAAGTAGAAGAAAGTAATATTATTTAGTTCTAAGTATTTTAAAATTCTAAAATATATAGGATTAGGCAGAAATAAATGATCGTTCATGCCAATAAACTGAAACTGAAAACTGAGTGATACCTGGTCTTCCTTATTCCAGTTTTACCAGACCTT
Source organism: Malurus melanocephalus (assembly GCF_030028575.1). Classification (NCBI taxonomy): domain Eukaryota; kingdom Metazoa; phylum Chordata; class Aves; order Passeriformes; family Maluridae; genus Malurus; species Malurus melanocephalus. The sequence goes on from NW_026623430.1 coordinate 513,764, forward strand.
GCTCTGAAGGTGGTGAACAGCCCATTCTATTATTGGTGGTTGGTTTTGACTGACTTCTGCTTTCCTCTTATTTTGCAAGTTATTAAGGGTTCAAAGATAGCCAATTCTCAAAAAAGTTGTGAGTGGCTGTTCTGTCAAAAAACTTTTCCCTGTTGTGGATGGTTGCCAGGGTTATGTAAAGAATTAGCACTGTACAATGAGTTGTATAAAATTCCAAACWCCTCCTGAAGTACTCTGTACAAATGGCCTTACTTGCGAATGGATCTGGTATAAACTGAAATGGTGAACTCATGCTTTAGGAGTTTTCCAGGTATTATCATCATTCTGTTACCAGGGATTTTTCTGAGGGACATAAAAATAAAATACAAGAGTTAAAAGATTTTATAGGAACAAAATGAAAGAAAAACTTCCTTTTGYCTAACTTTCATGTTTCTTTTTGTTTAACTCTCTGTCCTTTAGAAAGTGGATGTTACCAGCAGGGCAGTTATGGAGATAATGGCAAAGACAATAGAGTATCTTCAGCCAAATCCAGGTAATCTAATTTCAAAATTTTACAGTTTCGCAACACTTTTTGAAAACACTCTTTCTTAGCAGTATACAGTCCGACAGATCTCATCCTCACTGGTACAATTAAGGTTGACACAAAATTGGTGAGGTTACTGTGAGGTACACAAAAAAAATGAGCACAGACCTCTGTGTTAGGCTATCATGGGGATTGGAGACTGGCTTTGGAAGGCATGTTTTCCTTTTAAGTCATGCCTATCCCATGCCCGTCACACAGGTGCATTTCCTTGTAGGAACCGGTGTGTTGGCACTGTGAGCCAACAGTGGGGGACTCCCTTGGAGCTGGTGATGGCTGTGGACTGCCCAGGGCAGCAGGGATGCAGCCAGCGCCCATCACACTGCTCCAGTCAGGAGCTGGAGGCACTGGGGTGGCAGCAGCCCTGCCATCTGCACTGCCCTGGGTGTGGGGCATGTGAGGCCCAGCCACCAGCCCACACGTGGGGGTCAGGAGGGGCACAGTAGGAGTGTCTGCATGAGACAGCTTTTTCTTTTACCTTGTGGGTCATTCACCACGTGAAGGAAAAGGACCAGGCAGTCGTTGCAGACCATGGAAAAAAAGGCAAAAGTTCCAAAGCAATTCACAGCACAAGAAGAGATACCACTTTTCCTCTGGTCCTCTGGCTCTTTCCCATCCTTATTACAGCAGAGAGACAATGTGAAAGAGCTGTTGATGTCATACTGGAGAACAGGACAGAAAATCAAGTGTAATCAGAGATGACTAAGTTGAATAGAAATCAAAATAGAAATCAATGAGTCTTTTCCATGGGGACATGAGAGAACATGTTTGATTGGGCTGATGGTGAACTGCATGTTCCTCTTTCGCCAAAGGTTTTTCATGGGGCGGGGCAGTCTTGGCTTGCAATGAACAAGTAAACCATTAAATTGAACAATATGGAGACCATTAAATTGAATAATATGGAGATTTCTCTAGTGATTCAGGAACATAAGTGTTCTGATACTAGCATAAGTCAATGCCAGCATCACTGACAGGGTCAATGGAGTTAGCTTGTGATAAACCACAGAATCGCAGAACATGCAGAGTTGGAAGGGACCCTCAAGGACTGTTGAGTCTTGCCCCTGTATGGCACCATTGCCAAGAGTCACACCATATACCTGAGAATGCTGTCCAAACACTTCTTGAACTCTGTCAGGCTGGTTCTGTGGCCACTTCCCTGAAAGTAAAATTAGGCCCTCTGTCAACCATAAATATCTGAGAGTTTCATGGAACTACAGACCAAATTCACTCATTCACATTGAGATATTTCATTCCTTATAGCTGGAAATAAATTTGAGTGAAATATTTCACTTCCTGTGTGTTACGCTGAAGGACTATTACTGATACAGATTAATTGTCATATTTTGATGTTAGACCACAGAAGAGAAGAGAATATTTTGATGATGCAGACAGTGGATTGAAAAAAAGGAGGAATACTATTTACAAGTTCAAGATCTTCTAGAGAGAGAGTAATGGTGACTAGATGAGTTTCTATGTCAGCAGACTAAATTCTGTTTATGACTTGARTCCACAGTTTCATTGCTCATCATAAGAAAGTACTCTGCAGGAAAAGCAACAGGATTGGCAAATATTATGGGGATAGTGATAAAATTGTTAACTGCTGTCAAACTGCTGTTAAGCAACACTGTATAGACTGAGTAATAAGCTTTGGCTATTTAAGCGCTTCTCCGACTGCCTTCCTGACACATCTGAGTGGTTATGTTTGCTGTGAGTCGTGAAACAGGCTCACAGCAAAAGCAAAGAGCAGAATTTCTGCAAGTAGCTAAGGGTGTGATTTCAGGCACTTCAGGCAGATGTAAATTTGCAGTGCTGCACGAARAAAGAGTTTCCCTAGTCTAGCTACATATACTTTCATCTGCTTGTGGCATGTGCATGTGGGATCAAAAAATCAAAATCATAACCGGCAGAAGGAAGATTTACTTTTGTGCTTATGTAATTAGATAGTGTTGTTCCTTCTGCAAGTAAGAGGTAAGGAAGACTAAATCTTTTCAGCACTCACCTAATCTTAGATTGTTTTAAGCCTGTTGCTAMAGGCCTTCTTGTAGTGATAAGAATTGCAACTTATTTTTTCAATAAAATAAAAACTTTTCTCTTTTAAAACTCACTACAACTATATCACCATTTATGTGGGTCACCAAAAATTCCAGTTTCCTGTATTTCCCATTTGCTTTCTCATTTTCATAAAAATTAGGAATATTACATTGGGAAAAGAGATGGAATTCAATTAAAAAATAAAAAAAAAGAAAAACCAAAGAAAACCACAATCAGGAAATAAACCCTCTAATAGCAGTATTTTAAAGAAGATTGACAGTTTACTTGAATTCAGTAGGATGGAGTTGGGATGTAGCACACATTCCCTGATAAATAAGATGCGCTTGGAAAACACAGCACTGTGATGCTACAGATCACCTGGATCCATGTGTCTTGAAACATCAATAAAAGCATTTTGCATCATTGTCTAACTTTTGCCTTCTACTCTTAACTTGGTGTCTCAAATACAGCCACTTCATTTTTTTTATATTCACTCTTACATTTCTTTCTTCAATTTCTGAAAATACCCCCCATATGTTCCAGATTTAATTCAACTTGCTGCCTCCATTCCCCTGGCAAATTTTGTTTGTTTCTTTTGTGCTTCTATATTTTCCTATTGCCTTCATTTCTTTTGTGCTTCTATGTTTTCCTATTGCCACCATCATTTCAATGACATTTAAATTTGCTAAAATGCATTTTCTCATACTGAACAGTGGGCAAGTTTGCTGACTGTAGCTTTCAAGTGAGGAGAAACAAGTCATCAAGAAACTCAGAAGTTGAAAAGCATGATCATAGAGACAAAATTACCAAAAAAAATTACTAAATGTTCGAAATGTGTTTCCCTTTCATAGCTTCTTCTCAGGTAAAACAAACACTGAGAGACTTRCCKGATTTTCYTGTGTCTTTTTCCATGTCTGTATCKGTGCAAACAAATAGATAAGCTGCAAAGTGAAACATACTCAGCAACCAGAACTCTCTCTTGATATGCCCTTTAAACAATAAATACGTGAAAAACATTCATTGGCTTCCATCTGCTTGTATTTTGATAAATGCRAGGTTGAGTTTTGACCAATGAAAACTGTACACAGCAATGTGAATTACTAATGTTTTGTAAACAGAAATACTCACTTGGAAGAGCAGCTTAAAAAGTCAAGCGTTTTCAAGGGGTACGGTATTCATAGCTGCCCTGCAGTAGCACACACAATAATGTAGTTAAGAAACATTCTCTGCATCAGCATTGCTGGCAATAAGATTTAGCTGGCGAAATGTGAATTCAAGTGGCATTAATTAATTCACTCTCTTCAGGTTATTCACGTCCAGTAACTACAAAAACTCACTGAAGTACATCAGCAAACAAATTAGTCCTTTTATGTTTGCTGGTTTTGTTTTCATCAATTATATTTATGTCCTTTCTTTTGATCTTAAGTTCTGTGTCTGAAATAAAAGTACAATTGAAAACCTTGTTGAAGCAGGAGTTTCTCCAAATCCCTATAAAAAGCAGAAAGTTTAGCAAAGGTTGCKGGACATCATGTTTGGGGACATAGGCTTTCTTTAATGTCCTACAATAGAAAAACTTTCAAACATTTAAAAAATGGGGGGGGGGGGGACACCACAGTTAAATCTTGAATGTTCCTAGTCTTGCCTTTCCCTTAAGAGGAAGGCTGGCTCAATCTGGTATCCATCTGGTACCTAGGGATTTTGAGATTAAGTAGAATTTGGAGATATCATAAAGATTGTCTTATCTGTCACGTGTTGAACATGCTATCTTGGGAGTGTTCCTAAGCTTACTTTTGTCCAAATCATTTCAAGGGAAGCTGTGATTTAAAAGTTCAGGACAGAGACTCCTCTCTGGTCTACCAGCAAAAGAAAAATGGTAATGACCAACAACATTTTATTCCTTTGCTCTAGAAAGAGTGGATGAAGAACAGAGCTCAGTCCTAAATTTGGATAGTGTCTTTAAAATACATTTTACATAGCTCAGATAAACTTAAAGACAAGAATGCATTCATGTAGGCAAATGATTGCATGTTTGTAACCTCTGTCACATGCCTTCTTCAGCTTCCAGAGCTAAACTCAGCATGATCAACACTATGTCAAAAATTCGAGGCCAGGAAAAGGGACCAGGCTACCCTCAGGCAGAAGCCTTGCTGGCAGACGCGATGCTGAAATTTGGCCGAGAACTTGGTGAAGAATGCAACTTTGGTAACTTGTTTACTTCCTTTTCTGTTATAATGCAATAAAAATAGTAGTACAATTTCATATAGCTTTCATTGTTAAGTGGCTGCACTCTTACAAAGGAAGAACTTCTGCAAGCGTTAGAGTTCTCCATCAGACTTTGTTTTTAAGATTGGTCTAGGCCTGTTCTGTGTATCTTTTGAAGATTTGGATTAGAGAATTTTTCCTCCTACATGGAAGTCTAATTATTTCCATTTGGACCCATATCCAGATAGGCTTTAGGTCTCTGTCATAAATTGTGATACTGCGGCTGTGTTGGGATGAAATAAGTACATGTACAGAAATTGTAATTGTCTGTGTGTATATAGGACAAAACMCTTTTGTCCTCAGAATCCTTAAACTAACTCTTACTGTCTTCATTGTAAGCAAGGAATAAAAACTAATAGATTTTAATAGATTTAATAATTAAATTATTAAATACTATTTWTATTAAATAACTGTAATTAGTTACTTGAACTAATAGATTTAACTGATTTTTTTTTCAGACTAAATTCCACATTTTGAGGCACTAGTGAACACTCCTGYCTTATCTGTTAACTGCTCCTCCCTCCAAGCTCAAATGAGTTTGTGGCTGAGTTACAAATGTTGAACTGACTCTTATGACTGTGTTCAGCAGCAGAATTCTGATTACAAAAAAATGGCATTCATAAGAGCATACCTTGTCTTTCTGTCTTGTTTGAGGGGATTTCTCTGTGACCATTTTTATATGCCAACACACGGGACCCTCAAATGGGACTGTGAAAATCCTCTTTTTAATTTGAACCATAATTTGTTTGAATCGTAAAATTGTTTACCTGACAGAAAGACATTTGGAATGGAAAAAATACTTTCTTACTTGTTTTTATGTCACTTGCTAGTTAGTTTAACAGATGTAGTTTGATTTGTGCTAAATACTACTGATTTTTTTTTCATTGGTTGCCTCTCATTTACTAAATTTCAAACATATTTTTAAAAGGAAAATGAAAAACTAATGTAATCTAGTTTCTGCAAATTGCTGTAAATTCTCTGATAACTACACTAGCATTCAGCCGAGTAGATACAGCAATTTATTCTTAACTAATAGCAGCTATTATGGGTATTTGTCGCTGTCCAAATCTGGAAGGCTCTCTCATTTTGCAGTGCATTGCTGGCATCCATTGTTTGGGAGACAAATGTACTGCTGATTTCTCACATATTTTGGTTTTCAGACCCCTTGTATTCTTTGAAAGAGGATTTCTTTTTTTTTTAATCTCTAACCTTCACCTCAAACCAGCGTGTATGTTTGAACTTCTTGGGCTTTTTTATGCAGAGGAAGTAAAACAGAGTGGTAATTTTTGTGGCTCTCGAGTTAATCTTGGAGGAAATTTCAGATGGCTGCTAAATAGGGTTATTGAAATTGATGATATTCATACACCTACACTTCAGTAGTCTATGTAGTCGACCTCCCAAGACAATTGTACTGCAAAGTCTGTAGTCTCATCAAATAAACCTTTCATTGAAAAAAGCAGTCTGTGAAGTTGTTAAGAATTTTTACATATCTGTCACCAGTACCACTGATAGAAATGGGGAGACTTAGACTTGAATTAAAACTATTTTTTAATGCAGTCTAGTGATGGCACCACTGAGTAAATACAGTTAATTCTATCCTAGTGTGTTTGTTTCGACTGAGTGGGGAATGAACAGACAAGGGATATGGAGGAGGCTGTCTTGACACAGCATGGAGCCACAAATTCAGCTGTGTTATTAAKCATGAGCTCTGGTGGCTGCAGACATACAAAATACCTGTTGCTCTTTCACACACTGCATCCTCCTCAGTTTCTTTCCTAAACTTAAGACTTTAAATGAAATGCTAACTGAAGTTTCCATGACAGTTTTATTCTGTGGTGATTCAAAACTATTTTGAAATAAAATGCATCTTTTCTTTCAGGACCAGCACTTGTTGATGTGGGAGAAGCTATGAAAGAGCTGTCTGAAGTCAAGGACTCTTTAGATATGGAAGTGAAGCAAAACTTCATTGACCCACTTCAGAATCTCCATGACAAAGATCTGAGAGAAATACAGGTATTGCCCTCAGTGCAGCATTTTAATAATGCTGAATATGTGGACTGTGTTCAGAATTTTTGTTAGTTGTTCAGTTTAAAATGGGGCATTCAGGTTTGAAGATTACTTGATTTTTGTCTCTTTTGGCTTGAATTTTACTTTTCAATTCCGTGTCACTTCTTGATGGTTTAGAAAGTGGAAGATCAAAATTTGAATATTTTTTTGATGGTAGAATTTTCAGTCTCGTGCAGGCATGAACACGTAATCTTACCATTTAAAAGCTCCTTTCACAAAGCAGATGTATGGATGTTTACATTCTGTTTTCTACTGTATGGCAAATGCTTATCTGCATAAGTAGCTGCTCTTCCCAGCTCAGTAAGACTTTCATACTGTTAAATGTATGTGGATGAAAGATGTCGTAGACTGTTTGATATATTTTAGAAGATTGGTAGTTATAAATATCATAGTGGATGACAAATTGATTCTTCTGAGAGAAAACACCGAATGTAGATCATGGTCATGCTGGTAACATAAACTTTTGGCCASCTGGATGTGGCAGCTGCTAAACAGACTAATGTGAATGTTACCTCAGTTAACAATCTAGAAAATCTTCAGCTAATGATAACATTATGATGATTTAGTGGTCTGATAGAAATGATTCAAATATTTTCTGTGTAGTTTAAGAGTGCTGTTACACAGGGAAGAAGATACTAAGCTGTGCTTTTAAAAGAATTTTCTCCTGAGCATCTAGGGGAAAAAAACAACAGTGTTCAGGTAATTCTGCATTACAGTTAAAAAGTAAGAAATCTGCATATCTTGAACAGATGGCAATTGAAGTTGTCCAGTCTGCGTGGCCTTTTATTAGTGTTGGTCTGTCATTTAGATCATCGCTTTTTAAATGGTATATAAACACCCCTATTTCATTGTTCTGTATTTCTGCCCTATGAGGAAGGGTTGACGTGCAAACAGCACRTTTGCAAGAGTACATGGGCTACCTGCTTACAATGCAGTGTCTGGAGAGCTGGGAAAAAATCTTTATTCTGTGCTTACATTCATATTTTTTGGTTTTTTTAGCATCACCTGAAGAAAATGGAGGGTCGACGCCTGGATTTTGATTACAAGAAGAAAAGACAGGGCAAACTCCCTGATGAAGAACTTCGCCAGGCTCTGGAGAAATTTGATGAATCAAAAGAAATTGCTGAGTCAAGCATGTTCAACCTTCTGGAGATGGATGTGAGATAACGCCTGTTAATCTTTGACCAGAGTCTTAGAAAGATAGTGAAAACACTTTCCTCCTTGTTGGGCACAGTGAGAGGCTCACAAGCTACAGTAAGGCACAGCGTGTTCATGTAGGACCAGTATTTTAGGTTTTTTATGGGTAACTGAGCTAAAGAACTTAAGTCCTCTGTATCATCATTGTGCTTCCTAACTGCAAAGTGTTGCTTACAAAACCAAAGTATCTTTCTTTTTAGAATTATGTGATTGTAATGAATTACTTTTACTTAGTTGTGGTTATAAGGTTTGTGCCAAAGCTTTTGCTCAAGTGTATGGGCTGCTGAGAGGATTGTAAAGATCAGAAATTATTAACTCAGAGCCCYGTGGTATCTGCCATAATAGATGCGATACTGAACAGAAAACTCAGAGTTACCATGACTGTTCATATCTGACTTGGAGATAATGCTTTGCTTATAGACTGGTTAGGATTAGTTTTATCTAATCTTCTGTTTATAATTAATGTTGCAATTGTAAAATTAAGTAAAAAAATAAAGTAAAATTAAGGAAAAAAGCATCTCTTTTGGAGGAAAACCACGTCAGCTGAACAGTTGTCTTCCAGAATATGTAGTCAAAGAAAACTAATTTTAAGTATTTCTGTCAATGTGAGTTGTTTATTTTAAGTACACATATAATCTAACTCATCATTTTGTTACCAGATTGCTGTAGAGGAGCCATAACAAACCTGAAAATATTTGCATATAGAACTTTGTATTTGCATAGAAATTAAATAGCTACAATGAAATCAAGGAAATACAAGTAGTTTGTAGTTTAATCCTTGTAGCAACATCCATCACCATGTGCCCAGGTAGTTCTGGCCAACATTACAGCGCTGGGGCATGGTGTGCTGTGGAAACTGTTAGCAGTTGCATTGCCCACCAAGCTGGGTTTTGGGTGTTTTTTTCCTTCATGTGAAGTGGAATGCTCTCTGCCTTCACTACAAATATTCTGCATCCCAATGTATGCAGTATCTTTCTGTTTTGGTCTGCTTCACAGGCCAGAGTACARCAGCAGCATAACCATAATCTCCATGGTTCTGCACCCTTCAAAGGCAGGGAGACAKAAAGATATTATACTCTCATTACAGTCTCATTTTTGCTTTCATAGTGTTTGCTGAATGCAGTAAGTCTTTATGCTGCTGTTCGTTCAAATCAGCCTTGGAGAGATGATCAGCGGACAAGAGTTGCAGTTGCTATTCCAGATCAGCTCATAACCAGTTGTGGTAATGAATAAAGAGTGATATRTACATATTTACCGCTAACTACAAAGATGAATTAAGTTTTTAGAGAGATAAGGAAAACTGCCTTTGCAGTGGACGGTGGGTTTTATTCTCTATTGGCTGAGCTGCTAGTGTTTGCCTAAGATCTGATGTTTTGATGTCAATCCTCAGATTGAACAAGTGAGCCAGCTTTCTGCTCTTGTGCAAGCCCAGCTGGAGTACCACAAGCAGGCCACACAGATCCTACAGCGAGTTACATCTAAGCTGGAAGATAGGTAATGCACTTTTTGTAAGTTTCTTGAATAGTTTGTTAGTTTTACAGAGTTAGAAAACCTATGAGTAGAATGCAACMCTGTTATCTTTCTTTCTCAGCTTGGTACTTTTTTTGTTTATGAAAGCAAAGGCCATTTCATTAGACTGAGATTTAAATGTTTTGGACATGCATCTTGTTCTCAGTATGAGTTCAGGAAAACACTTCAGCTCAGTAAAGCTATTAAATGTGAATTAACTGAAAGTAAGTATTTCTAAATTCTGAATTCACTGAGACTTGCAACTTTGGATTCCTTACTGCTTGTCTATGTATTCACAAAATACAATCATTCTGAAAGAAGATGTTAAAATTTGATTTTGAAAGAGAGTGTCTTATTGCATTCTTGTCTTCCTGAGGATCTTCCTGAGCCAGGTAGCGAGACCCTCATTATTTACCAGTTTATTAAATACTCCTCCTATTACCAGATCAAACTTGGTACAAGATTTAACTGAGTTTACCTCTTCTATCCCCTTTTGCATAACTGCATATGTTATCAGAATCCCTACAATATTAGAGTGTTAGAGTTTTTATTTTAGAATTTTTGTTTCTATCAAAACAGATTGACCAGCTTCTCACACACACATCCTTCTTCAAGGAAATTTAGCATACAAGAAAGGTTTCTCTACCTATATGGTTCTGGGAGACTCTTAATAAATGCTATGTATAATAAATAAATGGATGTAATTCCCAAGAGGAGATAATGTTCACATACTGTGCAAAGGCAGCTATTTTCAGATGTCATTAGCATAGATCAAGTTGCTAATAGTGCTGGATCTGTCAGTGTTAATTTTCTCAGGGCATGCATCCTGAAAACCTCATTCAGTTCTAAGTCTTATAACATTTGGGATTAGGAGCAGCACTTGATTTAGGAGGTAGACTGTCCAGCTGACTGTTTCTGCAGTACTTTCTAAACAGCTAAAACAATTTTTAGCACTTGCAATTCACTTTCTTTACAGAAGCATTAAAAATTACTTAGGAACAGGTGATTTACTCTGTAGTGCATAAATTATGCCATATCTCTCTCTGCTGTAGATTTCTCTTCCTGTATCAATTCAGATGACCCTTTGCCCTTTTGAAATTTCTGCTAACTGGTCAATATTTTTGCWTTGAGTTTCAGCTGTGAATAATCTTTGCTTTTCAAGGACCTTCTATCCAAATGCTATTGTAATTCATTTGAAGTAAATATTTTGCATAGTTACTGTGCATCCCAAATTGTAAAGAGGCTGCTGGCTAAATCATCTTTTATCCACACCACTGGACACAAATTGAGCACTGCGATGTGTTCACACCAGAGATGAGGCAGGGATGTAGAGCTGTTACTATCTGAACTACTARTCTTTTCTTGCTGATGATATGCAGGTGGCAAGTAAGGCATAACCCCTGGGGGTTTGGGATTTTTGTTTTTTTTTTTACTATATGGACCATAAAATAAATGATGCTTTACTTTTAAGTTGAGCAAATTTKTTGCTGTTCACTGTCAGTGATGTCTACAGCACACACTCTGTATTTCCTAGGCACTTTTTAAAAGAGTGAATGGAGCCTGTTCATCCTGGTTTTTGGAACAGGCAATGTCTTTTATCTACCATACTGTCCTGTGTAAAATGTTCACAAAATAATTATCTAAAAGTATGACTTAGACTGAAAAAAATGTGAAAAATTTAAAATGCACTTGTCTTCTATTTCTTCTGGGCTGTTTAGATTGGACTSCAAGACTTTCTTCAGGAAGTGCAATGCAAGAATTTCATTTTTTTTTCTGCAAGTTAATGTAAGGCATAAACTTCCTTAAAATACCATGATTCCAGGAACTGGGAAACATTAGGCACTTSGTAAACAGTGGGAAACTTTCAGTAAAATTAGTAAAAACTGGAAGGTCAGCAAAGAGTATTTTAAACTCCCYTTTTCACTAAGTGAAATGAGGATGCAGTTTTCCCATCACAGTATCATGTCAGAGCAGCTGGGAAGCAGGAMTGGTTTCCTTGGAGATATTTCTTTTCTTAAGAAACATGGCTCATGCTGAGCTTTTGGGTAATTTTTAGCAAGTCACTAGAACTGTCACCTTACAGTTCATAATTTGAAAAAAAAATGGTGTTCATGAAAGCAGTAAATGTAACAGAACTAGTTAAAATATTTAAAATTTTACTGTCTTAAAAAGGTCACTTTTSCTAATGAGTGAAACACAGCATCTATTATTATTTTGACAACTTCAATTATTTCAGTTTTTAATTTGCTTATGGGTTCGGTTTTTTTAATGTGGAAGAAAAGCAGTCTSTGGAGACTGACTTGTAATAGTGTTTTGGGTAAGAAAGAAAACCTTGTTATCAGGATCAAAAGTCATTAAGTTAAATTCAGAACTTTTCAATAGATAAATCAAAATGTGCTATCAGCAGCAAGGCTAGGACAGATATAGAAAAGGTTAGAGAAAACCAACTTGTCTGTTAAATATGTCTGAGATATTCTTTAGTATGTGAAATTAGAAATACATGTGGCAGTTGTTCTGCATAAGCTGCTCTTATTTTGTTCGTCCCTTTCTTGAATTTTACCCTTGAATCTGAAAATGAATGCTTCCCTAGAAATTCTAGATTTCTCAATAAGAAGAATAAGTTGAAATGAATGATAGATAAATAAATGCTTAATTTGAGAGTCAGGAAGACTGGACTATTGTCCCTTTATAAAACAAGTATACCAAATTGTAAATTTACCAAGTCTGCAACTGAAGGCAGTACATTCTCACAGTCTTCTTACAAAATGAAAAGAGTTGGCATCAATCAACTGAATAGTTAGTCCTTGCCAGGATTAGAAGCGAGAGATCGGGCTAAAAATGGGGACAGAGATATTTGTAAATTCCTTCTCTAAGCAGTGATAGTCACGTAACAAGTTTTYCTCTATTACGAGGTCTTTGTTTTTGTTAGGCAAAAGGAAGATAGACAATCTGCGAGGTTTCTAAAAGGAATGAAAAATTGAYAACTTCATGGCACAGTCACATCAGCTGGTTTTTTTTTTTAATTTAGACTACTGTTGTAAACAAAAAACTACTCCAAATGACAGAACTTGTTTTCGGTGGATGATTGGTGGATGAGAGCAAATACCTTGGAAGTAAAGGTATTTGTTGCATCTCATCTGCTAACAAAATATTAACTCTTGATATTAAACTTCATGTTTTGGCAGAATAAAAGAGGCATCATCTCAGCCCAGGCGAGAATATCAGCCCAAACCCCGCATGAGCCTGGATTTCTCAACTGGTGACAATACACAGCACAATGGAGGAATATCCCATGCTACCACACCCAAACCATCAGGTAATGTCAGTAACAATGTGAGCACAAAAACCAGGTCTATCTGAATTTTGGGTCAACGCAGAAGTTAAATGCTTTCTTCTGGAGATAAGTTCTTCCGCGAGGGAAAATGAGAATGGGGATGAGAGAGACAGCTATTTGAACTGTTGTTTCTTTATAAAATACTCATATTCCCCATCAGGGCAACAGAGATGGATCATCCATTGCTTTAATGTGTCTTTCGATCAACAATTTCCTGTGCCCTAGAAGYGTACCTTGAAATACAGATCTTTACAAAATAGACATTTAGAAAACCAAAATATCAATTGAAAGTTTTCTATGAAAATGTGGAGGCCTGCCAGACCTCCGCAACCTTCTTCTGATTTTTAAAACCAGGTGTTACAACACAATGAGCCTGAAAGTAAAAACAGCTGAAAAGAAAAACTAAGCTATATCAGATATTTTCTTTGTCTAATTAGGAGCAGCACAATCAAATTTAAGCATTAGTGCATAATTAAAGTGCTTTGTAGTACTTAAAGTGCTTTGTAGTACTTAAAGTGCTTATTTAATATCGGCATACACCATGGAAGGTTTACTATTTGTTTCTTATGTAATGGTCTGTTATCCCATGTTATGGTGAGGGCTGGCCTCTTCTTCACTCCTTTTTTTGTAGTATCATGAACACTTGTCTGTGCTAAGGCAGTGCAGACTGATGTTCATGTATTTCTAGCATATATATTTCCCTCTTCAGAGAGCAGTATTTAGCATTTTCTTCAATAGGGGTTCCTTTTTTTTTTTAAGTGTTTATTGGTTTCAGAGGGAGCACAATCTTTGAAAATTCTTGAATGTATGTTTGGGATGATTAGTTCAAAGAGTTTATTTGCTAATCCTTCTAAATTTCAGCTGGTAGTAATGAGGATACCAAACACTGTAAGGCTTGTTAATGTCAGCACAGAAGTCTTCATGACAAAGAGACCAAAATACACTGTGAGCGATATGTAAAGAAAAAAAACAAAAAGTTTCAATATAGAATTTACTAAATTAAGTCTGGTATTTGAAAAGCTTGCTTCATTGAGGTCTATAGAAATGGAAAAWTTTTATCCTAAAATAACTCAAGCATGAGCCTTCTTTCCAGAGTGAGTGTTCAAAATGAATATGCAAAATGTTTGAATCTGAAACTTACTCATCTTAAAGCCAGTATACATTAAAAAATAGAACACATATTCTTAGAACTGTCATTGTGGTGAAGTAGCACGTGTTGGGTCATTCAGAKCACTGGAAGTGCATCAACTTTTACTTTGGAAATTCAGATGGGGTTATGACTTCTTGCAGTTCAGTGCTGCTAAATCCTAAATGCTTTGACCAGTAACAGTTTTGGTTTTGGTAGGCTTGAAGCTATAGAGTCTTCAAGGGGAGGGAACAGGGAGGATATCTGTTGATTTCATATAACATATGAAACTAATGACATCAAATTAATGACTTATAATAATATCCATTAGCCATCCTAAAGAGCTTATGGTCAGATGTTCATGAGCTAATATATATTAGAAAGCTCTCAGTTTCAAACATTTTCTGAATCTATCCCAATGACTTTGCAATAAATTGTTTTGTGAGAACGGGGGAAAAAAAGTCTTTGGAAATGTGATACTAAAATTCAAAGGATTCGGAAGATATATGGTGTTATTGCTATACCAGTAAAATTTCCAAATAAAGGGAAAACACACAGTTGTATCTTCACTGCTGTTTTACATTATCGCTTACTCTACTTATCTGAGGTAAACAGACAAAACATCTCTCTGCCAGTAAAGCTGGAAATGCATTGGAGCTCAGATGAAAATTGGATTCTAAATTGATCATAGTTGTGCTTTCGGGTGTGGGCCTGACTATAGCTTGGTTCTTTTGGGATTCTCAGACTTTGACCAGCAGGCACATACAGTAACTAAAGACTGTCAGAAGCTGATGGTTATCTTCTAATGAAGTTTGGCAGTCTAAATTTAGATGTTACCGAAGAACTGTTATCAACATATGAGTGATACCAGAAATGGGAAAATCTGTCATAGGTACAGTGGTAAAATGGGAACTCTTAAGTGTTGAGATTTTTAAGCACTTTGTTTTTGTGTTTCTTCTCCATAGGTGTTCACATGGATCAGCCGTGCTGCCGAGCTCTGTACGACTTTGAGCCAGAGAATGAAGGGGAGCTGGGATTTAAAGAGGGTGATATTATTACCCTCACTAACCAGATTGATGAAAACTGGTATGAGGGGATGCTTCATGGCCAGTCAGGATTCTTCCCCATCAACTATGTAGATATTCTGGTTCCATTACCCCATTAGGAATGCTGATCCACCACCTCTGACACAGATAGTTGTGTCAGTACCACTGCTTTCAAAATGCTGCTTCTTACACCTTACAAGTGCAAATTGCAGTGGTTAGAGTTACCGATTCCTAATGAGCATCTTTGGTTTACGTGTTGTCATACTCTGTGGTGGTGATGCGTTGTATCTTCTGAGCCAGCATAGCGTGGATTAGTTTATTGACTGTGCTGGCCTGGTAGTAACCAGAGCCATTAGTGAGATGAAAGGGGGAAGATGATGGCAAGCAAAGCAAGTAATTCATGGTGAAGTACCAGGGAGTGAAGTATCAGGAAGTGAAGGTGGTGTTAGGAAGATAATGCCTGTCACCATCGTATTACTTTTTCAGTCTTAGTTCTCTACAAAAAGAGGGAAAAGTTCTTGCCATTCCATCTTTCCCTTCCTAATGATACAGTTCACACTGGTCTAACATTGACTAACCAGAATTGTATCTTCCAACCAAACTGGCTGGCTGTTGTCACAGGGAGAGCATAAGTGTAGACCCTCTGGTTTTTCAGAAAGTGAACCACTGTACTGTGTGTCCTGCTGCTCTCTGCTAATTTTTCTCTTCTTAATTATTGTTAAAAGGCCTATTTCCCTCCAGAGGTAAACTGTAAGCTATCAAATGGGGATTCCTGTAGTAGAAATGTTGGACCACAAACCACCTGAATTTGCCCTTCAGGAACTTTTAGCATGCTCACCAAAATGCCAGTAAATGGGCAAGATGGGGAATAAAACTGGCATTTATTTAATGTTTCTTGTCAAGTCTTGGCACAAAACCTTGCTGCTTAAGCACCAGATATCCTTTGTAAACACATTCACTGAGGAATACAGTAACCAACCAAACACAACACTCATTTCATTTGTTTCTGTCTGCCATGTGTTCTTTGAACATCATCTGTGCATACTCTCTCCTCAATGAGGACAAAATAAAACATGTTATTTTTTTGTTGAGCAACTAAAGACATGTGGCTGTATATGCAAAAACATTTCCCATCTGTTTAGTTGGTTCTCTTGTGTTCCTCCTTCCTGCACTTGGTGTGTACAGTGCTGTGCCTAGCTTCTTGGCATTCTTTTGGTAACAGTTGCAGAAGTTCTGTTAGTTTAGTTATCCAGAGTTCTATTTATCTAAATTGTACAGACTCTATCAGAGGTTTAATGTGCTGCTTCGAATGTGCCACTTCAGTACTGGATGATGTGAAATGAAGACAATTCCCTACTGCTTAATGTATAAACTATATAATGGAAAGTATTGTTATTTCAAATAAATGCTGAGAGAATAACTAGAATAATGTTGTGGATTATTGCTTTGTTGCTTTAAAATCTGTTGTGATTACTTCAGCTAAGAAGAATTTTATTTTAGGATAKAAATTCCTGCAAATGTGAAAAATGGGGGGTTTTTTGGCATTATCATTTTACTTCAGTCAGATAAATCTCATGCATATAATGACTCTCATAAGCAAGATGAACTTAACACTGACCACATTACATCAACGTCTCAATGACTAGCATGCGGTCTCATGTATACAGGTTGTTTCTTATCAAAGAATGCTGGTGCTCACAAACTCCCTAATGAAGCTTAAAGACATGGTAACTTACAATTTATTTATGGTTTTAAATAAAAGCAGGGATAWTGTCACAAGAAAAGCAGACTTGACTTGGAGAAAACTAATTTAAACCAATGCAAGTATTTGTATGCAGTGAGAACAAAAAGACWATCACCTTCCTTGTCCCAGTCCCCAAGCTCAAATTCACTCCTTGCTCCTCCCCACCAGCACTGGCACGGGTAATTGGAGGTGTACAAGAGCTCTTCTCTGCYGCTTCTCCATCCTCATTTTTTCCCTTTTCAGTGGTGAGTCCCTGCACAGGACTCACTGTGAATATCTGCTGGTGTGTCATCAGTGTCTCCACCTCATCAATCTTCAGCCTTGGTGTTCCCTCTGCTGGGAGTGTTTCTCACTCTTATTTTCCTGCTCTTCTGCTCTTTTCCCTGTGTTCATGTCCCAGTGCACATTGAGATACTGACAGAGTAGAAGAGTTTTTCAGAGATGGTGCCTCATTCAAGGATCAGTTTAAGGTGAGGCTTGACAGGGCTCTGAGCAAACTGGAGTAGAAGCTCATTGCAGRGGTCATGCACTAGATAATCTTTTACAGTCCTTTCTAACCCAGACTATTAAAAAATACAGATACAGATCAAATCCTGTAACTTTTTATTATAATTATGTCCTAAATCCTGTGACTGGCCKCTAAGGAAGTTTCTGTCAGTGATWGGAAGAAATCTGTGTCAAACCCAATGGATCTGAAACTTTTTACAGATGCATTAATGGTGCCATACTACAGTTAGTATTACTGTGAACAGTTGCAGAACTATTAACTATGTTAATTATCAAGGCCTAGCAGTCAAAAGTAGTGCACTGGCATATTGCTATTTTATCAGATCATTATTCTGTAGCATTTCACAGGCAACCATAGGACAAGACCTTAGAGATAAATATACATGATTTAGAGCAAAAGGATGGTTGGTGTGCAGTGCTGCCCCACCCTGCTGAGGGGCCCTGGTTTTTAATGTATAGGGAGTTGCAGTGTCTTTCAACAAATGAAACCAGAMGGATTGCACAGAATAATCATGATGACATGGGCCTGGTCTTGACATGTTGCACAATTCTTGGCACTTCCTTATTACTCTTTTCTGTGTCTCCTACAGGTAATACCTAAAGAATGCTTTACTCCTGGGGTGGTAAGATCAAAATCTGACTTGGCCAAGAGCAGGATTACCAGGGCTGACAAAAGTTTGCATCTAAACCTTCAGTATTAGGATAAAGAGGGTGATCTAAAAAAAAATCAGGAGGGTGTTTGCTTTTGCACATCAGGTTCAAAACTTTGCCTCTGGAACTCCATGACTCTTTCATTCAAGAATCACATAAGATATGTTGTTGATGGATGTATTCTTTTTTTCACCAGGAGACTTACAACTTCTATCATCCTGCTTCTTAAGGTATATGTTTTCAGAAATATTTTAAAAATATGATACGGGTTCCTAATTACCAAACTTGGATGCAGAACTGCTCCTCATGGAGGTGCTTAGGAAGTCTGCCAGCACTGAGCTATCAATTGCCAAATATAACTATTTTAGGTTTGATGATGGTTTGGTTTTTTTTTTTTTTTTTCTGTTGAACTGAAAGGTTTCCTGAAGCTTTTAGCTTCTTAGCCCTTTTTATTTGTTGCAGAATGAATCTTTGTGAAAAACACAGCAAAATACCCCAACAGTTCCCTGAACAGTTCTCCATCTAAATAAAGAAGTGATTGAAAATGTCGGGGTTTTATTCTTTTAAAATATTCTCTCCCTCCGAAAGAAAGAAGATGGTAGTCACATCCTGAGTTTTATATTTGAATCTGGCTTACAGTAATTCTCCCTTTGAAGATAGTCATGCTGCTTTTCCCACATGAACTACCTTGAAAACTGCTATGGAGATTTATTTTCTGGTTTCACACTTCTAGATCTTGCAAATCTTTATGACCACTCGTATGCTGAGTAATAGTTCAGCTTCAGAATGTATCCTAGGCTTCTCCTATCTCATGAAGGCAGGGATTYGGGTGTGTGGAGGTCAGTGTGGAGCTGGGTTTTCTTCCCAGTATGGGAGTAGGCTGACTTTGTGTTAGGCAAATGAAGTAATAAATCTGGGCATATACTTGCTATAAAAAGGAGTATATTTGATAGACATTTTTAATTTTCTGTAAAATGCAGTAGCTTGTCTTAGACTTAAGCTCAGAATGTCTAGRATGTTCTGTAATTCATATTTTATTAAACTTTGAGCACTGGTAGTTCAAGCACAGACTTGGTGAAATTTCCAGAAGGCTTTGCTGTCTTTCCTTGCTGTTTGGGCTAACATGTAGCAGAAGATGGGAACAGCTTTGTGATACATATTCTTGCTGTGCACTGCAATGTACAGATAATTTCTCATCTGTTTAATAGTATTTCCTTGGAGATGCAGCACAGTGGAGCAGTCAAAGAAAGAGCAACTTCCTCCATGCCTTCCTAGATCTGCTGGCTCTCAAAAGCTCTGGCAGGTCTGGGACACACTCAGAGACACACTCATCTCTGTTTCAGGTGCTGCTGGGGCGAACAGAGGCCAAGATTAAGTCCTTGTAGTGAGAACCCTCTCCTGCAGCCAGCCTCAAGCTTCTTGTGCTCCCTTGCACACTGCTTCGGGCTTGTGTCTTTCTCTTCACCTTCTGCAAAACCTAGAATTGAAAAGAAGCACTAACAATGCAGGGAATGATAAAGGGGCTTAAGCTCCTCTGTCTCTCCTATCTGTGAGCTGAGAGGCTGCAGGAGGCTGGGCCGCTCTCTGACAGGATCTCCTTTCCCAGCACCCTCAGATGCTGGGAAACATCACAGGTGCTACTTTGGTCACTGTCTGAAACCGAAGGATTCAACACCAACCAAGGATTATTCAACCACCATCARCCAGGACTTTCCTGTCCCTCAGAAATCCCTGACTTGTGGCATGTTTTGTGCTCAGAGCCTCAGCATGGGCMGCAAGATCCTTCAGTAGGCACCAGCTGTAACACACATCACCAAGACAGCTGTTTCAGTAGCACTTGTAATGATCCCCAGAGTCAGTCTGTCTCCTCCCACRCCAGAAGTTGGCAAGGTCATACAAATGCTTTGCTAAGGGTATGAGGATTAATAGAGAAAGAGAGAGAGAAAGAGGGGATGGCTTCAAATAGGGACCCTGTCCCAGGGTGTTGCGGGTCTGCACACCCCTGGACTATGGCCGTGGTGCCCTAGACTTGGCTGCCTGGAGTGGTTTGGCTGCACCAGCACCACCCTCCATGGGCTGCAAGAGTGACGTCCTATAGGCTCCTGTTTATTGTGTTGCGCTTCCACACCACAAAGAGCATCTGCTTTGGTATTTCACTCTGTTAAAGTTTATGAGGTCCATTTCCCCAGCCTGCCCGAGTCCCTCCAGATGCCAGAAAAGCCCTCTGTATCAACCACTCCTCCCTGTTTTATATCATTTGCAAAATTATGGAGAGTGCCTAATCTTCCAAACTATTAACAATGAAATCACAGTGGTCATGGAATGGTTTGGGTTTGAAGGACCCTTTGGAGTTTATCTAGTTCCAAGCCCCCACCTGCCATAGGTATGGATACCTTCCACCAGATCAAGTTGCTGACAGCCCTATCTAGCATAAGTTTGAATATTTTCAGTTATGAGTACACTACTCTGGACAATCTGCTCCAGGGTGTCACCAGCCTCCTTGTAAAAGAATTACTTTTTTATGTCCAATTTGAATTCTCCTCTTTCAGTGTAAAATGGCATTTTTYCTTTTAAAAAGTCTCTCTGTAAGCCTCTTTTATATATCAAAGGCTGCAATAAGRTCTCCCCAGAGCCTTCTCTTCTCCAAGCCAAACCCAAACTCTCTCAGCCTTTCCTCACACAAGGCATGCTCCAGTCCTCYGGCTATGTTCATGACCCTCTTTCAGCCCCACTTTAAGGGAGATGAACAAGTTGAACAAGATTGGACCCATTACTGACCATTGGTGAACACCATTCATGGTGGCCATTGTGYCACCGAACTCAACTCTCCAGGCCCCATCATTCAGTCGGTTTTCCATTGACCTCCCTGTGCCCAGTCTAACATAATTTATCAGGTTGACTATTATGATGTAAAGCCTCAAAGAATGTTATACAGGACTCTCAAATTAATAAATTGTATCTGTTTGTGTAGCCCTTTGTATGTAGAGCAGGCCATAGTAACTTAAAACACTCTGACGCTTAAAGGATGTCAAGATTCTAAATGTTGATTATAGTACGTCTATTTTCATTTTMGTTGGTGAAACAAATTTTCATAGAACCAAGGAAAAATTTAGTTTTGTAGAGTCTAATTCAACCTCCTTCTCAGAGGAGGTGTGATCAGATAGTGTTGCTCAGGGCCATGTCCAGTTAAGTCTTGGACATATACAAGCTGGTGGCGCAGATTTCCCCTTGTGTTTTGTGTTTGGTTTTG
>NW_026623430.1:536088-541826 GCF_030028575.1 Malurus melanocephalus
AAAAAAAAACCCCACAAAAAACAAAAGGAGGAATCCTTTTTCTTTCCTATTCTTCTAGAGATGGGATATTATTCCAGGAATTTTTCTGATTTTAGCCTATAAGTAAAGCATTATCAGATGTGCTTCTAGAACAAATACTGCACAAAGAGAAAAACAGTCATTAATGGAAAACCTTGCAAACATAATTTACTTCTTCATCGTGAGAAAAAGRTGGCCTCATATTCCTTTTCCAGTCRGCCATAATAGCTTGTAAGCAGCTTCAGTTACCATAATGWGTGGGGTACAGGGAAGAGGAATGCTAAGGCAGCTGATCCATTTCTGCAACTCCTGTAAGCAGAGGCTTTAAAGTGTGGTCTGCCAGGAGAAGAGCAGACTACAGAAATAAAGTATATAGAAGGCAGCTGGAATGTTTTTGCCATCATTTTGACACTTCTGATCAAGAGAACAAGAAGCCTGGTACACCACATGAAAATAACCCACAATGTCCAACACAGAAGAGCAGAACTGATAACTGTGTGTAAAGCTTATTAAAATGAGCAATCCTGCAGAGGTATAGGACATGATAGATCATTTCACCACATCCTCAGCATTCCTCCTCCCAGAAACTGCTCCTTGCTTTCACTTTGGAGCATCATGGAGTTACTGTTTGCTTTGTACTGGAAGTCTATMAGTGTCTCAAGGGGTTTCCAAAGTCACAAGGTCACATCATACCTGATCTATTTTAGGTTTTAGGATGAGACAGCATAGAATTGATTTCCCATGCTGACGGAATTGTGGCCTGAACCTGGGTACYACATTTAGTTTTAATTCTCCAACTGTACAACAGGCCTGATAATAATTCCACATTTCACAGAGCTGTTGAGGATAAATATTAATGTGCACAAAGGTCTCAGAGTTTGCACTGTAGACTTGAGAAAAAAAAGATGTTTTCTTCGTAAAACTGGTATTATTCCAGCCAAAACAAATTCTGTTTTTACTCAAGGCCAGACATTTTACATTAGTCTGTTCAAGAATATTTACTRAGCATTAGTACTCTAACCTTCAGCTGAGAATCTGAAAACAATGAAGCTGAAGTTATCTTCCACTGAATACTGGGATKCTGTTTGCCAGCTAGAGGTATTAATACACTGCAATTTCATTGTTATCTGGAAGACAAAACATTAGCACTTCACTAGACTGTGCAGATAAATGGTGATGTGCTCCCCACACCTTGGTGTCAGAAGCCCTGTCATGTAACACTGCAACAAGCATAGTGCTTCTATTTCTATTCTGATTCTCAGCCTGCAAAAGAAAAAAATAATCCCCAACTTACAAACTTTTCATTTCTTTATGTCTAAAGAAACTGAATGGAATTCCAAAATTCCCTGTAACCCAAGAAAAGATCTCACTTCCTTCTTCTCTCTGCAATATTGAAGTATGCTTATCTGGCTTTTTTGCATACTTTGAGAGTATATAATAATCATCATCATCATCATCATCATCATCATTGTCATAGCAATAACAACGGCAACAAGAACAATAATAATAATAATGAACAACTCTGGTAGAAACTGGAAGCATGTGTTGAAATCTTCTTCCTCATGTCGGACACTGCATACTGACGGTCAGCAATCAGCAATCTGAGCAGTTGTTTCCATTTTGCACGAGGAGCTTTTCACTTGATATCTGAGGAGTCTGTTTTGCTGGATTTTTGTCTCCCTCTTGATAGTGTACAACTGTCAATCTTTTTYCAAGCTTAACACAGGTCAGTTGCCCATTTTTGTCACAGCTCCTGCGGGGAACTGGAGTGGGGGAGGATTGGGCAGAAGCAGGAATTTCACAATCCTCGCTGAACGTGTAGGCTCTCAGGAGATGCAGAAAATTTAACAGAGCATGCTTTGTTTCTATTTTCATGCTCTGGGATGCATTTTGTCGGTCGGTGATGCACAGCCTGGTTAACCCGTGATGCTCGCGGTTCTCTCTGACATGCAGAAGCTTTTCTCTTTCTTCGAGCTGCACACAGCTACGGCACCACCACCTTTTCAAGACATGGCAGGGATGTAAATCTGTTTCTAACGACTGCAACGTGTTTCGAATTAAAAGCAGCTGTCCATCTTTTAGATTTTGGATCATGGTGCGCTATAAATGCCTCTTTTTTGTTACTGTTTGGTGCTACTACTGTGAGCCAGYAGAGGGCACCGCGACATTTCATTTTAGTGGTACTAACTTAAATAGATACTCTCTGAAATTTAAAGTTCTAAAGGAACTCTAGAGGTACAGACTACTATCGATAGTGGCCATTGCAAAAAGATAATTTTGAAAGTCTGCTTTTTCAATATAACCAAAACCTGAATATAAGAATTTTAAAACCCCCAAACAATGCGTAAGCCCAAGATGTGGAAATTGCTAAAGCTCACCCTACTTACCTTCATCTGTATATTTTCATAATGTAGCTGATTTTTATTACATRTGAACATTCAGAATTAGTTAACAAAACACACCTATGGGTTGAAAAGTCCAGTAAAACAGTTTAATAGCTTCCACATCACCAATTTGTCCTGAAAAAATTTATTTTTAGCTGTCACCTAGCTATCGAAGATAGCACCCTTCCAGCACAAAACTGTATTGTTTCAATCAGGTGTGCACACATCCTTAAACTAAGCTTTTTTCCTGCCCTCTTCCCCATATAGTAATAGAATTGTAGACACTCACCTTCAGAAAATATAAAAATAAAAAAGAAAAATCTGAATCTTCTGAAATTGTTCATTTTAGCACAAACTATTTGTCACAAAATACACCTGTCAGCCTTTGGCTGGAAAGAGAGTTGTTTACTTTGGGCCAAACTGTCTGAAGGAATATACATGAATAAATATTTTGACAGTTCATAGCATCTTTTATCTGAAGTTTGCTGAATATTTCACATGTATTAATTGAGGTTCCTTCTAGTAGCAGGATTTTTTTACTATAACTAGTTTATACATGAGCCCTAGAGGAATAAGTGATTAAAAACCTCCTTTTACCAGGTGTGTTTTGAAATAGTTGTCTCAGTGATCATTGTGAGCTTAGGGTAATTTCAAATGTGTTTTCTTTCATATCTTTAAAAAGGCATTGGGAGAAAGAGGAGGTGTGGAAACTAATACTGTCTGAGAATTTAATTAATTTGCAACTTGACTGCCAGAGATAAGTGAGACAAAAAGGAAAAATAAGTGTTTTTAGGAGTAAAGTTGTGTTCTCCAAGGACATTACAAAATTGATTCCTATTGGTAAACACCAAACTGAAAATACCTCTTAAAAATGCTGAATTAAGTATTCTTCATGTGAAATCTTACAACCATTCACAAAAGCAGATTATARTCATATCAACCTTATGCTCATGTACAGAAGGAGACAGGGCATGGAGCAAGATAAACTAAAGCACTGGGAGCTCGGTATAAACAAGGCAGAGAGGACTCAGGAGCAGTGATGGCAAATCATTACCGTGTGTGCCTGCTGAGACAGGGCCTGAGGTCATCATCACTGCCAGTGCTTTGTAAAATGTGTTTTTGTCCAGCATCACCCTGAGATATATTTTCCTTAGACTTTCACTATTCCTAGCTATCATTTTGACCATTAAGAATTCATTAAAAAGAAAACAAAACGGTCTGACAAAAAGAAACTAGGTCTTTTTTTGTCCTTATTGGAATAGAAAAATCAGTGAAGAACACAAGAGGGTGGATAGGGCTCCATGGATACAGGCTTCTGGTTCCACCAGCACACCACTGTTGTAGGGAAGGCTTACAAGCTCTGCTCCAGGCATGACAGTGTCAGCACATTCCTTGCAAGTGTCTTGAATGTGCAAAGTAGGAATGTTTTGTTGATGAGCTCTGGAAAATCCCTTCTAGCAACCAATCTTTGCTGCCTTTATTCCTGAGTCCTTTCAAAGCTTCATTAGTGACAGCAATTGCATCAGGTCATGCTTTGTTCCTAAAGACCTCAGGGAATTCCTTACAGTTAAACCCATCTGGACTACAAAACACAGGGTTTCCTAGGAATAGGCAGTCTCAATGCCAAATTATTTAGATATTCTGTGTTGTGACAGATTTTCAAAACTCCTGGACAGTACAGATGGCAAAATATCCTGTGACGGCTGAAAGCAAATCCTTTTCACGGGTTATTTAAATTTTTATTCCTTTCCAAATATTTGATATTTTTATCTTCAAAGTATTTTTTATATGCTGCAGGAGTATTGCAATCATTTCCCTAAGGTACCTAAGCACAACAAGCCATGGCTGACAGGCAGGCAAGCAAGAAAGAACTGAGTGGAATGAGCCATGGTATGGATCAAAAAGGGCCAGAAGAACAACCTCTGGAGCAGCTGGAAAGGCCTAATGTGATACCATGGTGTATCCATCTGAGACAGCATGTGGCTACAAACACCCCCAGCAATAAGAGTTTGGGAGAGCTGGTCCATGGAAGTCTGGCGCAGTGTAGAAACAGAGCATCCAGGATGCAGCAGTTAAAACATTGTCASAGCCCATCACAGAGCCACTAGAGAGTGGCTTTTTCTGTATCCTCATCTTTCTGGCATGAAATTCTGTTCATGTGCACGTGTGTGCACAATGTTTTACCTAACACAGTCTATCCCACTGGTTTGGTCCACTTAATAAAGAAGTCAGCTCATCTGTGTCATATTATCTGCTTTCCTTTTCCCCCATGARATTATGTTATTATCAAAGAAAAAAGGTTATCTTGTTTCAAAATACTTTCTCCCTTTTTGTGAGAGATGACAACTTTTTCATACAATTAAAWGTAAATTTGAATTTCTTACATGTAAAGGTCTCAACATTGGAAAATTTTTCTTTTCTTTGTTAATTCTTGCTTTCTACCCAAAATGGAGAGTGAAAAGGTTTCAGCTGTCTTGTTTTAAGGTGTTCCAATGAAGCAAACTGACTGCTGTTTTCTCTTGCTTATGCATTCAATGTGCCATGTTTTGCCTGGGTTTCAGTAGGAAAAAACAAACAATAAAAAAACAAAAACAAAAACAAAAACAAAAACAAAAACAAAACCCCACCTGAAAAAACTATGGGAATATTTCTAGCTTTGAAAACTTTTACTCTTTTCAGGTATTTCACTCTGAGTCAGTATTTTTTAGAGTACTGAAAGACCACAATGAAATCTCCCTGGAGCCTTTTCTCCTCCACAGTGACAGTTCTCTCAGCCTGTTGTTGTGGGAGAGATGCTCTGTCCCTCTGATCATCTTCACGGCCCYCCTCTGGACAYACACTAACAGATCCATGTATTTCTTGTATTAAGGACCCCAGAGCTGGACACAGCACTYCAGGGGGGGAAKTACAAAGGCAGAAGAGGAGAATCCCCTCCCTTCACCTCTTGGTCACACTTCTTTGGATACAGGTCAAGGACTRGCCTTCTGGGCTGAAGGTTCATACTGTTGGCTCATGTTCACATTTTCATCCACAAGAACTCCCAATCCTTCTTGTCAAGGCTGTTCTCAATGACTTCTTCTCCCATTCTGTGTTCTGGGATTGCCCCAAGCCAGCYGCAGGACCTTGTACTTGGACTTGTTGAAATCCTTGCATTATTTGTGGGCCTACTTTTGAAACTTTTCTAGGTCYCTCTGGAGGGCATCCCATCCTTTTCTTGTGTCAACAGCATGTGTCAACTTCATGTCATCTGTAAATCTGCTGAAGTTGCACTCATTCCCACCATCAATGTCATTGAAGAGCACTGGTGCCAAGGCAGAGCCCTGAGGGACATCACTT
>NW_026623430.1:543441-545958 GCF_030028575.1 Malurus melanocephalus
CCATCCATCCATCCATCCATCCATCCATCCATCCATCCAATTCCTTATCCACTGAACATGCCATCAATCAAATTGGTGTATGGAGAGGAGGATATCATGTGGGACCATACTGAATGCCTTACAAAAGTCTAGACAGACAACATCTGTCAGTCATCCCCTGTTGGCTGTTGTCATCATTCCATAATGGAAGGTCACCAAGTTGGTCAGGCAGAATGTCCCCTTAGTAAAGGACTGTGCTGGCTGCCTCAGATCACCTCCTTAGCATATCTTTTGGTAGGATCTGCTCSGTGAACTCGCCAGGCTGGTGAGGCTCACCAGTCTGTATTTCACTGTATCTTCCCTTCCCCCCTTTTTTAACACGGCAGCAATGTTTCCTTTTTCCAGTCCCTGGGAGCTTCACTTGAGTGCCATGACTTATCCATCAATTTTGTTTGAGTGGCTTGATTACAACATCAGCCAGTTCCAACAGGACCCGGTTATATACAACTTACACTGTGTTTTTTTCAATCTGCAGTTTGCTGATTGAAGCAACATCCTCTTATTCTATATTTCATGTTTTATGTAGGGTAGCTTATGCTTATGTAGAGGATGCACGCACACCTGCTTGCTAAAAAGTTTGCCCTGAAGAAGAAAATGTTGATAAAATAATTCCGATCTCTGAACTGCTGTAATCAAGATTATTCTTTTTATTTTCATTTTTTCCTGTCACCATGTCTCTCTTGCATATTCCCTGTAAACCTTGAGAACTCATCTTCGAAAATAGCTACTCTTTTTCATCTCCTCTGGCTATGTATTAGAACAGCATCAGCAGTACTTTTGCATTTGGCCTTTATCCTTATCTGCTCAAAATTCTGTAAATCTTTATGTAGCTTTTCTATTTTTGCAKTGGATGGTCAGATAAGAGGGATCTAGCTGAAAAGCACTTTTTAAAATTCCCTAAATTTATAACTCATGCCTGCATTTAGTGGTGCACTGCCACAGGCTGTGTGCATCTCCCCTGTCTTTCAAATATTTCGGTCCTATGCCTGGATAATTGGTCACTTGACTTCTGCTGAACTCAGTACAGTAAGAGAGGTTCTCTAATGGAGAGGGATGCTGGACTGGGCCAATGGACTCTGGTCAGCAGGCAGATTTTGGGAGCAGCCAGGGAGTGTAAAAACAAACTGTGTCACAAGCTCTGAGGATTGTGTGCTTGGGGCTTTGGAGCTGAGGCTTTTTGAGCCATGGCTTTCGGGTCTCRTGTTTTTTCCTTGGCTCCAGCCAGSTGAGTTCTGCCTTGTGCCCTGGCCCAAGCCTGGTTTTTGCCCTTTTTGCCCTGGCCCCAGCCTGCCTTTTGGCTCTCCTGCCCTCGCTGGCCCTCACCTTTACATACTCATTTTCCTTCTGACTGAATGCTTGGCTGGACATTGGCTGACCTCTGAATCTCATGTGCAGTCTCTGTCCTACTCTATCCCTTCACCTGTCCCTGTGGCACCACCTRTCCYGCCTCCCTGTGTCCCTGGCYGATGTCYTGCCTGCTCTGTCCCTGCATTCCTGCCTGAGCCATCTGTGTCCAGCCCTGCCTGCCTCCAATCCATCCCACTGCCACAATCCCCACCGTGACCYTGTCCAGGGTTCTGGACCCCCTGCCCGATCCCCACTCACCACATCTCTGAATTTCTCACTCTTTTCTTGAATGGGARCTGAATGGGTCACTAAGCCTTATTACCAACAGGTGGGACAGAGCAACAATGTAGCCTCAGTTGGAGGGGTTAATAGAATCTGAAAACCTAGCATCTCTCTTATATGCTGTCAAAATCAGCTAAATATGATAATCTTTCATTATGGTAGCTAGACTTTAGTGGTAATGAAATTTAGAGAAATCATGTGGTGGATTGCCCCTGGATGCCAGGCACCAACCAAAGTCTCTCTCTCTCACTGCCCTCTGYAGCKGTACARGAGAGAAAATRCAACCAAAGATTCATGGRTTGAGATAAGAACAGAGAGAGATCACTCATCAAATACCATCATGGGCAAAACAGGCTCAAATTAGAGATATTAATTGAATTTATTACTAATAAAATTAGAGCAGGGTAACAAGAAATAGGACCTTAAGAAGCACCTTCCCCTCACCCCTCCCTCCTTCCCAGCTCTACCTCCTTCCCCCCAGCAGMCATGGAGACAGGGAATGGGGGTTATGGTCAGTTCATCTCATGTTTTTCCCACTGCTCATCTAGAACAGTCCTTCCCCTGCACCAGTGTGGGGTCCCTCCCACAGCAGACAGTTCTCCATCAACTTCTCCATGTGAGTCCATCCATCCCACAGGGAACAGTCCTCCCCAGGCTGCTCCAGCATGGGTCACTCTTCCATGGGGTGCAGTCCTTCAAGGACAGGCTGCTTCAGTGTGGGTCCTGTCATGGAGTCACAAGTCCTTCCAGGATCCCTGCCCAGCRTGGGCTCCTCTCTGCACAGATCTGCAGGTCCCTGCCAGGAGCCTGCTCCAGCACGGGCCTGCCATGGGTTCACAGCCTCCTCTC
>NW_026623430.1:546244-566582 GCF_030028575.1 Malurus melanocephalus
AGAGAGGTTTCCATAATTTCTAATTGGCCCAAATTTGACCAGTGGAATGTCCATCKTGGAGCTGGCTGGCATGGGTTCTGCTGGACATGGGGGAAGGTTCTGGTAGCTTGTCTAAGAAGCCACCCCTGTAGTCCTCCTACTTCTGGGTTAAAAAAAAAAGGCAGAAACAATAGTAGTGGGATTTTTAACATATGGTTTCTCGGTATGATTTAATTTTGCATATCAATCATCAGTCGATAATTGTTTATTACCATCAATTTTCACTCAAGTGCTTCAAACAAGCAGAGACCTTATGGAAATGACTGAAATATTGTAAATGTTTAACGTACATTTTCTTACTGTGCTTCACATTATTACACATTTGTATTATGCAACATTCATTATCTGAGTGAACTTTCTTGTGTTTGAAATAAGTAAAAAAATTAAAAATAAAGACTCTTACAAAAACAAATAGAAATGTTTGAATTTCAACACTATTTTTCTTTGGAAATTTATAACTAGTTCCTCCTCACCCATACTTGGCCTTTTCTGGTGTTCTTCAAAGAGGAAGATTCACTAGTGTAGTTCAAGAWGAGAATATAGCACAAAGACCTTTCTAACATATTGAGTCATGTAAAGAGTTTAATTTGGTATTATAGACTAAAACCAGCATTTCACCTCCATAATCCCWGTATTGAAAATTTATGTTACTTCATTCACTTTCTTTGATGCATGTTTCCATAGCACATAAAGAACAAGGCAGTTTATACTATTGATAAGTAATTTGAAAGTTTTTATGGTTGCTTTAACCCCATCTAGACTTGAAGAATGTTCTTTAACTGTGTGTGGGTACTTGTAACTGAATGCTAAAACAGAACAATGCAAAAGAAGTGTTATCACCTTGAAAATCTCTGCCTAGCTGGCACACAAGTACTTTCTCTTTTCTGTTTTCTGTTGCAGAAAACATTCCTAATGTCAAGCATTACTAGCACACCTCTGGATTCCCTGCATATTTTCATTTTACAAAAGGAGCTGCATTGTCCTCTCTTTTTTTTATATAACTACAGAAAGAAATTAATTCTTTGTGCAGTAAGTACCATAATAATAGTTGAGTAACCTTTGAAATATGTCAAACAGCTTCTTCAGATAGCATAAGTGAGTAAAGTATATMATGTAAGTCTCATACAGGCATTTAGCTAGAGATTCCCACGACAAGTTGATAGATGACAATAACAAATCATTTAACAAATGGTCTCTTTTTTTTATGCCGTATTAGGAAAGTTTCGCCTTACTTTCAGCTCCTCAACAAGTCTGAGCAATTGGCAGCAGGCCAAGATAGATACTGTGAGTACATTTAATGCACTGAGAAAGGGTTGCACARCATTCAGGCAAACTGAGAAGAATCTTGATGATGAAGAGGAAAATGCTGTTGGCATTTGGAAGTGTYCAATGTATTGGTTCATTTTTTCACTTGCTCTCATTGGGGTCACACAGTTGGAAAGCATCTTGGCAGAAAAGGACACAGGGATCTTGGTGGACTAGACCACGGCCAGCAGCGTGCTGCTGAAGTAAAGACAATAAATGACATCCTGGGCTGCATTAAGTGAGGGATTACCAGCAGATAGAAGGAGGCAATCCATCTTCTCTACGCAGCCCTGGTGAGGCCACATCTGTAATCCTGCGTCCAGTTCTGGGTTCTTCAGTGCAAGAGAGACATGGATGTACTGGAGAGAGTCCAGCAGTGGACAGTAGCAATGGAACTCTTGTGCAGCACCCTATCAACCCCTCTCCCACTGTAATCTGTGAATTAGCTGGACAACAGTGTAATTGCCCACCTGGACACACCTATTCACATATTAAATTCAAAGGAAAATGAGGAAAAGAACACAGAAGGTGAGTGAAAGAGACCAAGCTTTTCACCACCAAGTTGCACCYGCCAGAGTGAGAAATTACACTGTTTTCCAGGCCTCCTACAGTCAGAAGAGTATAATGCTCACAGTGGCACTTCTGGCTTTAGGCTTTGGAGTTTACATCAGTAAGAGTGAAGATTTGTAGATCTGAAGATCAGTAGATCCATTCCCTGAGGAATTTGATGCTGAAGGTGATAGAGCTGAAGTAATCAAATTGCCCTGTCACAAAGACAGGTGTCTGTGTGTACAGCATTTATCTGGAAGCTGTGGTTTGGGTTTCAGCATGGAGGAATGGTGGCTCCCTTGAAGACAAGCAGGAGGCAGAAGAGGAGGGTTGTGCCTGTCCCCAGAYTTAAGCTACCCTCTGAGTAAAATGGGCCAGTGCTTTTGAGATTATTATTAAACGTTGCCAGGCTCTGATCACTCTTTCCTGGGATAAGATGAGGGAGAGCCTCCGTCTCCAAATGGCTCCAAATGCCAGAGGATTTTGTCAAGGAACTTAGGAAACTKATTGAATATAATCTCATGTGCTGCTTTTCTCGTAGATATGCTGCAGGTCAGGAGAGAGGCGAAAGCCTCTTACCATGGAGTCCTCGGGTCATCTCGGCTGCCCAGCAGCATCTGAACAGGAAAGACTCTCCACTTGAGCCCAGAGCTGCCAGGGYTTTCCTCAGATGGTGTCTCCAGCAAGGAAAGACAGCTGCTGTTGCTGCTTCCTTTGGTCACTGCCTAGAACTGGAAGGACAGGGAAATTTACCCACTCACCATCTCCAGCAGTGCTCCTTTGTGGGAATTTCCTGTCCCACAACGGCAGTCACTGAACTTTAGGATTCATCATCTATCTGCCACATCCATACCCGCATTGAGGTGCTGTAGCAGGTACCAGCTGTAATTCACATTGCTACCAGAGTCATAAACCCWAATAAAGTCAGGCTTTCCAATGATCCCCACAATCTCCTCCCATATCAAGATGGCCAGAGGTTGATGGAGAATTTGGGGAAGGTGCACATGGAGAGGTTTCAGCTCCAAGTGGGGACCCACTCCGAGGGCCATGTGGCTCTGCACAGCCCTGGTTTCCAGACATGCTGGACATCTCCCCATTTCACCTCCTTGCTGCAGCAGACAGCAAGTGTTTCCATGCCTGGGCTSAMAGATGGGGCAGCTGGGAGCAAGAGCCCAGGCAGATCCMCTCACAGGCAGAGAACTGCAGCACYGCCCAGGAAGGAGAGTGGCACAATTCCTGCGGTACCCCAGGCACTGTGGTGCCCTGAAAAGACRTGGACATGGTAGTGAGCTGCCTTGCAGCTGGATGGTGCTGGCTCTGCAGGGCTCTCAGGTGAAAAAGGCAGCTGAAAGCCTGACTTTGCTCTCCTTTTCTGCAGCACTGCAGCATGCACACCCTTGCAGGCTGCTGCTCCAAGACTCCTGAGATCCTGCCAGGCTCTGCTGGCTCCTCTCCCTGCCCAGGCAGCCCCTTGTGCTCTTGCAGAAGCCTTTCTCYTCCTCTTCATTGCAGGAAATGAGGCTGCCTTGCAAGTTTACAAGCTCTCCCTCAGCTGCAGGAGTGTTGCCTGTTTGGGCTGGTCTCCTTCAGGAGGAGCCCAAGAGAAAAATGTCTTTCAGGGTTTCCTCTCTTCCTCTCAAATTTGACGTGATTGTCTCTGTGCATCTATGCAAAATATGTACTTCCTGCAATCCTCAATAGCATGTTACACAAATATCATCAATATCACCCAACATGGTAAAAACCTGCAGTTTGTGTGACACCAAAGCATTTATTCACCTTGCTCTAAGTACCAGTTTGATACAATGTGGATAAAATTATTTTCAGCAGCTTTAAGAACAAAGAAATTGTTAGAGTGTGCACAGATTTATTAATTTGGATAATACAAAATTGTTTCCATATATGTTTATACAGGTTTAACCTAAACTGAACCCTAATGCAGTGGTCTAGTTGATTMAATAGGTCTTGTATCAGAACTGCAATCTTTTAGTGACCAAATCGATGACCTCTTCTATCTCCATCAACTTTAACAGGGAGAATTAAGTACTTACAGTACAGTACTTGAAACACACTTAAAAACACCTGGAAAATAATCTCCCATAATTTTCCAATCAAAATCTTTAATCTGCTTATTATATTTCATCTTCTGGTTAAGCACAAGAACAAATAAGTGAAGTACAATACTCCATGCTTCAGCCAACATAAATGAGGAAAATACTTCCTGTGTTTCTGTTCTGACCTGACAGAGTTTGAAAAGAGCTTGGATTACTGATTGTTTGCCGTCTGGCTTTGCTCTATTAATATGTGCTTTGAGTTTTCTGTTAGTTGCTATGGAGGCTAATTTCTTTGCCAAGGAAAAAAAGATTCTCTTCTCCTTCCTCTCTCACTTCATCGCTCCTTGCCCCGCTCAGTGAACATTTGTAATATTGCCTGTTGGGCACTGACAATGTTTTCTGAAGCACTGCACTGAAAAATCAAGTAAATATAGATAAAATKAATTATTTGCAATCATTTTTATCTGTCGTCTGACTGATGAGACCAACTAATATCCTTGTAATTTAACCAAYTACTGAGTTTGGAATCAATAAATAATTTTTCTTTAGATCAAATTGGAACAGAAAATAYAATTTTTTCTTTCTCCTCAGTAATGTAAAACATGGTTTCCTGCTAAGGATAATCTGGGAAGTTCATCCAAGTAGGGGTCTTGCTAGATCAGGAAGCTGTGAGAGTTGTGAGACCTTCTGTCCTTTCGGCTCACTTCCTGTGTTACTTTGTGGTTGWGGATTTTCTTCATTTGGCTTTGACTTCTCTGTAGGCTGTTGAGAAATGTTATGGGTTCTGCAGTGATACACAGAATAGAAATCTTATAGCTGAACCTTTTTTTTACAGTGTTTTTTTAATTGCAAAAACTGGAGTGAAATAGACTTCCTGTTGTCTTACTGACTTGCAACAACCATGGACTCTCGGGCTATACCTAAGAGTATCATTGTACTGTCAGTTATCAATCTTAAATTTCCAGTATGAGTGCTGATTAATTTTGTGATTGCTTTGGAACAGCACTTTGTTTAGATGTACAAAGCAATGTCTCTTATTACCAGGCCTGTGAGATTTGAGCTTTTCATTTGACAGGAATTGAAGAATTTATTCCTGCTGCTTGCTTAAATGTCTCATGTGATTCTTTTTTAATAGAATTTATTCCTTTYCAAAATTAAGTGGCTGCAGAAGTGAGGGATATTCATTCCCTGGCTGTGCTTCTCCTTCCTGTGTCTACCATGAAGCAAGCCAGGTAGAACAGCAGAGCAATTTAATGGCTAATTACTAGGTTGCTATCTCTTTTTTTTTTTTACATCTTCAGTGGGCAAATAAGAGGAGATTCTGCCAGTGTAGATGTCTATCCTTTTATTTTGATCATAATTATTGATGATCTGGATTTCATGTAACTAACTAAATCTTCAGTGCAACGTTTCCATGTCAGTGTGAATATCATCCAATCCCTTGAACTGACTGATGGAAAATCTTAGGAAGCTGAATAGCTGGTTTGCTGCTCTGAAGTCCCAGGACTACTCACCTTGGCTCACACCAAAATTTCAATCTTTTTAAGAAGTCTGTGTTCACATAGAACTCCTCAGCAATGGTTTTAAACATAAATCACAAATGGGTGATGAAGGATGTGTAAAGATGAAGAAGGCAGTACTGTGTTTAGGATACAGTTTTGCATTGCTGATCAAGATTTGATCTTTCTATGATTACTCTGATAGCATGCACAGAGGAGTGAAACCATAATTAAATTACGTTCATGGCTTTCTTCATGGCATTGTTTCAGATCTCTTGACCAGTGCAGTCAAAAGGTAAAGTTCATTACAAGCATTTCTTGCAACATTTACAATTTTATTTAAAAAGCTCTAATACTTGCATATGACTGAGAAATATTGAGAGTATTGAGAAATATTGTATATGAGAAATATTGTATTTTTCTTT
This sequence comes from Malurus melanocephalus, assembly GCF_030028575.1. NCBI lineage: Eukaryota > Metazoa > Chordata > Aves > Passeriformes > Maluridae > Malurus > Malurus melanocephalus. The sequence goes on from NW_026623430.1 coordinate 552,116, forward strand.
CTCTCGTAGAAACTTAAAACACTGAGAATATTTCCAAACRCTTTTTAGAGTATTAAAAAGAAGGAGGAGGGCAACTAAAAAAGAGCATTTCCAATTTTTGAATGGCAGTTATGCCTAATCATCATGGTGTTAGGAGTGCAGTCTGATACACATCTCTGAAAAATTACAAAAGACAAAAAAGTATTCTGTATGAGAAAGAAATTCTACATCCCCAAATCTTCCACCGAGACAAAAAAAAAAATTTCAAAGGTGGTTTTATTATGCTACTGCTTCAACCTTCCGAGTGAAGTTCTCTATGAATAAACACAAGCGTTCTGGGCTTTGAAGTGCAGCTGAGCAGTCTTTGCAATCCATCTCTTCTGTGAAGGTGTAATTCCATCCCCTGTAGAACAGCGGTAAAGGTGAATTTTCACTTACATTTCTGCTACTGCTGAAACATKCTACTGAAACAGATTCTCGATGAGGTGAGATACATATACAATGTGTATGGTACCTAAAAAAAGAGGACAGGGCAGCTTCAGGGTATACCAGATACCCGACGTATTTGACACATCTCTGGATTTTGGCAGATGACTTTTTCTTTACAGAGAGAGGGGAACAAGGAATGTTTAAGCCAGGCAGGGKTTTTTTTGGGAGAGGCAGGGAAAAAACATGGAGAGAAACAACAAATACTAATATATGCAGATGTTGAGCCTCTGGTTTGTGGCAAAAACTTCACCTTTTCTATCCCTCCTGCTCCTGGCCAGGTATTGAGGTCAACTCTCTTCACTGTGTGCATCTACAGTTAAAATAWTTTTTTATAGTGTGGATCAGACTTCGTGCATCTCTGGCTTGCAACAACTATTCTCTCAAAAACTGCTGTCAGGTGCTTTCTGTTCTAAGTATTTTCATTTCACATTATATGCATGAAATTCTTTATTAAATGGCTGTAAAAGCAGTGGCATTTGAAGGCAACAATTTATCTTTCTGTGCTACAAAATGAATTGATGTGTGTTTGGCAAATAAGAAACAAGAAAGTGTTGCTTATTCTGGTTTCTATTCAAATAATTGAAAAAAGTTTCTCACCTTTCAAGGTAAGATATCCTGGTGAAATCCAGACATCTTCAAGATTTACAATTCACCTAAAAAATGTAAAGAATTCTGAGTGAAATGTGAGAAATCGTGCTATAAAAAGTGAGCAGTTCAACAGATGGTACTTCGTGCTTACCAAGCAACACAACACTCTATGCAAACAAAACTGATAAAAAGCCTTTTAATTGTTGCTCTTAAATGTCCAGTACATATTCGTCAGATGAAAGGTGGAACTTATGGACATATAATGCAGGTACATTTGGTGTGACTAGTAAATAGTGAAGCRTTAAAATTTTATCTAAGTGAATATGCAAATAAGCTCTAAATTAGAAAATTTAAAATTAATTGATTCAGTTCCCTAAGATGGTAAAGCACCTTTTAACATATATTTTTAAATGCTTTGGTTTTTACAAAGCTCAATCATTTCACTTGCTCAGAAACATACATTGTACTGTAACTCAGCCAGAACTACAAACTAAGGCCCAAATCCAAACATCTTTAAACTCAGATATGATCAGATCCAAAGTTTTGGTTCAGCTCATTATAAGACAGCTGCAAAATCTGGATTCTGATGCAGTAACTTCCTCAGAGTTTGTGGTGTCCAGATGTTTGGTGGGGAGCGTTACTTGTTTGGGTCATTCCCATATGTTCTTTGTCCTTGTTTTTTTAATATATTCTTCTATGTTTATATTCATCTTTTATCTGACTTATCTGTTCAGACARTAAGCTTTATACTGACTGATATGTCTTTAATCCTGGTTTGCTTTTTTTTTTAGTGTAATAGAAACAAGACGATAAGCATGATACTGTAGAAATTCTACCTTGCACGATTTTTTGTGAGTTTTCTGCTASTCGACACTGTCTTGGATTCAGCTTTGAAATGAACCAATGTATCATTTCAGGATCTGGAAATCCTCAAGACCTTGCTACTGCTTTGTAAGACCAACTAAGCTAATAATAGCAAGATCAAAACCATGGAGTAAAAATATTTTAGAAGTTTTACCTCACTAGCACAATGTTGTCATGTTCATACTCAGTCAATGGCTGTTTTCAAAAGTAGGATGCTATAGTTGGTGAAAACCACACATTTTGTAATACACTGGTAGATCAAACGCTTACATTTATTATTATGAAGATGTTGTTCCTCCTTTTGGAATTGCTTTACTCCAAAATGTCAACTCAACTCCCCCATTGTTCCTGATTTGTTGCTTCYTCTACATATGATAATAATTCCAGTTTGTTGAAAAGTGACATTGTTCTTGAATTATTGTAGCTTCTCTGAACTGGTCATTAAAATGAACATGCAGTGGTAATTATTCGTGATTTAAACAAATTATATCACTGAAGTACTTTAATCATATTATAATATAAAATTTCATTTTTCTTTCTGATGAAATTATACCCAGAGGTCAAAAACAAGGATGGACCTCTCCGTCAATTAATCTAATTTAGAAAACAAGTACCCTGTGACAGTAAGTAACTTGAACTAAAAATATACTCCTGACTCCAAATTGTAGGCTGTGCAATGTGCAAAGAAAACCTTTCTAGGAGGGGCTGCAGGTAAAAATAATTTGCTCTGTAGCATCTAGACATAAAGAGAACATGAATTCYCTGCCTCATAAACATGCTTCTGTACTGCAGGTGGTGACCAACCAGCAGCAAGGCTGGGAGCACGGCTCAGCAGAGAGYTGGCGCATGTGACAGTTCTGCATTCTGTCCTTGCTAACAAGCCACAGGCTGTAAAATAATGTGTGTTATTATGGGGTGGGGAGGGCAGGGCCATTCTTTGCGTGTCTCCCGTGCCCTACGGTCAGTGTTCACTTGGAGCGTGCTGTGTTCAGTCAGGATGACTTCATTAACAGGGGACAGTTTCAATATGTGAAGAAAGGAGSAGCAGTGCCTTCTAAGTCACAGGGATGTTGACAAAGCTGAGCTGCACAGGAACAGTGTGCAGACAAATGTTTGGCACCAGAATTACACTTGGGGTCCAGCAGTTTAGCTTCTCAAGTCCGGTTAGGCTCTGCAGCCAAAATCACAAATGCTCYGACTTCCCAATTTATAGAGATCTTTATGCCTTTATATTAGGCTTCAATCTCTGCTCAGTTTAACCTATTTCATGGTGCATTAAGAGGAGCTACCTGTAGTACCCTGAAAAGGTGTAAATATTTACATACAAGAACAGAATAAGATGTGTTTTTTTCATAGAAAAAAAATGACGAAATGACTGTATTGGGAGCTGAGCAGGACTTCCAGCTTCTGCAGCTTGGGAAGGGCTGAGTGTGTACTGGCTAAACTCCTACTGAGCTGTCTAATAACATGGATTTCAAAAGGAGGGCTCAGGGACTCTTTTGTGTGCCATCTTTACTGGCAATACCATTTAATTTCTTAAGTAACCTTATTGATCTCTGAGGTAATTCTTGGATGGTAAATTACTGTTTAAAATGTATAAGAAAAGCAAAATTAGATCATGAAACAGAGTTACCTTTACAATCATGGGGAATTAAAGCAAGTGGTTTTACATTGGGCCAAGGAATTGCTGACCTTTTTTCAGATCTCTGCTCATCTAATACATCTCAGCAAGCAGGGCTCACTCTCTGGCATCTAGCTACAGTGTCAGGGAGTGTACAGAGTGTACTTCCAGAGAAGAAGTAGGAGGCTCCTCATTTGCTTTCTTTATGGTTCCTCCTTAAAGAGTGATTCTCGTGTATCTGGCAATCTCCATTCACCTACATGTAGAGACAGAGGCATGTTGTACTTCTTCATGTACTTTTTCCTGGCAATCTGCTCAATAAGAATTTTTGTACTCCTTCTAGCGCATAAACAAGATCAAAGATGACATTTTCCTCATTTCTTAAATTAACTGCTAACTCGTGTAATAATAGATGCTGAGCATTTTGCAGAACAATCATATATGAATGTTAGTGCTATGAAAAAAGGATCCTTCCTTTTCCTGACCCAGGATAATTACCCAAAAGAAAGGATGGAGAATTGCTTTGGGTGGTACCATGGAGCAGAGCTGCGAGTCAGATGATAATAAAGAGAAAATAGCATAGGCTGAGCAACCAGAATAAGCTCTTAATGAGTTTGCATCCCAAGAGGCATAGGGAAAACCCTCTCATATGGAATGCTTGACATTTCAGCTTTAACATTAGACTGCAAAATGCATTGAATGAGGGACTAATCCTGCTCTGGCAGACGAAGGTACTTATAATGCAACTGATAATTTCAGGGCCAAATTCTCGCTTGCACAAATAAGCCAGACTCTGCTTAAGTCAAAGGAGACCCACCCTTTCATGCCAACAAAGAATATAGTCTTCCCTGCTACCCTGAATGMAGCACAGCTTTGAATGGGGATCATTAATCCCCATGAAGGAAGAGGCCTATTAGAGTACTTGGCTTTCCAGGAGAGTTTTGGGTTTTTGGTTTGGTTTTGTTTGGGTTTCTTTCCCTCCCACTATGATGAAAGCCTGAATAAGAAAAAGCAAACTGTGGCATGCTTTCTTTAACCCACAGTGTGTAGTGTTTGTTGACTCTCACAGAAGTCTTTGTCACAGTTGTGTCTCATGAGGCTGTGTGATTTTTTCAAATCAGGTACTGCAAAARGAATTACACTGAAGTAAAATCTTGAATTTTTAAATGAATATGTTTTATGTAGATAAGGGCATAAATCCATTGAACCAGCATTCTAAAATTGCATATATATTACTAAACACCTTTTGTTGTTTTGTTTTGTCTTGGGTTTTTTTGGGTTTTGGTTTTTGAGGGTTTTTTTTTTGGTTGTTCTCTAATTTTTGTGGTCCTGATCCCTTAGTGCTTATACTTCGTTTAAACAGCTAAATTGCATTTCCCCCTCTCTTTCTTCTCTCTGCTTCCACCAGCTTCATTCCAACAAATAATAGGCTCAAATGTGATATGTATCCAGGGAGATCATCTAACCTCATACTTTCAGACCTCCAACTTTCACATGCCTAGCAGCAATTCAAAATTTATTTTTCTTTCTAGCTGCTTTTCAAGGCTTGAGAGAATTATCAAGACTTGCTAGCAATTCCAGTGGAGAGCTTTTCAGCCTGGAGTGAAARCTGCTGTCAGTGGGTAAACAAAATCTGATCAGATTTAGTCAGAAATAAAAATTAAGACACCATRAGCCTGCTGGCCTGTGATCCCCATCATCCCTAACAACTCTAGGCATCTGGTTGAGTAGACTCCATCAGAACATTGCTTGAAACCCCAAAGGGAAAGAGCAAAGTGTGATGCAGGCAGAGGAAACACAATTTTTGCAAGCACGTCCGTATATTTTTAACTTCAGATTTGGGATCAAAATGGGCTTGACTCTTCTTTCTGTTCCCCTTCAGACTGGACAGGATCACCACATTTAAGAAATTAAGAGAGATCTTGCCCACAGCCTCAGCAGAAATAGGCAGAATTGTCCTGCAGACAGACTTGATGGCAACTGCCCATAGTAGCAGTGAACAGGAGTTGRAGGGCACACTTTTGCCACTCATGATTTTAGCATATCTACAAACCTTTCTCAGTGTGTGAATCTCTCAGGGTGTTAATGCAATGCTCCTCTACAGTGCATTCTGGTCAATTTTGGAAATGGTCTCTATTGGATCATCAGAAGTAACAAAGAATATTGCTTTCCACTGCCAGAGGAAGGACTGCCAAACTGGTCAAGGAGASACAGGCATCCTATTTCTAAGTGTTCACTGACTGCAACACAAGATGTCAGTCCAGGGTCTCTCCATTTACTGTTGAACATTAAGCTTTTTTATTCTCAATATGTAAAACACTAGCTGCTCTGACTGGGAATTGCCATTTCTTAGTTTAAACTCTTCTGTGCTAGAAGCATTTAAATCAGCAACCAGAGATACTCATGTGGTACCTATGTTTTCCACAATAATGAAAGCCAGGAACGTTTGATCAAAACACACTTTGCAAGAGAGTACTCACCCAATCTAAAAATCACTGTTGCATTCACTGTGTAAATGAATATTGGGAAAATAAAGCATCACACATGCTGACAGCTTCAAGATGGAGTTGAGCACAACCAGCAGCTTCAACAATGAACAAAAGTTTTATAAGCTTCCAGTACAGATTTTGGACCTGTAACAAATCTGTATTGCTCTACAGTGTCCAGCTCTGAGTTCTGCACTGTCCAGCCCCACAGCCCAACATGCTCCCTTTTGTCACCAACTAACTTCCTGCTACTGCTCTGTGCTTGGAAAGGAATAATCATAGTTTGTGCATGCTACTGTCTGTTGCCACAGCCCCCAAAAGCTGGCTTGGCTACCCCTTTATCAGCACCATCCTGCTGATGTGTACTATAAACATTGCACACTGCTGATGTTCTCTGAGGGCATGGTGCTGTCCACAGCTGGGGTCTTTGGGTGGCATGCTCAGACCTCCACCAAAATAAGGATATGATGCAAACATATAAACATGTAAACATATTCTTACATGAGGAACCAGCCTCCACCCTGTAATGGTGTTACAGGTAGCTGAAAGATCTATCACAACTACAGGGAAAGAGAGTTTCTCACTACTACCTATCCTTTCTGTGTAACACTGATCTTGAAATCCAGCCTGTGGGTCATTGGCCATTGGCCATTTTTTGTGGTCATGTGTGTATTGGCCATTTTTTCTGTTCCACCTGCTCTTTTTTTGGTCACATTGTATTTTTTCCTTATTGCCACCTCCTGTATGTTCTCCTGAAGCTGGCATTTTGCTCTGGTTTTCCACTTTTTCAGACAGCTTTGCCTGTGTCTTTTAGCACTGAGCAAAGCCCCAAGTTGGCCCTGCTGCCCTGTGTGGCCATCCTGGGCTGTGTGTGGGCACAAAAAGCTCCTGGTTCATTAATACTTATGTATTTCTRTGTAAGTATATGCTGGGTAAAAATGTGCTTTTATCTCTGAACTCTTCCTGGCCCAAGGGAGAGAGGCAGACAATCACAGGGCTGCCTGAGAACATGTGGATATGGTGGTATCAAGAAATGGCCATCAGTCAATCCTGGTGCAGCGTGAAAACAAGTTAAACACAACATGTTCAACCACAGGTGCCATAAAATGTGTGAAAATACATGATTTTCCTGTAACTGTTCTGGTACTGTCAGGTCCTTTAACAATACGTGGTGTTTGTATCCCAGCTCCTTGAATTAGGTGTTGACTTTGTGGAACGTGCCAGACAATTATCTTTACATACTCACCTTTTTTGTTTTACGTTGGGAACAAGCAGAAAAGAAGGGTTCGACCCAAACAAGCAAACAACATCTCTCTCAAATATTCAACAGCCTTAGAAAAAAAAAATGGGGTGTAGAAGTTGAAACTGCCTCCAGGCAGCTTGAAATTTTAGGATTGGCACGTACATAACTGATCACACTAGGCCTTGCTGAATTTGGCAGCCATGTAGGGGTTGTGTTTTTCACACGGATGAACTGTTCTTGAACAATTTCTCCAATGTATTGAGCACAAACAGGCTTTTCTTCAACATCAAGCGTGCAGGTCACTTCTCTCTTTCCCACCCATTCCTCCCCCTTCTYATCCTCCCCCTTCCCATCCTCCCACCAACAAATGAACTTATTGTGACTACAGTGATTCTGTCTAAMAAAAAAAAAAATATTTCTGATAGCAATAGCTGTTAAAAATGGGAAAATGGAAAGAAGTAAATTCACTTTGGGCTGGGTCACAACCCACACAATTGTGCCAGAGAGAGAACACACAAAGCTATTGCCCCATGCTCACATACTTTGCAGATCAGCAATAAACACAATCCCTGYAGATCAGCAATGCTCCAGAACCAACAGCTCAAATCCCTGACATATTATGGGCTGCTCACCTGCTGGGCACTGTACCCTCCAGCACTTTTCTGAAAGAAAAAGAGTTTTCTGAAACTCTGAAACAATGGAAACCATAACTATTATTACAGTTTTAGAGTGAAATCTTTTCTAAAAATATGCCAAATAGCTACTGTAAGAGAAATAGGAAAACTGGTACATTCAACAACAGTATGAAATAAATATTAAAAAATAAATTCTTTTTTTTTTTCCATCTGAGGTCATATCAGGAACACACATTGGCAGAACATTGCTGTGTAAGTTAGTTACTCTTGCTGAATTAATCTGTGAGGAAATAAAAGCTAACATCCCCCATATATTATATTAGAGCTAACATAAATGGTAAACTTGATACCTCCACCTCTCCAAATTTCCTTATTTCCTTTCAGATTTTTTTTATACTGTTGTTTCACTACCCAGGCATATTTCAATGAAATTTTCAATCTATGGATGCTTCATTTTGGTTACAGTCATTCTGATTTTTCTCATATTAAGGTTTTATATTCCCTGTTAGATTTCTTAATCTAACTGCTGACTTTCTTAACCTCATAGTTTAATATGAAATCTGTTTCAATGTGATGGTTTTACTTGCTATATTTGTGTTTTAGCAGTTCCAACAATGTTTACTTTGAATGCACACGTTGCTCATGTTTTTTGATTCTGGGGCATTAAGGCATCGAACTGCATTTTAACATATGAAGAACTTATTTTAACAAACACTGCAACCATTTTGTATGACAGTTTTCTCAACTTCATGACTTTTTTGGGCTTTTTTTTTTTTTTTTTTTTTTTTTTTTTTTTTTTTTTTTTTCCTTGCAAAAAGCAGCAGTATTGAAATCGTGACGAACTAATTATTCCATTATCAGAGATGTTAGGCTAGCCTGGCTACTTAAAACAAAGAGCAGTAGGTGTTTCTGATTTCGAAAATCAGACAATAAATGGGTGGGAAACAAAGCACAGCAGCTTTAAAGAACATCTGAAAACAAAATGAAAGCAGGGAGACACTTCCTAGAAAAGCCCCATGCAGTTGTGCTTAAATAAAACTGTTCCTCATTGAATAGCRAATGTTCCCCATAGGAAATTCTAGGAAGATGATGTAAAGTAGTTCGGGTGTGGGAGGCCATACTATGAAGCACAGGAAATAGTTGAAATCTTTTGATATGTTTATAATRCTAAGTAAATGGGAAATGGCTACAGCTGAGGTTGTCAACTACTTCACAGTTTGGCAGATGGTCACATTTTACTGTCAATATTTCTCTGAAATTGCATACAGAAGCAAGGTGTGCGGGCAGTTTCACAGCCAGTACTCAGGATATTCTCTTAAAACAATTGTTTTCAGTTTAGAAGTTTTGCTTTTTTATTCCTCATCTCCTCTGTGACGCTCCTAAATACTCCACACACACTTGTAGTGTGCAAAATGATTTCTGTTTCCTCTAGTAGGGTATGGATGCTCTTTACAGTACTGCACRTATTTTTAAAACAGCCCGCAGCCCCAACCATGACAATCTTGGAAGACACTTCTGTTCCTTCTTTTTGCTATTTTAAAACTGATTTCCAAACTACTGGAAAYAAAGCAGATATTTTTCTTTTTCCCCTCCCCTCCCTTTCCCTTCTCTTCTTGTTTCTCTCTGTCTTTTCTTTTTTCTGTACAAAATCACATACCTCCTGTAGGATACCTCAGTGCAGGTATGAGGCCTCTTTGGAGCCTGTGATGCACAGAGTAACTCAGAGCTATTTAGAAAGTCTCTGGGTTGGAGACACTACAACAGAAAACTAAAAGCATTGAGACCCTGATCCAGGAGTGTCTTCTTTCAGTGCACTCTTATCTACTCCTGAAAGCAGTAGGCCTAAATCAAAACTTAAAGTAAGTAGTTTACAGTTCAAACTGAAGCAAGTTTGCCTGGGCTTTTTTTTTTTTTTTTTTTTTTCTTAAACTTTGCATAACATCAACTTATTTTTGATGAATTATAAAAAGAAGAAGAAAAAGGCAAACTAAACCCACTGAATGAAATCAAAGCCTGACTAAAAAGGAATGGCTTTTTACATAGGTTTTGTTTTTTTTTTTTTGGTTTTTTTTTCAATTTAACTGTTAATGTGTATTGTTTTTATAGGGAGGAATGACAGTTCCTATTCCTATTCCTATTCCTGCATGGGTGATTTCCTTCACCACTGTGATCCCCAGTCTCTGGAAGTGCAGAACAGCCCATCTCTGCCTGCCTATCCAGGCTTCTTTGCAAGAGAAATGAGGGCAGGCAGGGGAATGATAGACAAGCTGCTCTTAGCAGCAGCTGGAGAAAGACCACAGTATTTATGTGGATCTAGGAACCCTATTCCTTGGCTCAGATGCATTTGTTGAGTGCTCTTCAGTCACTAGGCAGAACTCAAAACAACATCTGTCCAAAGAGAATTAATGCATACTGGGTATTTAGGGAACTACATTCAAAAATACAAATATTGGGCAACTACTTGATTAACATTAGTTTGGGAGATCTTATGCAGCACACAGTTTAAGATTAAAGATGATGTTGAATACATGGGAAGAGTTCTTAACCTGAATGACAGAAAATGTTTATATCCATGAAATATTTTGATAACCCAAACTATGGATACCTATAAAGGTCAAGGATATTAATAGTTTATCAACTTCCTAGTCCCTTCATAAATTTGACTTGCAGGCAAGCCGCTACTCATTRCAACCAATAAATATGATTATTGTGGTTGGGATATCAAACTAAGAAGGTTTTGTGAACAAGAAAATGTAGGAGTCTGCTTCATGAATTGCTTTTTTTTTAACTTGAGGGACATTACACCTTGCTTCATCCTACAACAGTTACAACACAAAAAGCAGTACTGCAGAGTTCACCACAAGCACATCGGAGCCCTCAGCTGGATAGGTTGTCATCTATGACCCTTTTGTTGTAGCTATTACATACAAACTAAGGGGCTTGTTCTGGTTTTGCTGTAGTTTTCATTCCATCAAAATTGAAAACTCATTTCGCTTGGAGTAAAATAGTTGGAATAGGTAATAATGTTTCCAGTACAATCAGAGCCTCTGTCCTACTCCAATTCRCCTGAAATTTTTATCTATCATGCAGCACTTGATCATATAATAGACCACAAGAAAAGTGACCCATTAAACTCAGGACCTGTCAAAATACAGTAAGAAGAGATAGTTATTCAAAAATTATCATAGGAAACTCTTGTAGAATATACACACACACACACATATACATATATATATATATATCTTCATGGTGAGTCTTTTTCAAGGCACTAAGAAAATGCCATTTACTGCCCAAAAAGGTACATTCTTTTGCCTCAAAGCTACACATGAAAATGTCCAGTGTTTATTAGAAAAAGCAAATAACAATATCTGCTTTTCTTCATTCATGCAGTTTAGGATATGTTAATTTATAATGTCATAGAACATATGGTAAATCCCTTATATATAACAGAAAATTCCACACAGATTCTCTTATTACAAGAACATCTTTCTTGTTATAGAGCTCATAAAAAAATCTGTAGGCTCACCTGTAGCACACATCAACCTTTAGTAAGAGTGCAGCAATAACCTATTTAGACAATGAAATTAATTCTTCATTTTGATCTAGATRGATTGATTGCTACCAAGGGGGAGATATAATTCATGTCGCGATGTTCATTATGTATCATAGGTCTTAATTTTGATTGTGTTTTTGCCTTCTGTATCACACAAATGTGCTGAAATCTAAGGGAGGCCTCAGATGAAGATAGTGCAARTATTCATTATAGAAGAATTATTTATGTAAGGAAATGCACTTATACTTTAGAAGTTTGGCATCCTGGTTGAAATATACATATGGAGTGATTTTTAAAAATTAGTTGGAGCTCACTTGCTTAGGTCTGCAACCATACATTTCTTGAACCAAACATGATCTACATGCACCAACATCCCCATAACAGCCCACTGYCACTGCTTAATCTCTTTAATTACTAACAAAACAAACCAGTTCATATTAAACACTTTTTGCTAAAATAGACATTATTCTCTTAAAACTATCCCCTAAAATCTTTWAAAAAGACCCTATTTTGAATTTTTAGTGTATTCCATACTGGAAAGATTCAGACATGGTCTTCCGACATTTTCAGAAGTCTGAAGTCAGAGTAGCATGTTAGAACAGTTTAGCYTCCTGGTATTTAGTGGTGAGTTATTTCTATGTATTTTTTGCACAGTAAATGACAAAAAAAAACCCTAAAAAACTACTATAGGTCTATATATCTATACATCTCCCTGTATATCTATATATCTATATCTATATCTATATATATATATATATATATATATATATGTCTTTTTCCTTCTCCCACTAGCCTAGCTTTGAATGCAAATTAGCTAGAACTGACTGTTACTGTGAAATCTTGTGGGTTTTATTTGAGTGGTATATGGATAACAGATATAAACTGGACTGACTGCATYTTTTCCCTTTCTTCCCATTTTTTACTGGAAATATCTTCTTTCTGTAGGAAACTAAAATTTCTGGGAATTCCAAATGAATATCAGTCAATATGTAATATCCAACACAGCTCAAACATGTAAAATGCTATTTGTACCCTTACATGAAAAAAAAAATCTGTCCAATACATTAGCCAAAATTGATAAAGCCAAAAAAAAATCCCAACACAATTGATGTTTTCAAATTGTTTTAATTTAGACTGGTGGGCTGTAGGCCTTTTATGTATTTGGAAGTAAATATTGCTTAGCAATATAATTAAACGTGTCTTTCTTGATTTGCTCAGTCTAAATACTAATTTTGATTTAGCCTGAAGGGATTAGTTCAGGAAGAAGTTATGCACCTTTTGCAATATTTGTAGCCTATATCTCAGGAAAGCGCGGAATGCTGCACAAACAAGTAGAGTCACAGACTCCTTATCTATCTATATTAACCCTCCAAGCAGCCTCTGCTCTCATCTCTCCACTTAAGATGTGGGAATTCACTTAAGGTGAATGATATTTCCATTGTAGTCAACTGTGAAACATTTGTTTTAAGCATGTTAGCTTCTGTGAATAAATGTAAATTCCCTTGGGTATATTTTCCATGAAACACTTTTAATTTGCAAAGCTGACAGATTTCACAAATAAGATTTGGTGTCCTGTTTCATTAGCTACTAATGTATTCACATTCAATATTTTGGATGTTGTGTTAATGTACGGTTTTCAGGGTAACTTTTGCTAATCCTTTGCATATGTCAATAAATTGTCCACAGTTTTAATACATCTCTTTGAACATGCAGTTGTAGTTTCCTATATGCATATTTGTGAACAGAAAACTTCAAAGAACTGGCCAAGTCCATCTCTAGAAAGAGTTTTCTTTTCAAACGCAGCTCCCATTGATCCTGTTCTTGTTAGGCAGTAGCAGTTAGATGCATTGTAGTTTGGAAGTGGTAGTGCTAAGAGTAGAGGAAAGCAAAAAAGACCGAATAATTCATAGTCTCACTGGTTTACTGCCTCAAATGCCCTAAGTTTAATACATATCATCTCTCAGCATCCAAGAGTTTGAACTGGGGTGTCTGTGTTTGGAGTTACTGAAAGTGGGATTTTTATATACCGCTTAAAAAAAAAGGCAGAGTTCCTATTTCCTTTATATAAGCTTCATGTTTACTCTTGCTTCACAAGGGAAGTCTGATGTGGTGCCTTGGCTTGAGACAAATGCTTTCAGAGAAAAATATTATAGAGTAAATATTTCCTCTGAAGTGAAAAAATGGATAATTTTTTCCTACCAATATAAAATACATGTTTGGGCAAAAGTGAAGAGAAAAATAGTTTATTAACAAAACACAGTGCCCACAGGACACAGATAAAAAATAACTRTTAGATATTTAAAAGTCTAGGAATGCATGCCGCTCACCCCTTCTTYTGGGTCAGGTTTAAAGGCATAGATRCRTTTTCGGCATACAAGCTGATGGAATAAAGGAATACAGGATTGGCGCAAAGTCAACCCAGGACATGTGGGCATTCTGAAAGTCCATGGATTGTTTCTGAAGGCAAAAGAGGTAATTTGTAAATGTGGTTATTTCTAATGTGAAGTTACTTCTCATGTAAAACTGAATAGTGGCAGTATTCATGCAGTTCAAACTAGAAAATAGTTCACTGCTATAATAATAAAGCAATAGAAAACCAGTAGAAATCTCTTATGTAGTAATCTGTATTACAGCATCTAACACCTTTTGAATGTTTSATAAGACTTTCTGTTATTACCTGAAAGAGTGAATGCCATGTAGAATGCAAGGATCATGGTTCTTCTCTAGTTTCTAGTGCAGGACTAATTAAACTCTCTTTTAAGAAACCAATACCACCTGCATTGCTATCTATGCTTCTGATCTCCAGACAGGCATGRAAAAGGAGCAGATAGTTGTGCAAGTACTATCTCAAAGGGAGAGGTTGTATTGAAATTATTAGATTTCTGAGAAACACAGTAATTTTCCTTTTTTATTTGTTGAAATTTAAAAAAAAAAAAAAAAAAGAGGTTGTATTGAAATTATTAGATTTCTGAGAAACACAGTAATTTTCCTTTTTTATTTGTTGAAATT
>NW_026623430.1:567744-722477 GCF_030028575.1 Malurus melanocephalus
TTTGCTTTTCTTTCTTTCTTCTCCTCTTTTCCCCTCTTCTCCCCAGAAGACTCGTGCTTTGAAAATTTAGAAAGAAAAAGTGAAAAGGAAAATTTTTGTTGGAATGATATGGAGATGATATGTTCCCTGAATATCGTCAAATTCTATGAATGTCTTTAAATAAAAATGTTGCCTGGGGTTTATAATGAGTTTTATTCTGTGGTGAAATGGAATGAAATGAGGGAACAGATTTACATGGATATGCACAAACAAATTAGCACTATCTAGTACTCACCACAGTTGCACACAACTTATCACATCTCGGATAAGAAGATATTGCTGGCTTTCTTGTCAGGCTTCAATTGCTTCTCTTCCAGTAGGACTGAACTCCTCTGACTTCAGAAACGATAAATCAGAAGACTGCATCTGATCCACAGAAATTATGTAGAAATTAGCATTACAAGTCTATTATCAATAGGCTTCAATGACCATAGGATTAACCTGATAACATTTGTTGTTTTCCTTATTTGTTTTCCATCTATTCAGTTTTACCCGTTTCTGGCTTTTCTCTCCCCATTATGTCGATGTTGTACAGAAGCTGATTTAACTGCAGCAACAGCATGTGCCAGTGCTACCTGGCTACAGAGTCAGTATTTACYGACTCTTCCTAAGTGGAAGGAACCTTGGGAAGAAGAATTCAATCCAAAAGAAATGGTTGTCCTAAAAGCAAAGGAAGGAGAGCCTTTAAACTGCATTTTAAAAATACTTCACTCTTCACTTACTTATTAATGTAACAAAACATAACCAAAACAAAACATGATGTGTATCAGCCAGCAGAAAGAGAGGTAGATTTGCTTTGTGGCTAAACAGTTGACCAGAAGCCTTGTTCAGAGCTCGTTCTTCACAGAATCAATGATAGTGTTGTCCAGTCAAATTGCTGACTATGGGATGTTTGGTGACATGTACAAAGTACTCAATGACATTATCTCAGGAGTATTTTTGGTGCAGTGGTTTAAGTCTATGAAGTGAGGCAGGAGATAGGGCTTATGTTTGGATTCAAGTAAAACAATTGACCTCGTACTAAAACTACAGTAACATAGTGCTTTGGAAAGATAATCAGATGGTATTTTACCAGTATATGAGCAGTGCAAATGAACCAATTGTATGCAGTTTCTTGTGGAGTAATKTCTTTATTTATCAAGCCCTCCAAATTCAAAGAGTTTGGATGTTTACTTCATGCATTTTTACTGCATATTATCATAAACTATCTGTTAGATTGYATACCACAAAAATACAGAAGAAGAAGGCTGTGAATTGCAATTTAATTTAGAGGGGGAAGGCTATTTTTATTTTGACTACAATTAATCTCACAAAAGGCAAGAGCATCATGGACAAAAATTTGTACTGCTAAAAGGCTCCTCAGAAGATAAATAAGATCATTTATTTTTAAGACTCAAAAGAATCATGGAAACATAGAATGGYTTAGGTTGTAATAGACCTTAAAGATCATCTTGTTCCAATCCCTCTGCCATGGGCAGGGACATCTTCCACTAGCTCRAGTTCCTCAAAGCTAAAAGCACTATTCAACTGGCCTTGAGCACTTCCAAGGATGGAATATCCACAGCTTCTCTGTACAACTTATCCCTGTGCCTCACCATCCTCATGGTAAAGAATTTCTTCCTAATATCTGATCTAAACATACTATTGTCCTATCTAAACCTACCTTGTCCTATAATGCCTGTTCTGACAGCGCCCTGTAAGAAGTCCCTCTCCAGCACTTTTGAAGATCCTCTTTTAGGAAGGTTGCTATAAGGTCTTCCTCATGCCTTCTCTTCTTCAGGCTGAACAACCTCAGCTCCTTCAGCTTGTTTTCATAGAAGGTGATGCCCTGATCATCTTTGTGGCCCCTTCTGGACTCACTCCAGCAGGTCCATGCCCTCTCTACACTGGGGCCCTAGAACTGGATTCAGTTCTCTTTAAAAAACTCCAAGAGTCTATTGCTAAAATATTATGACAGAATGTAGAAATTGCCATTATTTGTTTTAGAATAAATTCCAGACCTTAGGAAATATTTTTCAGGTATGCTGTAAGTACACGAGAGTACAAAAAAAATGCCTTGGTTCTGTGATAGCATGACGTCTTAGTGCCAGGGGAAAAAAAATCACCAAAATGTGCAAACAAACACTTCTGCCACTCTACTGYGACTGAAAATGGCTTGTTGGACTGGAATGTGTAACTGCCTGACAGCTCCTACATCAACAAAGCATTGCCCCTCCATCTTTCAGTAGGGGATAAATAAACTGTGCGAAAATACTGAATTCTGCATGACGATGGAATGGTCGTTTACAGCTGAGCAAGAAGGTGAATCTCTGTTTCCGCTGTTCCTTATATCRCATATTCAAATGCTAATGGCCGTGTTCTACTCCCATCCCCTTTTCTTTGTGATTAAATTTCTAGAAAAGGCTTGTGGAAGAGGAAGGATGTGACAGAGTTTTGCTACCAYCTGTCCCTTCCTCCAGCACTTGAGAGGTGACTAAAGATGGCAGGCTCAGGAAACGAGCAATTTTTACCCTAAAAGATAACAGATTTTAAATAGGTATGGGAGAGGCTTCCTTCCCTGAGATGTTACAGAACTTTTCCTGGGATGGATCTACCTCACGTTATACAAAAGCACACCARTGAGTGACTCTGAGACCTGTTGGACTCTGTCCATCAGCTGGGGTTTATATGCTGACATCACAGATTACATTCACAACTCAAGGGAGTTGTATGTGTTGTGCCTTTTTCGTCATTTTTCTCTAAATGATGATGGAGATATGCTGGAGACAATCATGAACTGCCCTGAACTGCTGCACTTCTTACTGTTAGACATGATCACATATTTTGGCAGCATTGTTGACATCCACATCTAAGGTTTCCTTATTTGGATAAAGGAAACATCTCTAAAAACCAGGAAAAAACAACACAACCACAAAACCAAGCCAAACCAAACAAAAAAACCCRTAGATCCTTTGAAAATCATAGCTCTACTAAAAGTAGTAGGAAACTAAATTCAGTACATTATATATGACTCTTTTCCAATTAGATTGGAAGTATAGAGATTTCTAAGCTACAAAATGAGGTGTTAAGGGAATCAGAAATAATTTCTGCATCAGTGTTTATCTACCACAAATGCTGTATCTCTTAGTGTTTTAAGTAACTCCTGCATATCCTTAGGGAACAGTAGATAGAAAGTTCTTTGGGAAGGTCTTTAAATACCCTATGACAATTTCARCAACTTTTTATTGTGATTAATCCTAGATCTTGTACAGCTAGTTAAGCCTCACCCAGAAAGCCTCACCCAACAGAGTTTATATGTGTTATTATACTTTGGAATGTTAAGTGTTTTAGATGGAGTCTCTGCTGGGAGCTCTTATATAAAGAACAGGTTTTTTTCCATGAAACAAGAAAGTGTTCAAAACACCCACCTCCCCCTCCACCCCCCCCCCCCCAAAAAAAAGTCTGAAATTGCACTGCATTGTTTAACTTTTTACAGTTTGTGATATAATCTTTACAAAAACAAATGCTGCCACATTCTGAGTTTTGAACAAACCAAAATCAAAGGATTAAGTATTTTAAGCACTTTAAACTCTTCACCRATTAGTTAGTTCAGTGTGGCTTTTCTATCTCTGAACTGCTTGTAGCAAACTTTGAATGCAGAAAGAACTTTTCAAAAATGAGAATTTTTTTCTCTAACAAATCTGATTTTTCAAACATTGCTGTTTTCTGCATAAAGTGCTTCTTCCACCGGTTACTATTTATTTAACTTCAAAAGTTCAAGTCAAAGTCATGCCAGACATTAATTATAAAGAAAAATCATGTTTGCTACTTATTACTGATTTTGAATAATATGTAGTTAAAAATGCAGAACAAAAGGAATCTGAAGATAGTCATGATGTACTTCATCTACCCTGCACTTAAGCTAAGTCTSCTGGCTGAAAATCATTCCATCATTTGCGAGCAGCAGAAGAAAAGAAGGGAAAACTTGTACTTACATTTTTTGTATTCCTTGAAAAACCTTTGGGCTCTTTGCTGCCCAAACTGAGCAGCAGCTGGCCTAGAGGAATGAAGGGCCTACCTACTCTGTGAGACCCCTGAAGGTCCCCACATTCAGAATCCCTCAGCCATCTAAGCAGGACCAAATGATCAYAACTTTCTACATTTGGGAAAGGATTGTGTAGTTAAAACACAAGCTGCTCCTCACTGGTGTGAATTCAAATTATGCAAGCACCTAAGTGAGAACTGAGTATCTAAATGGAAATGTCATCCCCTATGCAGCTTCTGAGCTGCTGCAAAACCTGAACSCCTGGAATTAACTTTGTAGAGTACTGAGAACAATGACACATCACCACTGTAGAGGAGAACTTTGGCCAAACAAGTTGTGTAATTCTGAGAACAATGCAGGAAATTCCTGATCCTGAAGTGTTAATTGTAACATCAACTTACAATGTGTTATGCCTGCTCAGAGGCTCTACCTGAATTTAAAGCTGCATGTCCCTGTTTAAAAATGCACTGCAATTACAGCAGGAAATAACCAGTTCATATGGAAAAGAAAAAGAGACACAGAACAATCCTTTCTTGTAGGTAATATTGAGGCAATGTTGCTGGGAGGAAAAAATTAGATTTTCTAAGAGTGTAGCCTGCCTGCATTCTAAATGTGGAGAAAAACATCCTCACTAAGCATATTATCTTCCGGCTGGAACTTCAAAGTTGTTCACCTCATTTTTTTTTTTTTTTTTTTTTTTTTAAAGACAGTAATTCTCTCCCTACACATGAAGCCTTGATATTTTCTTAGTTCTTAAAAGATCTTGCATTTTCATAAGCCTTCTCAGAGCCCTGGGCTGACGATACGGTGGACCGGCTATATTGTACCTAACAATTTTGCTGCGAGTTTCACAAAAGAATACAATGCATACTTTTGCACATACATTAAGCACCGTTAATTTTCTTCTGTTTGAAAACAGAATTGTTAAATATATTCAAGTTTAATTGGGAAGACACTTTCAGAAACTGCTCTCCCTGTTCTTCCTACTTATTAGTTCATGACTCTACTGTTGTAAACACAAATGTTGCATAGCTGCCAGACAACAAAGGTAAACTTCCAACATTGCCTGTAGCTATAAAGTTGGGGTGAGAATAGAAAAATTCTACCTTTTGTATGCAAATAACATAGAATTAATAAGTAAGTAGTAACATTGTCAATAAAATGCTTCCTGACAATTAACATATATCTTGGTTTTACCTTGAACCCTCAGGTCCTTCAGACAGCCAGAAAATGCCAGAAAATGTCCTTCTCATTTCTTAAAAGATAAGCATAATTTGCAACATGAAACTTGTAAACATCTCATTCCTGACAAATTAGGTATCATGTTTCCTTCAGCCAACTTGTGTTTCTTGGATCATGTGGCATTTATGATATATTTTAGACCACACTGCTCCATACTACAGGAGCCTTAACCRCTGTAATTATATGCTACTAAAACCAAGAACTGCACAATGTGTGTGTCTTTTTCCAACCATATGTCTGTAGAAAGAAACCCAAAATTGCAGAAATGCATCTGTCATGCATATTCATACACAATTCCTGGGTGTGCTTGAATAATCAAGCACTTTTCAATTTAAGGCAATATACTTCATGCAGTCACACTTGAAAGAACATTTCTAAAATGTTAACCATAACTACCAYGTTGTGGTATAATTAACAAGTTTAAAAGAATTATTGAATGAAAGAGCTTGTAAATCTCAGTGTGAAAGAGCTGTTATGATTTCACATGCAGATCTGAGCCACAAACTCAACATGCTTTCTCTGCATAGGGCAAAGACTTTGTCAACAATGCCTGACATAACGCATAAAAAATGGAGAGAAATGTGGCAGTCTTTAGTCCTTGCATATGCTGCTTCATCAACATAGTTTTATTTAGGATTCCCATATGATTTATTTGGCTCTTCAATGAGGTGCACATTTTCCAGGGATAATCCAAGTATGTAAATATATGTGCCCAGATGCTATGGGAGCATTCAAATAGGCTCGTAGTGGAAGCTTTAGGGACGTGTGTAATAACAATACATTTTCTCGTGGTTTTGCAAGATACTTATAGGAGCTGCCACAAACCCTTCACAAGCAGCCAACACAAATTTAGCCAGGTTCTTGTTTGATTGCCACAGCTTGCAYTTTGACTGTTGTGTTAGCAGATGCTGGAGTTGCAGGTATTAGCAAAAAACTTGTAARTGAAGGCTTGAAGGCAACTGAGAGAGCTTGCTACATGAAGGGGGTAGCAAGCTGGGAAAGCACCTGCAGCCTTTACCTCTGGGCGGGTGTGGGCAGCAAGAGTTACAGCACTACAGCATTTTAGCTTAGTGTCCTGGAAAGTCTCTTAGGCTTAAGCGGCAAGATGCAAAAAAAGCACAGCGGAAAAAAGCMCAGTGGAACACCACGGCAGGTGGGGGCCCGTCCCTGGATCTGCACATCCTGCGCCGGCATGACTGGCTATGCCTSCCTGCCCTGTGCTTGCCACAGCGTCCCACCCTCGCCAACACACCCTGCTCCTGCTGTAACCATCCAGCCTGCATGGCCCACACSGGCCCGCATAGCCCATCCCTGTCTGTGTGCCCCATTCCCGTTGCGTACCCCATCCCCATCCGCCTCAGCCTGGAACACCCCTCCCTGCTGCGCGCTCTGTGCCTGCCCAAACACCGAATCCTCGCCCCGAATTCTCACTGCTGCCTGCACCTCCTGTCGCTGCCCGTGCGCCCCTGTGCCCCATTCCTGCCCACACTCCCGTGCCTTCCCAAACACCGAATCCTCGCCCTGTCCCTCTGCGTTTCCCACAGCTGCCCGCCCCTCCTGTCGCTGCCCGTGCGCTCCGTCCTGTCCCGAGAGCCCCGTCCCCGGGCAGCCCATCGCCGCCCGAGCCCCCGTGCGCACCGTGCGCCCCTCCGTCCGCCCCAGCCCGCTCCGTCCCAGCCCCAGAGGACCCTCGGGGGCGGTTCGGCGGCGGCGGCTCCCCGCCTTCTCCCGCCGCCCGGCAGCGGGGGGCCGCGCCCCGCGCACCTCCCTGCCCTGCGGGGCCCTGAGGCGCCGCGCACCCCGCGCCGCGGCAGAGGCGCGCAGGGCCGGCCTGAGGCAGGCGGAGCGGCGGCCGAGCGCCGCGGGAGCAGGATGGCCGCGGGGCAGCGCCGGGCCACTGCCGCCTCCCCGCTCGCCCTCGCCATGGGGCTGCTCGCCGTCGCACAGGTAAGGGGGCCCGGGGTCGCCTCTCCGGGACGGGGCTGYCCCGCACCTGCGGCCGCCGCGGCGCTCCCGGGCTGGGGCAGCGCTGGCTCCTCCTGGGCCGGCAGGTAGCTGCCTTGGCCGCCCGCAGCCCCTGCCCGCACCGAGAGCCAGCCGCAGGCTCTGCGCTGCTGGGTTTGCCGAGCGGACATCTCCGGGAGCATGGCTGGTCTCACAGCTCTCTGGAAGGGAGGGAAGGTTCGTTATTATAAAAGTTGCTGAGCTTTGCCTAGTGTCGGGCGTGAGGTTCTCAGCCTGCTTCATTGCGGGGAAATACTCTCCAAGATGCAGAGAAACTTAGAGAGTCCCCGCCTGCATTTCTCACACGGGTGTTTCTTTCTGAACGTCGAGCGCTGAGCCGGGGCCGTGTCACTGAGTTTCCCTTGGGTGTAATTTATATCATCTAACATGCTTTACAGGTGGTTTGTTTTGCTTAGTCATCGATTTGCTACTGCCCAGCTTTTATTTTAGAATGTAGACAAAAAAAATCACATAAAATAATGATAATAAAAAAAGAAACTCACTGAGGATGCACCAGTCACCCTTCTGAAGACAATATAGGAACTCACTTCAAGCTCTGTCTGTGCCTTAAAGGAAAGGTGTGRGCATGGCTTTCTAAATTGTTTCTATTTGGTTCTATTCTTAAATTTTAAAGATGAGCTTCAAGTAAGTAATAACACATTTCAGTACTGATGATATTTTTGTATTTAGACCAATGACCTAAATCTATCATGAAAACAACACACAACACCTTAATTAAAAAAAAAAAAAAAAGTACGGGGTCACTTGAAAAAAGCTTAGAAACATAATTCTCTATATTTGTATTTTTGGTTCGCTCCTGTGCTCTTGACATGTATTTTGTCCTCCTTTGAACCTCTGCTGTAACTGTAGCTCCATGAGCAGGTTAGCCTAGTCACCTGTTTTGGTAGAGAAACTTGTGTGTTAGATTGTTTTGCCTTCTGTTATTGCACCACTTTGGATCCCATGCAAGGAAGTTATTGAAAAGGGGAGTGCCTTGAGGATGAAGTGAGATGACAGCCTGAGCCTAAAGGCATACGGCCAGGAGTGGATCAGGACCATGTCACGGGAAGAGTTGCTGACAAAAGGTTGCAGGTGGCTTTGGTAGTGCCGGTATCCTCGGGAGCACCTGGACTGGCCCAGAGAGACCAGTCTCTAATGGGATCTGGAGTCTGTTTTGGTAAATGATAGCTATGATCCTGCAATGGAAACCTCCTCTGCCACATCACATAATCCTGCCACCAACTCTGTTCCCAGGGCTGAGATGGAGCTGATCTCCCCTGGCACTCTGCTCTATCCCTGCTTGTCCTGGCCCTGTGCACCTGCTTTTCCTCTTTGTTGCAAGCAGTTCTACTTTGTGGGGAACTAAAATATCTCCTTTTTACTTTTTTGCATGTAAAGACAGACTTTTCGGGCTAATATTTTGAAATTGTGGCATGAGGGAGATGCACTGCAGTCRCTTGGGCGCTGAAAAAGACAGGCAGTTTAGTTTTCCTTGGCTTTTATGWTGGACACTTAAAAGAATTCCACTTTGCAGTTACTGAATTAGTGTTACTCTTGAAATAGCAGTTTGGCACTGCCTCCTGCCTCTAGTCTCAAATTTACACACAGATAGTGTGAATAAAATCAGTTGTCCTCATGGGCAGCATTTCCTSGGGCCAAGAACATAATCAGCTTGGGAAACCTCCTGTTGTTTTTCTTACATTTGTAATGCGAGGTAATGGCATAAGTGGGGATCCAAGTTATGCTTTACTGAGCAGTCACAGGTTGTTCATGCATCACAAAGAAGATATACAGGTATACATATGTATTTATAAATACATATAGACAAACTGCAATTCTGTAAAGCTGCAATTATTAGCCTAAAATTTAGATTTTAGGCTGATTATGGTGAAAAATTATTTTTCTTCTTGTTTACTAAGAATGACCATATATGTAAGGTTTGGATGATATTTCTATACCATATTATCATGTAATGGTTTGGATTGGAAGGGACCCTAAATATCATCTGGTTCCAACTCTCCTGACATGGGCAGGGRCACCTTCCATCAGGCTAGGTTGCTCAAAGCCCCATCCAGCCTGACTCTAGCATTTCCAGGTATGGTACAAAAGAGGATGCTAAATACTTTTTTTTATAAATAAAAATAAAATAAAAATAAACTGAGTCTTCACACTGTGTGTTGTTTTTATTATTATTTTAATTGGTATTTAAAATAGTTATTACTATTTTAAAGCTACACCAAACTGATTCTTTTCACCAGTAATAAATAGGATCTACAGTATGCCTGAACTTTATTTTCAGGCTCTCTTTTGGAATTAAGAACAAGTTTGCTTGGGTTGACATATGCTCCTGCTGCATTCTCACTTCAGTGTTTCTGTGGATTTTTGATTTCCTCTTAATTTTTTTACCCATCATTTTTAATAGGTATCATGATTTTTAAATGTAATTTTGTTCTCCTTTGCATCTATAAACCAAATTATATGGGTTTTAGTGGAACTTCTCTTATTCTCAGGGAGTTTTTTTTTTAATTTGGGTTGCAAATTTAAAAATGTGGAAGAGAATGTAGTAGATACCTCAACAAAAGAACCAAAACTAGCTTCTTAAATTGCATTGTACATAATAGTTATTATAGTGGATACATCTTGTAACTCTGCTTAAAACTTCATGTATGAGCTTCGTGTATAAGTGCAGACACTTTCTCATGTGTTTTATGGGCTCACTGGATATGAGCAGGTTTACGTCTGGAAGGGGTGTAAGCAAATGTAGGCCATTGGTAAATGAATTTTGTATGCTAGTCATTGTATTCTTAGACTGTTTGASCCTCCTATTTGCTATATGCTATTCTATTTTGTATTTAAGTTGTTGTGCTTGCCACAGTGTACCTTTTGATGTCCGCAACTCATTTTACAGGGTGGAAGGAAGTGAAGTGGTGGTGCTTTTTGCAATAGTCATATGGAGAAGAGAGCATCTTTTTTAGATACTCCCATGTAGTGACATAGTGGTGGTTTGTATTAAGCACCTTCCTTTATTCTTCCCGAGCAAAATACTTACCAAGTGAAAATCTTATTTTTGTTTCGTTGTTCAGAGAARACTATAACTTTCTCTTCTATTGATTGAAGTTGAAAATAAAGCCAGTCAAAGCTACTGAAAATACATATACAAATACAAATACAAACACTCCCTGTGTTTGTAAAATTGACCACGTTACAGTTAGAATGTCAAAATGTTTCAGTCTGGAGTAATTTCAGATAAGACTGCAGGAAAAATATGAGGACAAAATATTAGGATACAAGTACTGTATTTATGTGGGTCAGCGAGTCAGCCAGCACTGAAACATCACCATGCCACTGATTTTTTCATGTAGAATCATCTTGAATCAGTTTGTACCCATCAAAATAACTTTGTCGTATGTTTTTATAAATCTTGGGAGCATTGTGATCAAAATATATTGATTAACGTAATTACAGCAGTGTTAAATTTAAGCAAACTCAAAAGTAGTTTCATCTTGGTTTAAATAAACCTCTGTTACTTTAATGACTAGAGTTTTCATTTGAGCTTCATAATAGATTATATGGGTTCTTGGTTATTTTGTCAAGTCAAGAAATTACAGCAAGCTATATTKTTTTTACATCATCATCATCTGACATATTGAAGTTCTAGTGTTTTCACTGCCCCTTTCTAATTATAATCACAGAATCATAGACTGAATAAGGTTGGCAGAGACCTCTAGACATCATCCTGTCCAATCCCCCAAGCTGAACAGGATCCCACAGAGCCAGTTGCCCAGGATAATGTCCAGGCAGYTTTTGACTGTCTTCAGTGAAGGAGACTCCACCACCTGTCGGGGAGACCTGTTCCAGGACTCACCCTCACTGTGCCCTGATGTCCAGAGGGAGCCTCCTGTGTTGCTGTCTGCAGCCATTGCCTCTTACCCTGTTTCTGGGCACCACTGAAAAGAGCCTGATTGACTTCTTTGCACCTTCCTTTCAGGTAYTCATATACAAGGATAAGATCTCATGAAGCCTGCTTTTCTCCAGGTTGCACAGTCCCYCTCAGGCTATCAGTCCAGTCCCCTCATCATTTTGTGGCCATTTGTTGGACTCTYTAGTATGTCCATCTCTCTGGTGTGCTGGAGAGCCTAGAACTGGACACAATCCTCCAGGCWTGGCCTCATCCGTGCTCAGTTGAAGGGAAGGATCACCTCCCTCAAACTGCTGGCACTCATTTGATTAATACAGCCCAGGATAACATTTGCCTTCTCTTCTACAATTGCTGGCTCATGGTCAATTTTGGGTCTACTTGCTCTGACCCTGCCCAATGCTTTTCTGCAGAGCTGCTCTTTACTTRAAAATCTGGTGAAGAGAGCACTTCAGGCCAGCATTTCACCAGGGTGGGCTGCCTTCAACCTGTAGCACATCTGACTTCAACCAAATGTTTTTAGGAAAGTTTAATGACAATATGTAGTGCCATTTCTGAGAATTCAGGTGTATGGGAGAAAATTCAATTTAAAGCAGTTCTAATGACCTTTCTGTCATGAAAACCTTAGTTTCTTTGTGAAGAAAGGTTAAATATTTGGCAAGAGAAGGGACTGGAGATGTTGATCACTAAAATTATGAAAGTGAGAATAAGTTTGCTTAATTTACAGGTCTCTGAGCATTCATTGCCTGAAGCTCACTGGAGATTCAAGGCGTCAGCATTTTCACACATTTTCACTGGCCATATGTGAATATGTGCATATGTCAGGGAAAGGAGCAGTACTTCCTCTTCTGTTGCACCAAAGTGAGATTATTCACAAACTGCTATTACATCTGGATCCTACAGCAGTTATCTGGATATGYACAAAGGTAGGGTGAGTAAAGGGTTTGTGAATTCTAACTGCAGATTAAAAAAATCTRCAAGAGGTTCAGAGATAAACAGAGGGGATGGGAATATTTTAGCACTGGTCTGATTGTACAGTTTCTGACAAGATCTTTGAAAGCATTAGCAGTTGCTTTCTTGTATGACCCCAGTAAAACCCTCTTCTGTAATAGATTTTGCCTGCTGAAGATGAACGGAAAAGGGGAAATCAAACGATTTTTCTGTGGTGTCTGTCCAATTTGAAATTTTATCTCTTTCCTCATGTAAATATGAATGCTAAATTTCCCAGACTTAAAAATATTGCCCTTTCCATGAATATTTTCTGCAATAATTGGGTTGATGATGCTACCATACAGTTAAGTACAGACAAGTAGTATTCTGTAATCATTAATGAGTGATGGCAGAATTGTTTGGWGAATATATTCTTTAAAAAGTGGAGGTATAATTTTTGATAATCTGGATTAGATTGCTGATATTTCAGCTTCATACCCTTGTAAATTGCTTCTCTTAATAGAAACATAACCTATGCATTAAAACACATCTCTGTTCTTTGTGTAGAAGTTCACATTGGGTACACAAAGTGAACAATACTAGAAATTTATGTAGATACTAGATGTGTTTTGTATTAGGAGTTTTGAAAATCTTTGTTAGAAACTGAATGTTTTCCTTAGACTTTGCTTACACTTTCACTTAATATGAAAAAGGGAAAAAAGTAATTTCTTCAGTTATTACATCAGTGATCTTAGTCTTCCATACCCCTTTTTTWAAAAAAAAAWYSGTTTTTTTTGGCTTGTTTTGTTTTATTGAAAACAAAATAAAATATGCCTTGCTTGTGATATAGAAGATTATGAAATGTGATGAACTCTTCTGTTGAGATGATGTATGATAAATAGACTAGCAAATCATTATCTGGATTTTGCAGCACAGTATTTATTCCCTGTATGTTTCTGGTTCTGTACTTTAAGTCATCCTATAACAACTGAAGTATGTGGGTATGTGTTGCCATTGTGCACCTTGAGTACTTTGCATCCTAAAACTGCAGTTGTGTCCCAGCTGCAAGCAAGATGTTTCTGTTACAGTAAGCAATGAAATGGCAATGTAGCATGTCATTCACAAGGCTTACTGAATAATGCCATGTGCATCTGAGTCATGCCCCTATTAAATTTAATTAAACTCTTTACACCCTTTTCAGTCTTAAGGCTATATTTTTTGTGCCTTTTGAAGGAAATGTGCAGTCAGCATAATTGTCGAACATGTATGTGCAAGGGAAGTTACCAGGAGGGAGAGAAATGAAAAGCAAAGAGGCAATTTAAGGCTTTTTGGAAATATATCTATCGGAGCTGCAGAAGTTATCTTAGAAATAAATTGTGGGATAACTAGATTACAGGTTTGTTGTTTGACTCCCAGTTACATTTCTGCAAGTGGAGAGGAAAGGAGTGAAAAAAAGATGCTGTGTCAYTTGGACTGAACGTGTGGGGGAAATCATATTATAACAGTGAGTTCTGCTGCACTACAGAAAGCCTGCTTTTTTAAGCATRTTCTACTGACTAGACAAATGCAGTATTATATGTGCTGCTTACACACCAGTTTGAGCCTGGAGGGTGTGATCTAGCAGGACTGTCTCATCTTGGCCAATAATATCCATCAGAGGAATGAAACAAAGCCTATTCTTGCATCCATGCTTCAGATCTTTCATAGTTCTCTATGGCTAGATGCCATAAATAATGACTGCATTATATCAGTCCCAGATATGGCTTGTGGAATGTTGTTTGATACTGCTACTTTTGACTCAACCTAGTGTTTCCAGGATTTTCATCAGTACGTATATATATATATATATTTTTTCAACTGAGCCCATATATGTCTATTCTTCCAATAAGGTATTTAATAATGGAAGAATGGATTTATACAAAATGGCCTGTAATTGTTCCATTAAGTTTTGTTTTGACTTGCAGATTAAATGGGCATATGTATTCTATTAAATAGGAAGACCTGCTTGTGCATTTTGACATCATTATGATAATAATGCCACCAYCTGTGTAACTCAGGTGGCTGCGAAAAATCAGTTTTTCCTTGCATATATTTTTTTTTAATTTTATGAAGAGTTGATATGAAGGAAAGACTTTGCATATAAGAGTGACATTACTAGGTAATATAATATCCAAACACTAGTCCTGTGTGGTTGCATCTTTTATTTGCTTTTATTTTATTCCTCTCAGTCTTTTTTTTTTTTTTTTTTAAGAGGAAATAGAGGGGAACCACATTCATCCTGACTTACATAAACTCCCAGTGAAATGACTGAGCTGAGATGGTCGACTCTTTTTTACTTCCATGGGCTTGGCTAAGCAATTTTGTGATAGAACAGTGGAAATGAAAAAGGGAAGATTAATTCTTTTTTAACAGACAACTTACATTTCAAGAGTAAATGAGTATAGTGAAACAAGAACTATATAGTTTCAGGCTTTGAGTGGAAGATCTGGAAATGGCCTTATTAAGAAATGGCCTTATAAAAAATGGCCATTTTATTTATTCAATTTTCCTGATGTGCATCTGTTTGAAACAGTGTGATTTCAGAACATGCACATCTTTGATGGCAAATTTTGAACATACCTGCTCTGGGTAAGTCATAGTGAGTTTGTGGTGTAGAAAGGATTTATTATTTGATGACTAGCTTTCTCAAGGAAGTTGAGCAGAGGGGCTACCCAAGTGCCATTAATTTCTAATATAATTTGGAAAGCTAACTTAAACTTTTTACTGCAGTTACAGAGAAATCTACTAGACACTCAACAGCCATGCAGTGAAGAATGTTTTTATCTGCTAGAAAAAACACATAGTGGAAAAAAGCCCATGAAAACTTGCTGCCTGATTGTTGTTCAGAGGAATAAATACAGCAGAATTCAGACAGAAGTAGTTTCTGCCCTTTCCTTGGCTGGCTGACTGACCTGTGTCAGTCAGGGGACAACAAGATGAAAAGAGATGTGCTTAATATTTCAGATAGATATTATAAAAGTGARTGCACTGTTGATAGTGTGAGAAATGACTATTTTAGATGCATATGTGAGTATGAAATCTAGAAAATTACTAGACTTGGTACTAAAAAATTATTTTGGGAAATGGTTTTAAARCCATAGTTGAACATCTTTTAAAGAAGTGTCTACTTAATGGAAGAAAATAGGGAAACTTTACAACTAGAGATTTTAGAAATTTTAGAAACTATTTCTATTCTTTTTGAAGCCTTTTTTTTTAAATTACATATAAAGTAAAAACAAAACAAAACAAAACAAAAAAAAAACACTTCATCACACTTAAAATATTTTTTTCTGTAATTGTCCTAAATTTTGTACTTCATACCTGGTCAAAGTGGACTATTTTCAAATTAATTTAACTAGTAGGACCTGCAAGCTGTTCATAAGGTTTTGGTGGAGAGTGAGTGGTGTTTGAATCTTCATTTTCTTCCCAGATTTATAAATTTCTCAAGGGGCAGGAGTCTGTTACTTTATTTTGTTCTTTTCTTTTTAAATGTCAGCTACAATATATCTGAATAAATTTCTGTAACAAAGGAGCACAGCTCCGTAGTCTGTCTTAAAATGCTAAAATTGGCTCATTCTATGTCCTTATTACCCTCTCTCCTGAAATTAAAGTGATGGGGCTGTCCGCAAATATGTTCATGTAAATTTTGCATTGAATCTGAAATAATTTTTAAGAAATTGTAGCAGAGCTTCTTTTCCTTTCATTTCTTTTTATTGCTTTCCTTTTCTCTTTCAGTTTCCTCTCCCCTTTCCCCTTTCCTCTTTCCTCTTTCCCCTTTCCCTTTTCCTCTTTCCCTTTCCTTTCCCTTCTCTCTCCTTTCTCTTCTCTTTTCAGCTTCCAGAAGAAATTTGCACTAGAACAATGTACAGTTTTAAAGTAGTTGTCTGGAAATAGAGACGTATAGCATCAAAATTATTTTCAGCTCTAAAGAATAATTATAACTTCAGAGTCTTCCCACATATCCATCACAGGCACGCTGCTTTTAATTGGTTGTTGATGAAAAGAAAGGAAAACTGATATTTTAACAGGATTTCTGAAATGTTCTGTGTTGCGGAGCAGCCCTTTTCTTGGTTTTGGGACTGCATGTTTTCCTGTCAGATCACACATAAAGAATTCTGGATTTTTGAGTGTGGTTAAAATGAGTATTTTCTGGTTCCCTTTCAACCTGGTTTAGTACCAAGAAAAATGTTTCAGCTATAAGCTGTGCCATTTATGTGACATCAGGCCTCCAACAAGGTGAGAAGATGTGGAAAACCTTAGGTCATTAAAATAGTTTGAAACATTTATTTGAGAACAATGAAGGAAAGAACTTGTGCAGTAAAGGATGAACTAGTTTTGTTTTAAAAGGAGCATTCCTTTTTAGCTGATCCTGTCCTTAATATCCTTTGACATTGTACTGATGCTCTGTCACTACTAGGAGGAAAACATATTTTAAAAAAACCAAAAAACATATTGAATGCCCTAAATATGTACTTTATGCCTGAGTTTTGGAATTAACTTCTGCCTGTGTTGGATTCTTCTCTAATGTGATGTTGCATTTTTGAAACCGAAACCTTTTTCTATCTATACAAAGCCAAAGTGACCAGCTTCCTTATGAATCCTTGGTTTGATTAGTTTCATGCAGAGATTCAGAGCTGATCTGTGTYTGATTTTTTGTGGATTACTGTCTGGGTAAACCTGAGGGCTTGAATCTTCCTAGGCCCACTTAAAAATTCAAGACAAGATGAAAACATGGAAAGCTGCTCCCTGGGCTTTTTATAATGTATATTTAGGGCATTGTCAGGCTCCTGTAATAACCTAATGGGATTTTCACTATAATAGAACATGTTCTGAAACAGTGACTGTAACTGCAAAAAAGTTGACAAATCACAGGGCTACTATGGGCATATAATATAGTTAAACTCAATAGTTCAYCTACCTATTTACAAAACCCCATAGTTGAGTAGATTGTTAGTCTGCAACAYGCATAATCAATAAGTACTTAAAAATGTAATGATTTATTTTGGAGGGTCTGTTTKGTTTTTTGTTTGTTTATTTGTTTTTAAAGAGCTTTTCTGATTAATGTGACAGTTGAAATATGTTTTGCGCTTGATGAAACCAACCGTGGAGTGCATTTTGTGTTCCTGTGGTCAGATTGTATCCAATATTCAACAAATGAATTTCAGTTAAAAAAGAAGGCATGGTAAAGTTTACTTTTGCATTTATTTTGTTATCTTTTACTCTCTGTAAGGACTTAATCTGTCCCACAGGAAAAAAAAGAGTGTCTGTTACCTGAGGGGAAAAATTTTTGCAGAAATGCAATTTTCCAAATACTTCTATTTAATTATGATGAAGATGTCCCTGTGATCATGCAGGTGAAATCTGGAGTTTGTCTGTTTCCTTCCTATTGCTAATTTTACAGCCATGTCCTACTATGGACTGGGTTTGCAGCAATGCTGGAAAAGGGAAGAGGGACTGATGTCATCAACTTGGACTTCTGCAAAGTGTTTCATACTGCTGCACACAACATCCTGGTGTCTAAAACGGGAGAGACAAGAATTTGAGGGATGGACCACTCTGGGGTAAGGGATTGTCTGGATGGTTACATTCACAGGATCCCAGAATCATTTTGTTTGGGAAAGACCTCCAAGGATATCAAGTCCAGTCTTTGACCGATCAACATCGTATCAGCTAGTCCCTGACACTAAATCCACGTCCAGTCATTTCTTGAATATCTCCTGGGATGGTGACTCCACTTACAACCTTTTCAATAAAGACGTTCCTCCTGGTTCTCCCCTGAGCAGCTTGAGGCCATTTCCTCTTGTCCTGTCACTGCTTGTCTGGGAGAAGAGTCTGACCCCCAGCAGGCTACAGCCTCCTTTCAGATAGCTGTAGAGAACTCCCCTCAATTTTGTTTTTATCCAGGCTAAACAACCCCTGGTGACTCAGCTGCTCCTCACAGGGCTTGCTCTCCAGGCCCATCWCCAGCTTTGTTGCCCTGCTCTGGGCACTCTCCAGAAGGGCAGTCAAAGCTTTGGTGTCTGGGTGGACACCAGTAATGTGTGGCATTCCTTGGGGATCTTTTTTGGACACAGAGATGGTGGGGCAGAGTAGACCCTGACAGCATGCAGATGAAACCAGGCTGTGTGGTGCAGTTGATGCCATCCAGAGGGACTTTGACTGGCTTGGGAGGTGAATCTGTGCAAACCTCATGAAGTTCAGCAAAGCCACGTTCAGGGTCCTACACCTGGGTTGAGGCAATGTCATCCATAGGTATAGGCTTGTGGAGAATGGATTGAGAGCCGGCGGTAGTGCTGGATGGAAAAGTGATTATGACCCAACAGCCCAGAAAGCCATATCCAGGGCTGCACCAAAAGCAGCATGACCTGCAGCTTGAAGGAGGGGATTCTTCCCCTCYTCTCTTGTGAAATCCCACATGGATCCCAGACAGGCCTTCAACACAGGAAAAACATGGACCTGTTGCATCTGGTTCAGAGAAGGGCCACAAAGATGCTCAGTGGGCTGGAGCACTTTTGCTGTAAAGACAAGTTAAAGGAGTTGGAGTTGTTCAGGCTGGAGAAGGAAGGCTCTGTGGAGACTATATACCAGCCTTCCAGTACCTGCACRATGCTTACAGAAGCATTACATTACAGATGTAATGAAAGAATTCTTAAGCAGGTAGCTACCTGGGGAGGCAGAAATCCTAAACAGTTGACATAATTTGTGTGTTTCTTCGGCTAAGCAATTGTGAGGGAGCAGGTGAAATTTAATTCTTATGTTTCCTCCTGCAAAACATTGCCTTGGGCCACAGAGGTGCCCATTTATTTTTAAACAAAATTTAAGAGTTAGCTGTAAAGACAGCACCAAGTTTTAAATTATTATACACAGTGGCAATGTTACTGAAATAGAGATAAAATATTTGGAATAATYGTCAGGTAAATATGTAATGAAAAAGGATGAATAAAATTTTGATGCAGCTGTTGAGCCACATAATAAACTTGGAGAAGTTTATTGTAAAGTTTCCATTTAAATGGAAAATTCCCCTTGTAATGTATAGCAATATTTGTAACTTATTTAAAGCTTCTCTTGAAAGGCAAGAGTTCAATATTTTGCATGTGTGCGTGTGTTAGATAACCAGGACAGAGCAAGGCACAGGATTATGTGTGCCTTGCAATAGGGGAAGRCTGAATTTTCCATTTGAACTGGTTGATTGATCTTTTGAAGAGAATGAGAAGAGATAGTCACTTTCAAAAAATCTCATTCCTTGTTGTTTTAGGTGAGTGGAACAGGAGGCAAAGCTTCTCTTTTTTGAGTGCTGTACCTTGCATCAAGGAGTCAGGGTTGGTATGGATTACTCAGAAAAGGATGCAGGTACCTAAAAAAGTTGAATGTGGCTAAAAATTGGAAGCAGATTAGTCTTACAAAGAAGAAAAGTAGGGAAGATAAAGTTGTGTTTTTGGAACTCAAAGAAAAGAGGCAGAACTTCTGTTTTTCATAAAATTGAACTCTGGTAACCTATTTAGAATATTGTACACCAAAYGTTTACTTGCATGTCTAATGGACAAGACAGCATTTTGTAGGTTTCCCATTTCCATGTCATGAGGGGGAGACTGCTTTAGACAGCAGTGCAGGAAAAAAAACCTATTACTTGTCTGTGCCATACCTTAAACAGTTAAACAGTGGTGAATGGAGAAATGTCAAAATGCAAGGAGGGTGTTGGTTCTGCAATTCACTGGTGTTTTCATTTGGACTGTTCACTGCAGCTTCTTAAAAACCTCCTACCTCCAGGTTTTTCTTTCTGCGCCCATATAACTCAACTCACAGAAAGTGATACTTTGTTCATAGATCCTGCTGCAGGATCATGCTGAGGTTTTGAATTTCTGATGTTTCTAAAGTACACTATATTTTTCATTCTTTACATGGCTTTTCTAGTTGTAAAACAAATGAGACTTTGTATTTTCCTGCATCTTTTATATTTTTTGTGTGGTTTTGAAGATGGAATTTTTATGTTCTTTAGGAACTATGCAGCACAACCTATTTCTTGACAAAATTATTCAAAAGAAGTTGAATACCTTCAATTTAAATAAGCAGTGTGAAAACCACAGGCTTTAGTGGCAGAATCTCTGCTAGCTGCATTTGAGTGTTTTTGGATAACAGGATTAACACCTGAAAACAATGTTTAAAACAATTAAGTTAGGTTTTTCCACATGTCAGCTCTGAAACTCAGCATCTGCTGGGAGCATTTTTCTTACATGTAATAACACAATGATATGTCTCCTCCTAAAAGTTTGCATGGTGTAAAGAATCAGYGCACATCCTTCAAAATCATGAGCACACATCCTTCAAAATCTTTCTCAGTGTTCTTGCCATCATTATCATTATATTCAGTTTTTGCCAGGTTTACAGCTACTGATAAATTTGTAATGCTGGGTAAAATCATGGTCTGGAAAGCAATTTCTAGAACAAAATTAGGAAGAAACTTCTTCTTTCTCAATACTGTGCTATCATGCTTTTGTCAACCCTTTATAGCATAGCTAAAATGCAAGAGACAGAAACCGAAGAACTGACAGTGTATATTTCCTTCTGGAGACACCACTTTAATGAAAAATTTTGTCTACAATTCTTCGTATTTGTGTATGTGTCTAGCTGATTGTCTGTATATTAGAGAAGCCTTACTGTGCGTAAGATTGGAATTGGGAATATTGAAATTGAGAGCTGTACTTCATTTCTCAAATTTAGTTTTTGGCATATTTGCAATTCTTGCAGTAGGAAGTGTTTGTYTGAATAGTGGCATCTATTATGAACTTGTAATTGAGAATGGATTCTTGATTGCRTAAAAAACACAGAATGTTAAATATCTCAAGGCCAAAATAATGTCTACAACAATTRTTTTTGTCTTTGACATCCTGTTTTAGCAAAGCAGGAGGATTTTTGTTTGTTTTTAAACTTCCTAGGAGTACATGGGAAACCCTTCATGCGGTTCATATTTTTTCTACTTTATAGTATTTTGGCTTCTGTTTACACTTTCCAAAMAGTATTCCAAAATGTTCAGGTGAAAGACTGGTTATGTAAAATGCCCTGACTGCAAAGATTCAGATGGTCCTGTGAGATGAAGACAGCACCGAATTTTATTGAACCTGATAGAAGCTCTTCCACTTAATCTGAAATCTAAAGCCTAGGGATTCAAGGAATCCTAATTTCTTAAAAGCTCTAGGATAGTCAAATAGCTTACACTGGATTTTAAAATTTAAAACAGTATAAATCATGTTCAGTGGGTGCTAGAATGACTAAAAGGAGTATATTGTCACATGGCAACCTGAGTGTACTTCCCRTGGCATTGGTAAGGCATGGTTTTGTGTGCCTTTAGTCAAAAAGTGTRAATTCTGAAATCATCAAATTTTCAATGTGGTAATTTTTGTTCATGTTTGACAGCATCTTCTYCATTTGATGCTAAATTCAAAGTTGTGAAAGAGTAAGCAAGAGGGGTTTGAAGAACTCTTTCAAAGCTAGGAGCTTGACTAGAGCTTTTTTTTTGTTAACTGTTTAAAAGGTGAGCCTTACCCTCCTGCTTTCAGTAAGACTGGTTGCTGAGAAATCACATATCATTATGTTGAGAAATCTAGGGATTCTCCCCTACAGCAATAGGGAATGAAATTACTGGGGTTTAGCATCAAATCATGTCAGCTTGTTTTATGTCTCTGGGGAAAGCAGCAACAGGTGTGCTCATRACAGGATTTTTTTTAGGTTTTGTTTCTTAGTTTCTTTTAAAGGGAAGCAAACCATAGAGCCTCAAAAAGTAAGTGTTGGAACTGTTCCTTTCCAGTCAGCAACAGGTGGAAAGTCTCCTTCAACATTCTCATAGTTGAGCTGGAGAAATGTGGCTTTCATGATTTTAAGATAATCTGTAAAGACGAAATTGTTTCAGGGCATTGAAAGGTGATAGTTATTGGATGCAAAAATAAAAGCAGTTCAGTTATAAACAATGAAATATGAAGTTTTTTAGGCAGAATTACGGCAGAATTAATTTGAAAGTATTTTTGAATAATTAAGTACAATGTTGCTAAGCTATGATTTTTGGGRTTATATTTGTCTTCAGTAGCAACAAATAGTTTGGCTTCTTGCATTGTAACWCTTAAACATACAAGTACTGTTTTTAATTATTTGGTCAGAAAATAGACCTGGCTTTAGAAAGCTTGTTTACATAAATCACAATATTAAATGAATATCAGTAATATATATTYATTATTCTTAACTCCAGTGGTAAACTACTTAACAAAACCAAAACAGCACTATTCTTTTGTGTTTAAGCAGAATAAAGAAAGCAAACAAAATGTCATTATATGCCGTTTCCTGAATAGTGTAGGTTCTGCTTTGAAAGAGTTTCCTTAAATATGGTATCTATGCCATCAATTTTGTCCGCCCTACCCATTAAAAATACTTGCAAAACCAGGGACTTAGCGAGGTTATCTTCAGATCAGAGTACTTTGAAAAATCTGGTTTCATTTCCGAGAAGGAGAAAATCTAAAAATGAGAAAAGTGATGGTTCAGAGGAAGTTGTGGAAACAGAATTGAGGATAAGGATAACCCTGGATTTTCACTTAATGAATTCCTCCAGTAACATTCATGAGCAGGCACAGGAATCTCAGTGGAAATGTTTTGAATAGTTCTATGCAATCATACATTGTACATTGGTAAATTATTTTGAGGCAAGTATGGACAGAAGCAGTTAGCTGAAAAGATAATCAGATCTTTAATATGATAAATACCTTAATAACTTCTTTCTATGTTACTCAGTATTTTGAGGTAGGTATTTCCTTTTTTTTTCCCCAAAGCCTTTAACTAAACATTTATTTCACCTGATTCAGCTTTTAGACTTGGAYTTTCTTGGCTACCAATTTGTACATTAGATCAAGAAATAAAGACAAAAGTGATTATTTAATGTGGGCAGTCTCTTACTTTCACAGAATTRCTGTAACTATTGCACTCTGTTTTTTGTGCTTCTCTCTTTTTCATCTYCTACCTCTTTAAGTCTACCAGCAAAAAGAAACAATTTTTCCTACAGTAAAGTAATATGTCCTGCTGAAAGCAAAGTTTAATAAAAAGACTTAATGGTATTACTTACACAAAACCAGTGAGAACTTTGTTCCTTCTTAATATGAATAACAGGATGACAGGCTTGTTATCTACAGAATCTTGGAAGAATTATTTACATCCTCTCCTGATGCAGCTTATTTATTTCTCCCTCCCCTTGTTCCCCCACCCACATTTCTCTGAAGCTCTGGATGTTTGCCATGGCCCAMAGCATATTGAGCAGCATGTTCAAGTGTTGCTGTTTACTTGAATTACTTTGCTGGTTCTTGTGTGTATCATTTTCCTCATTCAAAAGCCACTTGACAGATTTTTAGGTCATCATCCTTGTCCATTTCTCAAGATCATCTGGCAAGTTCCATTTAACAGATTCTTTGTTGCTGGGGTGCCAATGATRTGTTGAGCTTTTCCTTGTGACGTGCAGCAATTTGTGCCCCTGGGTACTTCATACAAAGCCCTTGGGTACTTCGTACAAAGCACACGTGTCTCTTGTTTCCAGGGGCATATTTGTGTGGTAAGAATGTGATGGAGCTTTGTGAAGCTGGTTTCTCATCTGATATTAGTGACCCWTGTGATTTTATCCAGTGTTGTTCTTGCACTCCTACCAAGAAAAGGTATTCCTAACTGGATCTCTTCTGTATGTCAGGTAATTGTTTTTGGTAAATAACTTATTTTCAGCTTTTTTTATATTCTATTGCCATAGGCTCTTGAAACTGCCTGTCTTGATTAGTATAGTAGCAAAATTTCACACCATAATTAATTTTGTTAATGAGTCTTTTACAGCTTCTTTAGCATGGTTTGGATAATTAGATCTGTGTTCTCTGTGACTGTACTTTGTTCAATAAAGCAAAGCATGACAGAAAATGTAATAACAGAAAATTATTCATTTTTGAATCTTCTATTAAACTTTTGTTTACTAATCAAAGCAAATTACTATTCATTTATGTTTAAAAAAATGTTTTTGTTGCCTTCATCAGGAACTGTCATAGTACCATTCGAGGACTATTCAGTGTTTTCTTATTATGGTATAATCTAGAACATGAAAAATATTTGAAGACAACTGGATTAATAATCATAACATGAAAAAATTATTGATCACTGAGGAATCACATTTAACCTTGATTTATCCAGGTATGAATTTTGTGGTATTGTAATGCGACAGTGCATGGGAACTGTTTGAACAGTCAAATTCTGCAATGTTGACATTATTTTCTCTGCTGGAGTTTTTCCTGTTCTTGGTGTCTCCATAGTCACCCCAAATCCTGTCACAATTTCACAGGAATTTAGAGGAGGGGCTTTTTTTGGTTGCTTTCTTTCATTTTCTAGTACAGTGTCCTGTCCCAGAGACCTAAAAATTGGAAAGAGGTGGCTTGTCTGTTTTTGAAGTTCTTTGATTAGGAGAGAATAGAGGAGCACATTGTGGGTCAAAGTCCCCAGCAGGGCAGCAATAGCAGRGGAATCATATGCCTATACATGAAAAGAGCAGTGATAAGAAAACATGTAGTAGAGGGGAATAAGGTTGTTTAACTGGGAGATGGAGGTGGCTGCTTCATTGTTCCAGGGTTATATGGTAAGCTCCTCTTGTAGCTGTGAGAAAKAAACACACCCCAGAAACTCAGTCAGCAGAACTGAGAGGCAAGGGARTGTGTGACTCCTCAAGGACTCAGCAATGGGTGGGACAGTTCTGGATTAGGAAGCTGGAGCTTCATTCATCCTATCTGAACATTGAATTACACAGTAGTCGTCATGTTACTGAAGGTTCGCAGCTGCTGCTCATGTGAATTAGCTGGTAGCACTGCAAGASAGTTTCTCATAAGCCATGTGTGGCTAAAAACCACATGGTGATTGCCCTGATATTAAGTATGTGAGCATATAAGGAATTCTGTATGATATTCTACATCAGCAGGAGATAAATTTAACCACAAAGGGATAAATTAGATAAATCTAGTGAAGTACACATTCCAGAATGTGGGCRATTAGCCAAAGATGCATATTTTGACCCTGGAAGGTATGTGATGCCATTTTAAGTAGGTGGGAAAGCAGAAAAGCAGGTTTACACATGTTACKTCTTGGTAACCATCATGCATTGTATGGAGACACTGTTTAGATCAGCTAGTCAAGGAGATAACARTATTTAGTAAGATCATCACTTCATTCAAGAAGATTTAGACCTTTGATTACGGTGTTTCAGAATTACTTTTCTGTTTTCAGGTGACACTCTGCTGCATTAAATTAAAGAGCATTGAACAATTGAACAGTAGTAGACTGGTTTAGACTTGGAATGAATATAACCCCTACAGGAATACACTATTTGCATTTGTTAGTTTTTCTGTAGTTCTTTAAGCATGCTTAGTTTCATTTTTCATGGAAAAGTTTTCTGTTTATTGGAGTGTTAGCTGGGGAAACCACCACTACCCTATGCTTTTCTGAGAGTTGACTGAGCCAGCRTGCCAAAATCACCATGTATGGTGGGTACGTCTAGTTCCTGAGCAGCATGTGCTGCGTTTTTGTGACCTTACTGTTTCAGAATTTAGCACAGAGACCTTTTTCAAGTAAAAAAAATAAGACAAACTGCATGCCCCTCCTAGCAACACACTTTAAAGGAATGTGCATATACATATATATGTATGTATATATATAATTTATACATGTGTGTGTGTTTAAAAATTCTGATAAGGACAGAGCGAGTCTTAAGAACATTTTTTTTCTATAAAAGTATATATATGGTGTGCAAACTTAGATGGATTTTATGTCTATAAAAATAGCTTGATATTGAAGGATGTGCAAAGTAAAGCTTGGTTATAAAAGAAAGCAAGCATTTTCCTTTAGTAAGTTTTGTTTTCCTGCCTGTAGCTGGGGGAATATATAAAAGGGATCAACCATTAAAAAATGGTAAACAAAATCATAATTTTGAAGTGTTAGAGTTGAGCACTCTGCAAGTACTCATTTTAGTGTTATTTAATAGTATGGTGGCTAACAGTCACTTTTATGGAAGCCTTATGGACCAAGGAAATGCAGGTTTACTTGAAAACTAGTAAGCAATGCTTTCAATCAGTCTGGCAGTAACATTGTGTGATTCTGGTATTTTCTTCTCTTGGACATTACAGAGGTAATCTCTAAATAGATGTGCTGGTGTTATTTAATTTTCATATATTGTATATTCGCAAAAGATAGGGTTTCTAAGATAATGGTGGATAGGACAGTTCTTGTGGTTCTAGATATTCCTGAATTTGATCTGAATGTGCTCTGCATTGCYACTTTTGAAGAACCTTAAAGGCCTTCTCGATCCTCATGTGAACTAAATGCTGTCTGGGCAATGAACAGCCTTGCTGTGAAGCGTGGGGGTGCTGGTGGAGAAGAGGCTGGGCATGACCAACAATGTGCTTTCTCAGCTCAGAAAGCCAGACATGTTCCTGGGCTGCATCCCAGGAGCATGGGCAGCCGGGCCAGGGCCAGTATTCTTGGAATACTGCATCCAGCTCTGGGACTCTCATCACAAGAATTATATGGATCATGAAGGTGACCAGAAAGCTGGAGTACCTCTCCTATGAAGACAGACTGAGAGTTATGGGTGTTCAGCCTAGAGAAGAGAAGGCTCCATGGAGATGTTACAGCAGCTTTCCAGTATCTAAAAGATTGCTGTGATAGGATAGGAGGTACTGATTTTAACCTCTAAGAGGGTAGATTCAGACTAGATAAAAGTATGAAATTTTTTACAGCAATTGTGGTGAGACCCTGGAACAAGGTCCAGAGAAGTTGTGGATGCCTCATATTTTGAAGTGTTCAAGGCCAGGTTAAATGGGGCTTTGAGCAACCTGGTTTAAGTTGAAGATGTCCCTTCTCATCGCAGAGGCCTTGGACTAGATGCCTTCTAAAGATCCCTTCCAATCCAGACTGTTCCATGAATCTGTAATTCTGTGACTGATTCTATGATTCTAAATATGAACTARAAAGGAAACAGAATTATTTGTATGATCTTGTCATGTGAGTGGGGTTGGCAGGAGGAAGGAGTACTGGGTAAAGACTGACAGACATCAGTTGTAAGTCACTATCCAGCTAAATATTAGGAGAGGTGAGAGAGGAGTATTGTTGTCAATTGACCACGTGTAAATTCCTTCCATTTATTTGTGGAGAGTTCAGTCAACCATAAGATAGCTTGATGAGCAATGTCTTTGGCTTAGGTAGAATGGTAAAGAGGAGCTATTTAATATCTTCAGGTTTGTGTTCAAGTCTGTCTCTTGACAAAGATGGATAGAAGGCTTTTCAATGTGATCTCCTCCATTGCTTTTCCAATGCAAGCAAATAATAATTCATTTGTAAGGTGCTAAGAAGATACAGTACCATGGATTTGTTCAAGGACCAGGTGTGCATCACTGTTTGACTTTTCTCTTTGACAGATGACTGGAACTGAAGACTTGTCTGGAGAAAACATTACCTCATAAAATATTTGGCACCAGCACAACTGGAAAGATTAGAAAAGAAAATAGTAATGTGCTAAAATATGAAAAGGAAAAGAATACTGTTTTCTCCATCCAAAATTCACAATTTGTCCATTAATGCAGCATAGATTGTCTGCCTGGGAGAGTAGCTCATTTCACTGTTCTGTGTATGGGAACAGGTGATGCTTCCTAGTTAAGGTGTGTCTGGACATCTTAAACCACTTGAATGAAAAATTTCTTCTTACTTACAGTCTTACGAATGATAGAAGGTTAACAAGGTCACACTATTATTTTGTGTGCTAGCATATCAGGGCAGCACCTTCCTGCTTCTTCTCAGACCCATTCATCTGAGCTACTAGTGAGCTATTAGCAAGCGATGTTCAGAGTAGTTTCTGTAGTAACACCTGGTAAGAGCGGGGCCTACCAGCTCCAAGATCCCTGGCAGCTGAGTCCACCCAGCAATCTGCTTTCAATTTTCTCACAAGCATTCCTGGTTTTGCTTTGCAGCCTTTGGGAACTTTATGGACCAGTTTTCCTTTTCTTCTCTGAAACAAATGTCAGCAGAGTCAAGATCCATAAACTCACTGTTGAAAAGTGAAAACAAAGTGCTGACTCAGCCAAGGGAGTTGGAACCAGGTTGCTCCCATAACAGGTTTGCGTAGAAATAACTGCTATGATAGCTGGGAGGGTCTTGTAAGTTTGCTTTTTATTGACATTTCCATATGGGCATCTGGTGGTGTGTTTTTGCACCAATGCTTGAAATACACRGGTTCCGCAAACAGTTTTGGGACACTGGGACAGCTGACACCATTTAATCTTGTTGACACCATTCCCTTACTGGAGTGGCTTTGAATCAGTATTGTTTGGTGTTAGTCACTGTGTCCCTGTGCTCTGGAACATGGAAGTGTTCTCTTCTGGAAACTGCACTGGTGTAAGTACACACTGGCATGTGCAGGCAATCTGTACTTTCTACCTTGTGTTTGATTTCTCCTGATTGCCTTCTGAAGGTGAAATCAGAGATATTCTTTGCTTTTCGAGAGCTGTCTCTCTGAACAGGGTAGGGTTAGCTCCCTTGAAGGCATGCCATGTGCTGCTCTCCGTTTACATCATCTCTGCAGTGAGAAATAAATCCAGMAAAAAAAACCTGGTTTCATTAGCCTTAACTTTATAAATTTTCCATGCTAGGCAGTTATCTAGTTAACATATGGACTGTACAATAGATGATCCCAGTGTGACTATGCTGTAAGCCACTCCAGGGATTTAGCTGCTGTGATCAATCACAAGAGCATTTGCTCTAGGGCCATGTGTTATTATTTATAATACATACTGTTTATACTTCATAAAATTCTCTTATCACTCCTTATTTCATAAAATCAATTTATTGAAAGAAAGAGCCAAAAGATTTATCATTTTCATAATAAAATATCTGACTTCACCTGCCAGAAGTAGCCAAATTGATTTTTAACGTCTGTTAATGATTTAACTCTCCCTTTTTACTGACGTCAGTAAAAGGGTGTTACCACTCCCAGTCCTCAGTGGAAGGGTATTTTCAGTTTACAGAAAAATATACTGCTTGCCTCTGCATTTATACATGCATAATATACACTACACTGCAATTTCTTACCAGTCAAACATCAAAAATTTAGATAGAGCCTAGATAACAGGAAACTTGCATACTCTAAATATGATGCTGGAAAACAGGGCATAGAAGAGTCTTTTTTAAATTATTCAAATATTRTAGTTACTGTTCTTCTGTTTATTATGAGTACATAAAGTAGGACATTCCTTTGGTTTGCTTTTTTATCAACCTTCTGGTTACCATTCAGAGATATTTAGAKCAAGTATTGATTAAGTCTCAAGAAGTGAGTGCAAATGCATTTTTAGAGAGAAGATGCCTTTGACAAGGAATTAAAGTCACTGATTTAATAAATGCTCTCTTATGCATCATGATATGCAATGTAACAGAGATACTCTTTTCTTCATTTCACAGTAAAAAACATTTTCTTAAAGTGATCACTAGTATCATGTTCTGTGTAAGGCCATTGTGAATTTCAGCCTTATATGTGATACTGTAATCGATTTTCTTTGTTCAAATGGATTTTCCACTCTTATTAAAAGGTTGATATAAATGCCTAACCTTGATTATAACAAGATGAGAGATTACTTTGTATGTAAGATCTGATAATTTAAACAAAATAAGTCTCTGCTTACATTTTCTTCATAAAAATTATTTAGTCAGAGGTTACTATCTAACATGTTTTCAATTGTTGCCTAATGCCTCTTTGTCAAAACATTTGATAYAAATTTTAAGATTTTAGTTTACTGAGACTTTTGTTTTGAGGGTTTTTTTCCACATCCAGGATCGTTCTCCTTTTTCGTAGTAATAAAAAGAGTACCCATCACAGAGTAGCCATAGGGGTCAGAAAGATGTGTGTAGCGAGGAGTTTGAATATTTCTCCTGCCCTTCATTTGTAAACTGTCACATATGGTATGTTTTTTTATTGCTGAAGAAGGAAGCTGTGATGGAAATGTCATTCATTTTCTTTAATTCTCAAAAAGGGCAAATATTTTAGGCTCATACTTCTGTGAGAGGAATGTGAGTTTATGCACTTTCTGTAACATGTGAATTGTTTTCTGAGTGTATCTCTTTTACGTTCC
Organism: Malurus melanocephalus; assembly: GCF_030028575.1. NCBI lineage: Eukaryota > Metazoa > Chordata > Aves > Passeriformes > Maluridae > Malurus > Malurus melanocephalus. The sequence continues at coordinate 598,103 of NW_026623430.1, forward strand.
AGTATATGGTAARTTTAGGAATACTGCTTTCCTAATTTAGCATTTTTAGATTAACTTCTGGCATCTTAGTGATTAACTCTAAATCCKTTGCCTGGTGGCAGCCTGGGTGGCTGCACTCTGGTAGAGAGGGCACTGAGCTGCTTTGTAATCATCACAGGAACCCAGATCTGTCTATTCATTCAAGCCTCAACTTGCTGTGTTTAAATTTCAAACTGGGATTTTGTATTTTTAAATTTTTTTTCTGATGAACAAAAAATGAGCTCTGAAATTTTTGAGCTAACTTGTCATGAGCTATTATCGTGAATACATTTTACCTGTTGTCTTAGTTCCTTAGAAGGGAAAGGTTCTTAACTCACACTCACTGTAAAGTGTCAAATCAGATTCAGTATTTTTAAAAATATGGCCATGTCTGTATTCTGAATAGTGCTCAGTTCTCATGCTTGTTTAAGGTCATGTTTCAACCTGTTAAAATTATATTATCAAAAACATTATTTCTAAGGGTCTGTCTAAAGAGCCTGGCCTTTTGACTGCTTTGCTCTGGGCAAAAGTGATGTGTTGCATTCTTCTTCAAATCCACTTGCTATGACTTGAATGAGGGTAAGCAGTTACTGGTCAAGATAATCCTGATATTTCAAATTCCTGTTATTAAAAAAAATCTTATAAGAAAATTAAGTACAGGAGGACTTCTTCCTTTTCTTCCCTTCCTTGCCCTCTCCTCTGTCTGAGTTCAGTCTCCAAGCCGAAGGCAYCAGTTTTGATATTGACTGACCACTTCAGTAGTCCCTTTACACATATGGATACCTGTATTGATGGTTGTGTTAATCGTTCAGCCTTGGGAGAAGATTATTTTTATTCTCTTGAGGTCTGTCTTACACCAGGTTAGTAACAACAGAAGTAGTTTGTTGCCTGCTTTAGCAGTGGTATGGACAGTTATAGCTGTGTAACTGCAATTTATTCTGGTAGAAAYCACGTTCCATAGGCTGAGTATATGACCGAGCTTTCATGTGTTCAGATTACTGACCATGATAGAAGCTTATTTATACCAGAGGAAAAGTAGTTGTTTGACAAACATGGTGTGTAGACCATGTTTAAGAGAYTTTAACCTTGTAGGAAGCACCAGAAGGTAATTGGGAGCCTTTAAATGTGGAAATAGGTGTGGCAGATACATGAATATATTTTTCTCTTCATTAGCAAGTCAGGTAACTCTGGCAGGAAGTAAAGGAAAAGAGAAGATTGGCAAAGACAAGTCATAGACAGTTTAAATAATTATCAGGCTTTTACTGCCTGATAATTATCRGGCTTTTAAACTGCCCTGCTGCAGTTTACTTTGCAGGGCACAGTAAACTGCAGCAACTTCAGCTGCTGGGTAGTTCAGTGCTACTGAATTAAGCCCCATTTCTTAGTAAGACACTTAGCCCCTGGTGTGAACTGTCAGCTGATATGAATGAAATTTTAGTTCCCTGAGTTTCTTCCCTTGWGTAGACTAAGTCTATTAAATCTCTTCTCTGAAAACCTTGGCYATAGCTCATGGCCATGTTTTGGATTTGTGTGAAATAGCAACTTCACACTGGTGATGAATGTAAGGTTGGTCAAACCAAATGGTAAAATTTCCTTATCCCCTTTTGATTACGTAGCTAACATATGCCATTCTTCTTCTTCAAGAAGTGAGATTGCCCATATAGTGAGCAAACTTATGCAATGTAACTAATATCRCTCCAGAAAATTAATTTGAGAGGTGTCAATAGGTGGGAGAAACACTGTGAAATTATGCCTGGGGGCCAAGTAAAGTGTCATTGAGAGTCTTGGCTAGCAATGTGGCAGTGTCTCAGTTTTACAGATTAATTGGTATCAATTCTCTTTCAGGGCTATAACAGAACTGACAATAGGAAGTATAGCATAATGGAAAAAATGTAGAGAAAAAGGACTTGGTTTAATCATTGACAGAGGTTGAAGAATGCACTAGATCATAGTAAAAAACATGAACTGAAACAAGTTGGGGAAACAGTTGTATTCCACTTACAGTAAGTTATGTACTTAAAATGACTTTCATAAAAGACAAATAAATGGATGTGAGGAGCTCAAAAATGTTCTAAAATGATTTTTTTTTTTTTTGCAAAATAAAAGCAGATAACTGGTAATACATGCTGACAAAAATTAATGATTCAAATCAGAACCATTTCCTCAGACTTCTGCTAACAGTAAGCTGTGACAAAAAGTGTGAATGGATCTTCTGTGTAATCTACTGACGTGGGCCTATAAAATAGAGTGACTTGTGTTACTCATTGATTTTTTAATTTACTACTTGATTGTAAGTTCTTAATATATGAAGCACAGCCAGTACTTACTGCTGATAGTAGAAAAACAGTTCACRTGCCCTAAGCTCCTGTGGCTTTTAAGGTGTAGTGTGTGTTGCACTTCACGTTAAAAGAGCATGTAATCTCCATGGGCAAAAAGAAGGCAAGCCAGTACAAGCAGGAGTCAGAAAGTTAAGAATGCAGCAGAGGAGTAATAATAAATATTGTGTTTTCTTACCTGCATTAATTAACCATTTGTTGCAATTGTATTTTGACAGAGGTTCCACTTGWCCACTCCTGCATGTGTGTCACTTGTTGGAATGGAAGCAGAAATTAAATCGAGCACAGAATATTTTTTTTTCCTTTTTGGTAGATTATTTATGACATTTCATGTGCAAAATGAAATGATGAAATAGCAGTGTAAATGTGTTTTTTACTCAAGGATTGGATCCAAGCTCTGAGGGAGCCTGACAGCTTTGAAAATCTAACTGGAATTTGACATCCAACCTAAGTTCTGTAACAACCTACCTTATGCACTGCAATAAATATCACATACATGCAATTGGATAAACCAGAATAGGCTTGGGGTACATGTATAAGAAAAAAAAATTCAAAAAGATAAAAAATATTCAAGAGGCCAAAATTTTAGTTTCACAGGCCAAAACTTTTTATTAAGAATTGTTAAGTTCTGGGAACATAAGTGAATGTGAATATTTCCCAAAACAACTTTTTGGTTCAGTCAATCACTTTAAAGCAATGTGAATAGGAGACGGAATCATTTACCTAGTAACAAGTTTTTTTTCAGGCTAATCCCACTTTTTGTTTTTCTTTAGAGATTCATCAGTTATTCCTTTGAATCATGCCAAAGGCCTTCTCAATCCAACATTTCCTTAAGTTTTCCATATATTAGACCCACCCTATCCCATTCAGATCAGTAGCTAATCAAAAATGGTGTGGCAAAGTGCTTACTGGCAATGAAAATGTTTGACTGCTTTGCTTACTCTAAAATAATTTGACAGTCACAAATGCCACATAAATTTAAAAAAAATAAAAGCCCTTTAGGCTGGGATGACTGAATTATTAATTAATCTTCTTTGCATTGCAGATGCAAAGGAAAAGTACTTTCATTTGTAAAGGCGGTTTGCTTAACTCTGAGCTATTCATAGGGAGGTCCCCAGCACACTGCTGCATTCCACAAGTGCCTTTAGTTCCTGGTGAGTATTAAAGGTTATGGTGTGGCAGAGGATTTGTCCCAATCAGGTTAGAGTGTAACTCAAACTCAAATAGACACTGAAACAAGAATATATATTGAGGATACTAGCCTGTCAAGAGCAGACTCTTAATTTCTCTTAACTGTCGGCATCTTGTAGAAGTTGGATCTCTGTTCTGTGTGATGTGAGTACTCTGCTGCCATTCTTAAACTCTAAATATCATTATGGGCCTGTCAAATCCTGGTCCTTACTTAAAATTTAAAATGATGGAGTTAATTTAGGGCAGTAGATAGGACAACTCCTAAGGTGATGTGACATCTTCAATTTTTAAAATATGTGTTTTACTTTCCATTTTGATTTTAGGCACCTTTTAATTTTTATCAAGATCTGTCTTGAACTATGCAGTGAAAACACTACTAAGTTTATGGCTCAGGAACATTGTAGGCTTTGCACACTAAAATGTTMATCGGTAAAACTGCTACCAACTATGTGAAAAATTATTTTGATTTTCTTCTCACTTCTTGTAGAGAAGGTCATTTATATTTTGCAAGATAATTTATAGGTATAGAATAAGCGGGATAAAAAGTACTTGGGGACTAGTGGGATTTCTGAGAGCAAATTATTAAAATRTCAGATGGGAGTGGATGTTATGCAGTATATCCTTTCCTGCTCCCTTTGTCCTCYTTCCTTTTGGGATACAGATCAGTGGAATGTGCTGTCTGTTAAATGCTGTAGGAAAGAGCATGCACCCTATGAATTCAGCATTCTTGCAGACTTTGACTTTGATAACACATACAGAAAACTCTCCAGAATGACATAGTTTGGAACAAAGACAAATAGTTTGTGAAAGCATAACAAACTTGCTAAATTAGCCTATTTGTATTTGTGATTTTTTTTGGTAAGTAGTGTCAGGTTGCATGCTACATTTGACAAATTTCATGGACTAAGACTTGAGACTTACTTGAAATATCAGCTGAAAAGGGGCTTTGCTTGATTACCCTTGTGGATCCTGAAAATTGCAAAGAATGACTAATCTAGAAATGAGGAAATGCAGTATGAAACAGATGATGCTGTTCACTGAAATGCAAAGATTTTTCTTAAAAAGCTGAGTAGTAATAACTGCTATTTTTTAAATGAATGGCTTTTCAGTTTTGTTTTTTGTTTGCAGTTGTTTGTTTTTTCTTTTTTTTTTTTTTTTTTTTTTTTTTTTTTTTTTTTTTTTTTTTTTTTTTTTTTTTTTTAATCAGAAATGCTCACTCTGTCGATGGTTCCCGGTTAGCCGGGGGCACCAGCAGCTCACAGCACACCCCATTGCCGCTTGCCGGCAGATTTCACTNTGACTGGTAACATTAGTTCCAACATCTGATCATTATGTGCTAATAAAGTGGTAACATTCACAGCTTAAAATACCATTGGCCCTTTTTGAAAGAGAACAAAAMAATTAAATCTGTAGCAAACAGAAGATACATTTTTTCACAGATTTAAAAAAAAAAAAGCCAATCCCATTTCTTACTCTTTTGCCATTCTTTTACAAGTTTAAACTSTTTAACACACACTGTCTGTTAATAGGGATACAATATTCACAGGATTCAGGAGTAATCTTTACCTTTCTATACCTTTCTATACAAGTGTTAGAGATCTAGAAAAAGTTAACTCTTTCCTCATAACAGTATCCATTGCATATGGTACAGCACCTTCTTTTACTTTTGGGGAAGCTGGCTGGTAGTCAAACAGTAGCCTAATTTTTTCAGTTCTCCATCCACTCTGTAGCACTGGAACCTGCAGTGTAATTCATAGCAAGCTGGATACCTCACATTTGCTCCAGAGATGTAGGAAGGAATTTGGGGATGAATAAAATGTGTGACCACATTTTCCCTGGTAATGCTCACTAGATCAGGAAGCAGGAGGATTACACTGTATTTGACATTACATTGCTTTGTACCAATTGAGACTTTTGCTTTCATGTTCTGTCTTAAAACTGATCTGTGCATATTCTAGCAAAATGGATAAAAATTACAGAGGAAAAGAATAAAACTGATGGTAGGGAATTGTCATTTACACATGTTCAATCTAAATAGATTACACTCAACATGAAAAAAATAATGTAGAACATGTTGCCACTAGTGAAACTGACCACTTTTTAACAAGTACAATCTCTGAACAAGCATTCAGTTTTAATGGTAGAGCAAAGCTCTGATCCACTTCATAATTAACTGTGAACACCTAGTTCTCTGAAACTAGTAAYAACAGGGCTTAATAATTAGTCATCTGTTAGTAAGGAATGGGTTCTCCAGCTTCTAAAACAAATTTGTCTCCAAAATTTATGCATTTATTKTGTCTTTCAAGTTAGCTAAACATAAATTTGGTACATAATACATAAGKATCTAAATGAGCTATTTCAGAATTAACCTCATGGTAGTTTAAGGGCTTTCTTTAATAAAGGAATGTAGGGGAATGCTAGCTTCAGCACTAGCATTTGGAAAAAATGCCTTGACTACATATAAGGAATATGTGGTGTTTCACAGTAAACACTACGGWAGGAGTGTTTTTAATCTGTAAGATGCATAACTATGTAGTCTAACTAAAGACACATCTTAAGAAATTCTCACAAGGTCACAGCTTAACAATGCATCAACAATTCTAAGTTCCGTGTGCCTAGATTTCTGAATTTGTGAGACTGTGGTCAGATGTCTGTGCTGGATCTCAGCTTGTGACCAGAGAYTTTCCCAGGCTAAGTACAGAGATTAGCCTTTTGGTTTTGTAAAGTTTTCGGGAAAACATTATCCAAAATCTTAAAACTGTAAAATATTAGTTCTATTATGAAATACTTCATTTATGCGGTATGGTCCATCACAAATATGTTGATTTTATTTTTGAATAATTGCCACCAAGGATGACGCTTGTGGCCAAACCAAATGTAAATGTAAATATCAGTGCCATCTAAAAATARCATTTATGAGGAGTGCACAGAGGCTGAAAAGAAGTAAGCTGTCCTTTTCAAGTGCTAATGCAGAGTTAGGCTAAGCCTTTCATGCTGCAATGATACAACAGTAAATAATGTGCTTGACAACATCTACCAATAACTTTAAATAACTTAACTATAATTCTTGTTTCATTACGTGCATTGCCATCACATGGTTGAAGTGGCACTCTGCACACTGTACMTGCACACCAGCCCTGTATTTCATGTTTTATTTAAGCAAAGTGTGGAGAGCTGGGGCAGAAGGTGCTGTTAAGCTGAATAGGTGTCACTTTGTGTAACTGATAGATTAAATTAACCAATGGTCTGAAAACCTGTTCAGGTTTATATGCTGCAGATGCTGATGAGCAAAGCAATGGTGATAATGGGCACAGGTGACTCCAAAGTTGTGGATTTCCATGCTTGCCATCCAGGTGGCTACAGAAGCAGAAAGCAGCATTCAGGAAGTTCAGAAGCAGACTTTTTGAGAACATCAACAACAGGCTATCTTGAATCTTAGAGCCTTGCTTTGCATTTTCCTCTATTTTCCTCATTTTTCATAGCAATGCACAAAATTCAAAGAAAAGATTATGTTGAGGGGATTTTGCATGAAATCAAAATTCAGGTAAGGTATCTAGAGCCTGTGTTTTAGTCTTTCTGAAAACTTTATGGCTATTCCAGCTTGGTTATCTAGACGGAAGCTGGAATGACTGACTGTTAATCCTGGAACAATGTTTTCATCTTCTGGAGGCACAGCTCCAGGTAGAGATTTACCTCTTGCTGTTAAAAGTATCGGTCATCCAAGACAATTCCTTCTCATCAACACTTCCTCTTCTTTCTCCATGAATTCTGTAGCACTCATCWGAGACAAAGCCAGACTACCACAAAGGATTTTGAACACGTTTTGGTAAAATACATCCGAAGCCTGTCAGTCAGATGTACTCACAGTTATGCTCTGAAAAACAAAGGCTTTTAGCTCTGGAGTGCAGCCATGAGGTAATCTGGTGTAAAGCATGCTTGAGTGTGCTAAGATGTTTCTGTCTGTAGAGGATTCTTTTCTGTATTGTGAGCACTGTAGAGTTCAGTGGGATGGCTCAGACAGGGGACTAATTTCTGAGCTGATCATTAGTCTTCTTTCTGCCTGGCTTGCAGGAAAGAAAACATAATCTTTGCTTCTGAGTGTTTGTTTTTTTTTTTTTAATATGCCTGTCACCAGAGACCACTATGTGTTTTCATTTTGGGGGGTCGAGGTAACAATTGCTTGGGAATTTTTGAACAGTGCTTTTATTTTTTAATATTTTTTTCTTGTGAGAAGATACAGATCCATCAAAACTGAAACAAATACAATTGAATGTTTATAAACTTTTAATCAATTTCTCAGCATATTTCAAAATTTGCAGAACAAATGTGATTGTTCCATTTAATAACAACCTTTTGTTTTGAACTCCCAGTTACTTATGAAAAATTAAYAAAATTTGACATTATTGAAGTTATATTAATGAAAATGTTAGCAAATTCTAAAAGTAAGTTTGAGTTGTTCATTATGTTACATAGGTAAACAAATTATAATATTCAAGAAGAGTTACAAAATAATAATGAATATTCTCCAGTAATTTCCAATCCATAGTGGCCAGGCTTTTGTTTATAGGTATCAGATACTGTTCCAGTTTTACTTGTCAGTTCAGAGAGCATTCTAATGTTGAAACTTAAGTAGATATTTATAACTGAATTTAAGCGATCTGTTTAATTCCCTTACTAAACTAGGTTTCTGAAATTGTTTATCATGAAGCAAAGTATTTCCTAAATTAATTTTTCAGTTTGTTCTGAATCTTTTTCTAAATTTTCTGTCTTGAAATACAGATGCCCAAACTGAGTTAAATAATCTCATTTGTGCTCTGAATGTATGATATTGCAGACATCTCTAAACTGTTAAGGTGTCCTCTGGCAGGAGAAGGTGGATTTGGTATTTCTAATGCTTTTAAAATGGAAGGGGTCATGTATGTATCCAGACATCTTTGATTACAATTCTTAGGTGACACTGACAGTGACAAAATGACATATATATGATCTCTTAACTAGAGAACAAAATCCCTTCAACTGCTTATGGATATAAAGAACAATTTATCTAATATGTAAAATATGCATGAGTCTGGTAGAATTTTAAAATGATAGCTTTTGTGCTTTCAGACATTCACTGCTGTTAGATGCAGTTCAAATATCAATAGAAATTTAAGCTAATATTGAGATGGGATGTTCTTTAGTTTGGATGATGCTGAATGTATGCCTTAAATAGTGTTAYTGTTCAGTGAAAAATAAAGGTAAAAAACTGCTGAGAAAAGCAGCTAAATTATGAAGATGATTTATCTCCTAGTCTTTGCTTTGCTGGTATTCCTTCCTGGACAAAACCATAAATCAGTTCTTATGCTAGGATGAAAACGGCTTGTGGAAATTTTCTGTCAAACATGAAATAAAATCATAAACTGATGTTTTATTTAAACTACCATGCTGATGGGACAGGTCCATTAACTAATTTTACAGGCAATGTGGTGTCCTTTGGATTTAACATAAATACATCGCAATATGAAAATTCTTCTGTCGTCATGAGTGCCCTTTCAGTTAAAGSTGAACAATCTTGGTTGTAGTCTTCTGTCCTGAAATACTGGACTCTTAATTCAGCTGACAAGATCTTTCTTGTCTGCATGAAGTTAAAATGTATGTTGGTAGATCTGAGAGACACTTCAAAAAAGGAAAACATATAATAAAGGAACATGTATAATAAGAAAAACTTGTATCTGCTGGATGAAGTCTGAGCTTTCACCTGAATACTATTGAGTAGTGGCTAAATGCAGCTTTTGATCTGTTTGCTGGGTGGTGGCCAAACTCAGCTTCACTCCCTTCACTATGTAGTACTGCTCAATGCAGACAACACTTTGACCTATAAAATGAGAATTTTTCACAAAGCACCTTGTGCTGTAAGAATTTGTGGTTTTTAGCGTGTAACAGTAGCGTAGTGTGTAACCTACAATTTCATATGTGAGAACTGGGAAATACCTGATCTTATGAGCATGGTGCACACCAGACTGAGTTTGCTGTGTGATTTTTTCTGATGTGGTGGTAAAAATAATTCCAGGCCAATCAGGTTGAATTTGCCTGGGCTTAAGCATGGAAGACAGGTGTGTAGCTGTGGAAAAACTACAGCTTGGCACTGTAGCTTTTTCACTAAACTTGASTGCAAAAACAGAAGAGAACTCAAACCAGGAGACAACTGACAACACTACTTTCCCGCCTAGTCTAAATAGAGGATGTCTTTGGCATCACTGAAAACTGTCAGGGAGTTTTTCTGTACAAAGGAAKAATTTGAACTGGAAGCAAGGTATTTTTACTTTGGTGAGGGAACAGCCAAGGGAAATATACAAAAGCTGTCAGGAGAAATCAAGGATTCAATATGATGCATGCATAGTGATTGAATGGTTGTTTTATCCTTGGTTCAACTTGCTTCGTGTGTTTACAGAAATTAGCATGTATGATTAAATTAGTAGGCTTTTTATAGTTTGCTTCAAGCAAATAGATACTTCAGAAGATGTCTTAGTAGAGTAATACATAGGTCTACATGAATACATGAATAATACCCCAGATATTGTTGTGTTTCCTCCATGGTTCAGCTGAAAATCTTTAAGGAGTAACACCTAAACCACTAAGCTGGCTGGCCTAGATTTCATAGCCTAACAGCAGAGTYCCTGTCAGCACATAATTATGGTGTGTGAGTAAGTTCCAAGTGAATAGTAATATTGTAGGGATTGAAGCTGTTAAATGCTCTCGGAAATGWGTCTTTGGATGTAACTCATTTACAATAGTTGCAATCAGCAGTATACCTTGGGAGGACTTTCCTATGCTGGAGCTCTGCCTGGCAGGAACCCTTCAGCAAAGTGTGTGTGTGGAAGTGTGTGTACAAGAATTGGAACAGCTCATTGAAAATACATTTCTTACTTCAGCTGTTAGAGGTGGCATTACAGAGTGACATAAATATTTCAGTGAGTCTGAAAGACAACASTCAGATTTCCACACATTCACTTGGAAAATTGTCCTTGAAGTAGTAAATTTATTCTATTTTTTTTAAGAAGAAATACTTTTTCTTGCACATTTTTAAAGTTGATACAGTCATATTTTCAGAAAATGGGATAAACTGTGCAAAGTGGCTAAGTAGCCATTAGCTAGCCAATTCCAAATGTGTCCTGGATATAAGAAGGTACTGAAGATTGCATTYTTATTTTTCGCAAATCACGTTGAAAACTTTCACCTGACAAGGTATAGGTTTGCAACAAACTCAAGCAGCCAAAGAACTTGTAAATATTCTGAAAAGCTTTACTCTAAAGCACTTTTCTTTTTCTTTGAAGTTTCAATAGGCTGTTTTTGACCAGTCCTGTTTAGGTATGTTAAGAGCTAGTACAAAAATATTTGTACACAAATATTTTCATGMTTGTACTAGTTCTGTTTCATAAAAAAATTTGAATCTTTGTGCTACAGTCATCTACTCATGCTTGAATTCTTCCCTGTTGTGGAGGAGGGTGAGCCAGGAAGAAAGAAACATTCAAGGAAATTAAATATTTAGGGAAATAATTGAAATGGAATACAATGATACCAACCATGTCCATATCTTAATGCTTCCATTTTCTCAGCAATTTAAAAGAATTAGATGATCACCAAGGCTATTAAATGAGAAATACCAGAATTATGCCAGTTGCAAGAGGGTCTCTCAAAGGAGGAAGCTGGAGGAGCTTTCCTTTATCATCATTCTTACCTCCCCTTCAGGGAAAGGAAAATCTGAATTGTTTTCCATATCCTACCAACCATTTGAAGTATATAATTTCCAACATTTTTCTATTTATAGYATTCTGTTATAGAAAATACATTATCTGTATGATCAGATAGGTGACTGACTGAGAAAGAACTGAATCATGAAATGGCTTGTGTTGGAAGAGAGCATAAAGATCACCTAGTTCCAATGCCCCTGCTGTGGACAGGGAATCTACTGCTAGACCAGGGAACCCCTCCAGCCTGGCCTTGTAAACAGCTGATGCCCTTGTTTAAAGTCCCTTTTGAGCTGTCTTGTAAGCCCTTTTAGGTACTGGAATGCTGCCCCAAGGTCTCCCCAAAGCCTTCTGCCCTTGTCCCACTGTTCAATGAAGCTGTTGTAAACAGCTGCTGCCAATACTGACTGCTGAGGAGCACCGCTCACCACTGCTCTCAACTCGGATAGCAAGTTGCTTGCCTCTCTATTTTAGAAATGAGGATGTTGTGTGCAACAGTGTCAAATGCTTTGCAAGGTCACAGTACCTGACAGCTGTTGCTTTTGCCTTCTCACTGCTGTAATCCCTTTGTAGAAGRCCAMTTCCTAAGTACTGTTTTATGTTTTGCTTGCAAGTGTAYGTAGGTCAGGGAATGGATTTGTGAAAACTAAAATTAAGTAAAGTTTAAATCACATGCTTTTTAGATCAGCAAGCAGAGGAACTATATCTGTTGTGATGGCACTTAGTCTCCAGGGCAGAGTCTTCACTTTGTTCTACAATAGAATCTGAGCAGTTCTATCATCTGCTCAGTGTAGCTAAGAATTTGAAATCAATGAGCTGATATTGTGATATAATAATAAATAAATTGGTCAAAATATCTCACATTCTTCAAGAAAAAAAAATTAAAAATTTGAAAATAATAGTGCAAAGGTATTATCTCTATTTTGTCTACAATTAAGATTAACAATTGAAACATTGTCTCTTTCTTCTCTAGTTAGTCCTAAATCCTGWCAAAATGCCCACTGAGATCTTAATTTTGTGTTCTCAAGGTGGGCTATATGTATAAATTAATATAATTTTTCCTAAAGTTTATCAAAAACAATTATCTGTAAATTTGAGGCAGGACCAAATGTAAGTGGATGGAAATCCAGAAAATAGAATATTTCTTCTTCATATGAGTGGTAGCAAGTAATTTTAAACAAAAAAGGATAGTGGAAAGTGAGAGAATCTTGTTTTAGGAACTGCTGCTTGAACTGTCTCTAGCACAGAGAAATCAGAGGAATTAAAGTCTCAGAGGGCATATAATTCTTAGTGAATGTAAAGAAGTATTTGTTGGCAAAGTATTTGTCTCACTATGGAAAACAGTATTCGCCCTTCGTGGCTGGATGATGACTATTCCTGTCCAAATAAGGAAAAGGACAACATGGCATGTTCACTCATCAGCTTCAGTTCTTTTCTCAAGTAATGAAACTTTCAGGAACGGGATAAGTATTCTCATTAGCAATGCTGAGAGTATCTAAATTAAAAATGTAAAAAATAAGAAAAGAATTTATATTCCATGAGAGAGGAGAAAATTGGCATTGATATGAAGATATATTTTACATGCAATTAAACAAGAGCAAGGCTGTATACAAAATGATACACTACACTTCGAAGAGTTCTGTAATAACTAGTAATTACTATATTGGTGTGATCATTTGGGACAATACAAACAGAGAAAATCATTAGAGAGTTTTGTTCATTCTTACCTATAATATGGTTCCTTCATAAATGTGTGATTAATATACAAGTAAAGAAAAAAGCATACAGCATTTCCTAGTCTATCATTTACACATTCTCTGTTTTCAGTAATTTCTGCTGTTTGGCCATCCTCATATATCTGCTTTGACACTAAGCATACAGAAAGAGAGATTTAAAACACTGATTTATGGAATTTCTTTTATGCATGGAACCCCACAGTGCTTGGGAAAAAAATAATTTTCCATTGATAGTTCAGAGAATTTCAATTACTTTATCCAGAAGTTGTATTTATGCATGTTTAAATGTACAATAGMTTTAAAAATAAACAATGCTGATATTTAATCTTCATAAAGAAACAAGTATATTTTACATTGCTTAATTGATCGCTTGGATAAGTATAAAGTACTCATCTTTCCAGTGAAGTTCTACCCTTTGTAYGTCAACAATACATTTCCTACAGAGCAAAAAATTGCCCTGCAAAGGTGTTTGATTCTTGATTAAAAAGTATGATTTGKTTTTACACTTACACATAATACTGGTAAATGTAACTAAAATTTTGCACTAATGAAAATGTTTAAGGTTACGGGTTAACACCATGTTATTTCCTAGCATAATGAGTTCAGCAAATGCTTGATGAGGAAATGAAGACTTAGGTATAYGAGTCCATAGCATTAACTCTGTTTTCTTGGAACTGGCAGAAGCCACTGGAAATTATCTGTAAGTGCTCCTGGTGTATTCATTATGTTCTTCTCCTAATGTAACTATGTTTTTCCAAAGTGAGGAACATGCTGTGGTGCACTGTGTAGTCCCAGACTGGAAGCCACCTGTGCTTTCAGCTGGCCAGGAGCTGCAAAACATTCTTGTAGGGGATGCCTCTGCAACCTCATTCTGCCTGACCACTCTGCAGGGCCAGTCAAACACACAAACTAGCATCTGCCAGTTCTTGTGGCTAATGCCTAAGCAGTTTATGCTCTCAGAATTGTGTGCAGCATATTTATATACCCATCTTTCTCACATAAACAAGCACAGCCTTGCAGCAATCCCTTGTGGATGTGTGTGTGTGTGTGTGTGTGTGTGTCTGTGTGTCTGTGTGTCTGTGTGTCTGTGTGTCTGCTTTTGTAGGTTTTTCTAAGGAATACTCTTTATATGAAGAGTATTTGTTAGATGGCAGTGTCACACTCAGCTGGCAGTTTTGGTTTGGAAGGCAAATGGAATAACAAAAGAAAAGTCCTTGGAATAATATCAGGGCATCTGAAATGTGTRACTTTCCTCTTCAGTTTTTAGAATAATCAAAAAATACAGACATCATAAAATACTTAGCATCTTAGCATATTTCTTAGTGCAACTAAAGACAATGTTTCATTTCATAAATAGAGGTGTCCAAAAGCTAAGTAGTAGAAAAGATTTTCAGGGAGCTAGCTCTTTATATTAATTATGATTTTTTTCTCCAGCTGAGTGAGAAAGCACAATTTGAAAGGAAAACTCTTTATTCAYCCTAGTGTCTATTCTCCTTCTGACTGCATCCTTCTTTTGTCTCCAACTAAAAACTTGTATCCATGACTGGGAGCTGTGATGTACATAAAAGTGTCCTTCAACAATTCTTCATCTCTTTGTGCTTGAGCTGTGTACCCATCCTTGGATCTCCAGAAACAGAGGAGACATTCCCTGTGTGTTCTCTCTGGTGGTTGTCAGGGGAACAGCTGACATGCAGCCAAGTACATGTTAAGAGAAACAGTGGAGGAACTCAGGAAAGCTCAACTCCTTTTGTCTTTGCTTCTTACAWTTTTTGTCTTTGCTTCTTAAAATTTTTGTCTTTGTTTCTTACAATTATAAGGAGTAAGGTGAAATGAGTAAAACAAAAAGTGGCAGGAAGAAAAACGTTAAAAAGTCATGCATGAAGGGTAGAAACAAGTCAAAATCTGGGCTTTTATGGTTTAAATTATATCTCCAGAGGAAAATACTTGAGGAAAAGGACACCTTGGATAGTGGTATTTTACAGCTATTACTGTAAAATAGGACAAACATATTCYTTAAGTCACTTTCCTTGGAAGGTTTTGAGGCAGTATACCTTGTGGCTATTTGTGCACAACAACTGATTTGTGATGCTGGCACCTTCCTGAAAGAGGAATTTTGATTGTTAGAGCTTTTGGTTTTATTCTTTGAAGAAGTAAATGTTCTTCAATGTAACTGTTAAATGAGGCATACAGATAAGGAATGAAAAAAAAAAAGGCAATTTAGAACCTATCAGCTACTGAGAAAAGCACTGGTAACATATTTTGGTTGGTTTGTTTTGTGTGGGCTTTTTTATTACCTTTTTTTGTTGAGGAGTTGGGGAGTGGTAGATTGTACTTCTCATTTRCCTGAGAGTCTGATGAAGCTGATGAAAGCATGAATGGAGAATACATGAATAGGAAAAGCTAGTTATTATCTCTTTAAATCCAAGTACTGAAGATTTTCAAATTACAGCAACAATTAAAGCAATTAAACAACAATTAAAAGGAGAGAGAATTCCATATTTCTTCTAAATGTGCATAATTAAGCCATAAGAAGGCACAGATTCAAAGATCTGAATCAATGATGAGATGAAAATAGGCTTATACTTGGACTGTTACTGTCTCTTAAGTGACTGCTTTTGGCTATGGCAGAGAAAATGTTAGAACCTTTCACTGAAGACAGTCAAATTCTGTATCTGAAAAACAAAATTTTTCATTTCTGTTGAGAGGGAAAAATTAAAACACAAACCATGCAAGCAGGCATTTCCTCTCCTGATGGAATAATTTTAAATTAGCATAATCATAATAATAAAGTATTTCCTATAGAAGTACTGGTCTTGCCTGACTGAACCTTGAATGAATATTCTAAAGTTGTTATCTTAGATTGCGCTCACCACCTGTTTTTGAAAGCAGTCTGTAATCACAAAGGAGAAAACTGATTAAATGGAAACACTGCTCACAAAAGTTGACTRTATCTTTATTTGTAGAAAAAAATAGTGTACAGTTGTTAATGTGTGCACAAATAAATTTAAAAACCCAAACACAGACCAAATAAATGCAAAAGAAGTTTGCTTGTCTACCCATAGAATTTGTGGTATTTTGTTTTTATGAGTAAGTGAAAGAAGAATGTTTGTATCTCATAACATTTTGGGGGAAAAAAAAAACCCAAAACCCTAAAAAATTCCATCAGAAAAAATATCAGAAGGGTAACTGCCAGTTTTAAGTTTCTAACAAATTACTCTACCAGTCCCATGTGAGCTTTGTAATTGAAGATCTCTGTTGCACAGAAATTTAATGGGGGTGTCTCTGCTTTAGTTGTTTGGATTATTTGCTTGTTTTGGAATCAAAAGGCTTTAATTTGTATTTTGCATTTCTTTATTTCTGCCTTTCATTTTGAAAATACTAATCTAAAATATCTCCTTCTAATGGRTTTGCCCACGCCCTGCCTTGCTGTTACTCCAAATAAAATGTAGGCTTCATTCCTAAATGTCTATATTACTGTCATTTATAATTAAACTTTTCAAGAAACCTACCTAAAAAGATTTGGTTTTCATGCTCTACACAACAGTAAYCTGAAGGAAAGAGTAATCTGGAATTGGAAATAATCCAACTGTTAGCAAATTTTGCATTCTTGACAGAAATAGGCGGAGGAGAAAGAAAGATGYCTTGCTGCTCTCCACAATAATCTTAGGTGTCTGAATGTCTCAATATTCTAAATCTCTCTCCTATCCTGCCTGCACATTCCACTGTGGAAATCCTTAGTAGCTAAATACCTGGATTAGGAGTTTGTGCAGTGGTTGCAGCACTGCACAAACTGGAGTACGTCAAAGAATTGAGCAGAAACACTGATCTCCTTGGGTTGTTGTGGCTTCCAGACTTGCCCACRAATGTGGAGAGAATGCCTTACCCACAGCTCCATCAGAAACTGCATGGTATGATGTGGACTATGCAGTGTGGATCCTCAGTGGTTTCAACTKATGCTAAAGAACTATTTAAAGAGTAACAGTGCAAGATTAATATGGAATTAAAATTTAGAGAAAGAGTTAAGACTGATACTTTAAATATCTGTAACTAAAGTGTAGAGAGGCATACCACTGGCATTTTATCTGGTATGTCTGTTGAGTTCCCCTGGATGCTGAAAATACTTGTTATTAAAAGTTCACTAAGCAGGAACTGCTATTCTGGTAAAAAATTCGATTTTTTTGTATGCCTTTGTATAGTAAATTATTCAAGTGCTTTATAACCTGCAGTGGTTAGATAGCTGCTGTAAAATATATTAAAAAAATGCCTTTTTTATTACCATCTCTACAAGGTATTTAGCTCTGAAGCTAATCTCAATGACAGCTAATGGCTGGTAATAATAATTCTTTATGTCTGGTTATTGCCTGCAGTGACATTTGTGCAGGGATTTTACCAGGAACATCATTATTTTTCATCTAAGGAAATAATAGCAAATGTCAGAATATGAAAGAAGAAAGACTCTATTTTCCTTCTACTCTTCCAAAGCTAATTGGAATAAATGGTAATAAGCAGACATTTTCATGTTAGCTCAGAAGAACTGAAAATGTGAGGTATGAACTGCAAATTAATGTTATATTTGCACAGAAATGAGAATTAACACATTTTGTTTTAAAGAAGAAGTGAAATACAGGGTTAATGTCTGATTTGGGGTAGAATGTTTTTTAATGGAGGTCTTACTGTAGAACTGTTGAACCAAATCCTTGAAGACTACTTGTTTTTTTCCACTGTTTTAATGGAGAGCCTGGCAGGAGGTCACATCAGTTTTAATTAGCTCATAGGACTTCTTTCAGTATCAGCTTTACAAATAATCTTTGTTGCAATTTACTCGAAGAAAGAGAAGCCTCTCTGCAGAGCATGTGACATAATAATCAGTATCTCTTAACACAGTTTGCTTCTCTCTGTACTTGCCTGGTTATGGTACCGAGAKTGCATATACCTTGTCATAAACAAATTCATATGGTGAATGATTGCAATGTGTTTCATCTTTTATATATCAAAAATGAAATAAATTATGCTCTGGGAAATGCATGTTAATATTTTAAATTAAAACTGTTTTAATAGCTTTAATAGTAGTTTACCCTCTTAGAGAAGATATATGGGAATCCTCTGCAGCATGTGCCCTTGTTTAAAAGATGTTTTCCTGAAAAGTTTGGCTGTCACATAACATAAGGTCCTCTTTTACAACATGCCTCTTGCTGTTAAGTGGATTGTTTGGCTGTTGTAAACCTCTTTTGTCAAGTGGGTGTTCTGATTATGAGCCAGGCTCTACTCTAATTTCCATCCAGGTTCTGAAAGGCAAGACCAAACTATTCACATATTTCTCTTACATTATCTCCTGGGGTTTGGATTTTGTTTGTTTGGGATTGTTTCAGTTTGTATTTTGAAACTCATTTTATTTTCTCTTTTTTTTTCTTTAAAAAAAAAATGAAATGAGAAACTTATTATGTACAAACACTGCATTTATGGTCAGTATTTGGAAAAATGCCCTTTTTCGTTATGTGCTAGGCAAGCCGTAGGAAAAGAAAAGTAAAAACCATTATATTGATCTCCATTTTCTTGGGAATGTGCAGCTGGATACAAAACTTCGCTTTCTTAGAAGCAAACAGAAATGAGGAGTAAAGTGAACTGGCTGCCACATTCTTTTTAAGAGGCAGACCTGTGGATCCTCATTTCATTGCARACAACTTAACTCATCACAAGTCAATTCCAATAGTCTCCATGGGYTTACAAGCCCTTTGTGAATTCGTTACTTCTAAGAAATTTCAGACAAGCTTTTGGATGATATCTGGGTCTGATTTGTTTTTGTTATGCTACCATATAGTATATAATTGTTATTTTTAAAATCCCCAATCCAACCCTTTTCTTGAGGAAAAAATAATTTTGGTGCAATTCTAAAAATCTGAATCAGGTTTGCAGTATTGTTCTTCATCCATCCCTGGTGAAGACTTGCTAAAGAATGCTTTTATTCATCTTAGAAAAATCAGGTAAATTAATTCAGTGATTCCTGATCAGTACTGTCACTAATATTTGTCCTCTGAGTACAATTACCACATATAGTCTACTTCTGTCTGTCCTTTCTGCGCATGTTAACAATTATACCACTTGCCTTTATTATTTCCTCTACCTTTAGCCCATTTCTCTCTTTAGTAGTTAGAAGAAGCTATGTGTTGCTCTAGGGAAACTTAGGTTAAGGACTTGTGGCCTTTGGTTTAAATTAGCTTCTATGAGGTATAAAGGTTACTGMCAGTTAATGGGATCATTTGGCTGTGCTGAGTTTCCTTTGACTTTCACACCTGGCTTCATGAGTGGATTAAAAATGATTTCTGCAGCAAGCATTTGTGCTAGAGAAAAAAAAAAAAGTAATATTAAATGTTTAGAGTGGCTCAGTACTTTGGAGGTGGAGGGAAAAATATTTCAAGAAAAAGGTTTTCAACAGCTGGAAAAGCAACTACACATAAAACAGACTTCCCAGTTCAAGGCCCAAATTGGAAAAAAGGGAAGGTGCTGAATCACACAGGCTTCACTCATGCATCCATTTTCTCTTTGAGATGACTTTCTCTGCAAAATAGACCAGGATTTTTCTCAGTTGTTATTTGAAATATTATACTGCTGTAGTAGAAAGGACACCTTATTACCTTTGGCATGAAACTCAGCATTCAGCTCATCATAGTTTTTCATAATACTCACTATGATAAACAAAGTGGTATTTATCCATGAACACAATGTAATCTGAAAACACTGAAAGCCAGGATCCTTGCTGATTTGCATGTGTATGAGATCATCTTTTAGTAGAAGTAGCCTGGTGCTTTAATTTCTGGAGGTCTATATCAGATTCTGCCCTCTATGATTTGTGCATCTAGAAAAGAGCAGGTGGAAGGAAAAGTTTGTTTTGTCTGCTACATACTCTAGCCAAGTAGGCCTTTGAAGATGGCAACCAGGGGTGTATTTTCCTCGTCTCACTGCCTAATCAGTCTGAAGGTAGAGGCAGCATCCTCAAAGATAATTTTTATCCGTGAAATGTGAGCTTCAGTAGAATGTTGCAGAGTAGTAATTTCCTAGGGTGTTGATGAAACAATAGTTGAACAATAGTTTCTCCATGTTAACTTTACATGGCAGGTAGGTCCTTTGAGGATAAGTTCTTTTGGAGCAAACAAGAATGGCTTGGTTTACTGTAACCAGCTTGGTTTACTGTATGCTCTCTACCAACAGAACAAGAGGGAGAGAAGTGCTGAAGCACTCTAAGGAYTCTTGTGCTTTGTGCTTCAAGACTGAAAATTTAACCCAGGTGGCTGAGACATGCCCATGTACATGTCTGTTACCATCCTTGGAATGAGCTATGGAATTCAAATATCTGTTTATGCCCATAATCCTATTGCAATCTAGAAAAAATGCTGCAAGGATGGCCAAGACTTATTCATCTTTTGGAATAGAAGTAAAAAATTGAGGTTTTTTTCTTAGCTTATTCCTACAATACTTTCTATTGCTTGATTGGTAAGCACATCTAAAACACACATCTGTTTTGGGTATCTAACATAAATGTGAAGAAGGTAGCTCAACTGTCTGWTTATTGCTCATAGAACATTTCATGCTCTGTGATTAGTTCAGGTCTTTCTGCTGTGAACCCCCTTTTTGGAAACAGAAGGTTATCCCCAGCTGAGTTGATATTCTGTTGATACTTGATAAGGCAGATTGTCTCTGGATATGTGTTTCTGTGACCTTTACTCATGTCCAGTTTCACTTGAATGTCGAGGGTGGGGGAAAGTAATAATTTTAATAATTTTTATTAATTTAATAAAATTAATAAAAGTTAATAATTTTTCTCAAAGGGTTCAAAATTACTTTTTGAAAATTCTCCTTTTCAAATTTGTGGCAGTGGTTGCTGTTCAGAGGTCATCTTTCATTCCCAGTTAATATTTACAGAGTTTGAAATAGTTTTAATTGTGTTTAGAATGGGAAGATAGGTCAGTGTTGTATAGCAAATGCTTTAATATAGAAACTCATATAAAAGTAATTGAAGGGACTGGAGCTGCAACAAGGGACTCCCATCTTTTAGAGAACAAAGACTAGAGAGATAAAATTGAATAYTTCGGAGTAAATCAAGGATTGTATTCTTGTGGCCTTAAAAAAATGGTAAAGGCATTTAGGTTGTATTTGAAAATGGAATATTTGTCTAGGTAGTGTTTTGTAAACAGCTGTCTTGCATTATCTAAAGCAAATTGTCACTGAGACTCATTCAGCTTCTCTGCTTACAGAGACTGACTTACTGCAGCTTTCTTTCAAGAGTCACAGRTGTTTATACCTTGACTAAAACATATAAAAAGTAGGAAATAGAGAACTGCGTATTACAAAATCCTTCTACATGGTCCAGCCAAACTCCTTCACCTTATTCATGCCCATTTTTCCTTCCTCCATGTAATCTCATTAACGGGATTGTTTGACCTGACTAAATAAGGCAAACCAAACCTTCAGAACCAATCTTTTTATTARATGCTTATCTTCAAACATAGATTTCTGTACAGCATTGTAATTTTGACTGCACTGCTGATTTGGATTTTGTTCAAGTTTTACAAGCCCATGCAAACTACCAGCTTACCTTAACTTAAAAATTTCAGAGCTCTTTCTAGTACAGGCTATTTTTGCAACAGTTTGCAGATGTTCAGTTCATACCTCCTCTAGAGATTTGTTCACTTAGTATTCTGGAACTGCAAGTGAAACTTAGATCATTTTAAATCATACCAAGTTTGTATACATAATGTGTAATAAAAGGAGGAAAGAGGGATGTCAGCTGGCAAAATAAAATGTGGTTTGTTTTCTAATATATAGTTTTAGGGGTGTTTAGAGTTTGGTTTTCATTATTAATTTTCTTAKTGTATTTTATAATAAAGAGCATACTGGTTTGAGTGGGCTTTTTGGGAGTGGGAGGAGGAGGGAGCAGTAAAGGGGGCAGTTAAATCCTTTGTGTAAACAATTAACCTGGCTATTTGGAGACCTTGTGGAATTCTTTTGGGAAGGCACTAACATGTGAAATAGTTGCTTTACAAGATACATTGCTGTGGCCCTTCTAAGAAAGTTTTCTACAAATCTTAGGAAYCATGGGCTCAAATCAGTTTAACAAATCTTTTCTTCATCATGAAATAGCTTCAGATGAAGAGACAATACCTCATCTGAAATCTGTTGGAGGTTTTAGCAGAAACTTCATTTTCTATCTAAGTATGAAAATACAGAACGTTTGGTTGGTATCACAGAGTCACATCTGGCAATGCCCCTCTCACCAGGAGCTGGGTTGTCAGGAATAGGCTGAGATGGTTTTTTAATAGCTCCAGAGCTCCAGAGCTCCAGAGCAAGTGATCCCACAACTTCTCTGGGYAGTCTGCTCCAGTCGCCTTCACAGGAAAAAGTGTCTCCTTATTTTCGGAGGGATCCTCCCATGTTCCAGTTAGTGCCAATTCATTTTGACCTATAACTGGGCACTACCAAAAAGAGCCTGGCCCCATGCTCTTTGTACTCTTCCCTCAGTTATTTATACACAGTGATGAGATCTCCCWTAAATCTTCTCCAAGCTGAAAAGTCCCAGCCATCTCTTGTGTTGGAGAACCCAGAACTAGGCACGGGACTCCAGGTGTGGCCTTACCCGTGTTGAGTAGAAATAATTCATTTCCAGAAGTCATTTGACAAGATCCCTTACCACTAAGTATTTGACTGTTTAAGGAAGATACAGATCCTTAAAGAGAGGTTGGCTGAAAAACAAATAAATAATAAATAAAACTATGCCAGAATAAATGGCCAGCTTTCACAGGTCACCCCTACAGTTTTTCAGGGACTGAACTGTAGATTTACCAGTGAACTGGAAAAGAAGTGTGTATCTCTAGGTAAGAAAGTATGCTGGCTATTATGTTTGTATGGGAAAATAGTGTACTAAAATGAAAGATGGTCAATAAAATGGCATATGAAGTTGAATATGGGTTTAAATGTAAAACAAACAAAAGAACATTGTTTTTCACAGAGTGTGTAGCAAAGCAATGGAGTTC
Organism: Malurus melanocephalus; assembly: GCF_030028575.1. NCBI lineage: Eukaryota > Metazoa > Chordata > Aves > Passeriformes > Maluridae > Malurus > Malurus melanocephalus. The sequence goes on from NW_026623430.1 coordinate 621,136, forward strand.
CTTGTAGCAACCTGCTGCAAACGACAAAATTTTTTGTGGATAGTAAGATAACTGGGTATTCTCCTGGAAAAGGAGTCCAGTAGAGGCCATCTGAAAAAAAACCTTTGAAAATATAATTTATGGACAACAAGGTTCTTTCAGTAAGAATTACTGAAATTAGTGACAATATTATCAGGTAAAGCCATGTTTTTTTCATTCTTCTAGGGGCGTGCAATATTGGATGCAAGGCAGGGGGCCAATGTAAGTGTAATTTTACTGAGTACGATTGTCCTCAAGATKTTTTTAAAATATCAAGAAAGAAAAAATCAGTGCTTAAGAAAATAACAGTTGAACAGACCTTTAGAATCAGTAATCTTGACTGGTCCTATCCATTTTCTAGCTGACCTGGTTGGTGAGAACATTTTCAAGTTTGACAGTCACTGAGCTAAACCCCAAAAATACAGGAAATCTCCCAGCTCTTTTTATTCTCCCAAATTGTGTGTAATTCTTTTCAGGTCACTCCTCAAATATATCAATAACATGAATTATGTGCTCACAATCAGTCGTGYGATCATGGTTTCCATCAAACAGGCCAAGTATTGTTTTAATTCACGTTTTAAGTAAGGTGCTATACAAGAGTTTGTCATGAGAGCCTGTGTAAGCAACCTCATCCTTGTGGTCATCTTGTCGCCTTTAGGCCAGTGAGTGAAAATATTAAACCTACCAGCTGAATGCTTTGACAAGATAATAAACACTTAGTTYAGCAAAAGCTCGCCTGCACTGATCTGAGAGTAGCTTGTTTAAGGTGTCTGTCTTTCCTGGACATTTGTGGGGCATACTTGGGGCAGGAGAGATGCAGAATTGTAGTTTTGGGGTGAMTGGATATTACTGCAGCAGTGAACTAAGTTAAACACTTACTAGAAATAGTATTCAGAGATTTTAATAGATTTTCGTACTAACTCTTTGCTCTAGAATATGCAATTGAAAAAAAGAAAAGCAAAATGTGAAACCAGTGAAAAGGCCTGCAGTTTTGAATTTGTTTAGTTGAACTACACCAAGCACACCAGGAAAAAACTGTTTAAATGATGAGAAGCAACAATTAGAACAGTTGCTAAATGAAGCTCTTGTCAGTTGAACAGGGTAACACTAATTTTGATTGGCAACTAGTTATTGCCAATTACCTGCTTAAATAATTATTGTAAGTTATAATCCATATATAAAATATAGTTTATTCTAATATAAATACATTAGAAATATAATGTTATAGATAAATAATATTTGCATGAGTGTACATGTATTATAAATACATAAACTATTATCAGAATGTACGTGTATTATAACTACATAAATTATTATATCATTCAGAATAATAATATAATTTGGAATACCCGGGAAAGAGGGTCCACTTCTGTAGAACCAAACTGGAACTCAACTCCTATTGTCTGAAAAACAAAACAAAACAAAGTGTCATAGTAAAAAAATGTAGTAAAATGTATGTAAAAAATACAGCAAAAAAAAGGTAAATAACAACATTGCAAGAAATACATAAAACTAAAAAACTGCATAAAGCTTGGAAATTTGTTCTGTTATTAAATGATAAAACAAACTAATTTACTCCAAGAAAGCACTGCTAAATAAATGATTGTGATCACTTTTCCCACCTTTTTATTAATCTTRGCTACTAGCTGCTTAGTAGCAGACTTAAAGCCTATTGAAGTGCTCAAAAGGTTCCCAGTATTCTACTGTGGTATTTTGGTCTGAGTCTTATTTCTTAATTTCATTTTGGTCAAACACTTTTTAAATGCCTTTTGACTCATTTAAAACATGATCTGTCAGTGTGTTCCAAGCACATTTACTGTTTAGTTTGTGTGTGTCAAGGTTCATGGTGGTTTATGTCAGCACTAACAGTAGCAGAATTTCTGAACTTGCTTATCTGATATTGAAGTACATTCATCCACACAGCTGATACTTGAACTGAAGGTGTCTGAACTTATCAAGACTGTAAATTGTTAGTCTGGATTGCTGTTCTGCCCCGGTTACCAGATTGAGTGTGAATATAGCACTGGAGTTGCCCTAAGGATAATATATCACAGACCTGAATTTCCTAAGTCATGTTAATGGAATAAAAATTGTTTTCCGGTTGAAATCTATTGAGGAAATATGCTTAGTCATGCTCCTTTTAATAGGAAGTCTAAGGATATGGCACATGTAAAGGCATGTCAGGACTAATGAGAAGAAAATCATGGTTCAGGTTCAAGTAGAACTTGAAACATAGTCATTGAGACTTGAAGATTATAGACCTGAAAAAACTCAGACTTTTTCACAATTAAASCAGGATTCTTTGTGCATCCTGCTGCTCTACTAAAGGTGTATGTGTTTAGACTACCCCTCTGGAAACCCAGTAGGCTGGATGCTCCTCTGAGTTCCTTTGCTATTTCTAAACTGCACTGATTAATTCYCTTAAATTAGACTTTGGTTAATGTGATTTAAAATGTCAGTACCTAGGGATCTCAGCACTCAACATGTTCAGACACCTCCTGGAAAACAGACAATGCTCMGGCATTGCCATTATGTTGACTAATCCCCTAGATTTCAAAGGGACATATTTTCTTCCTGGAGCTGTTCAAGGTGCTAAATCTCACCCTCTGACTGTGTTAGCCTACCTGTTGTTAATTTAAAAATTTTAAGTACTGATTATTTCTAKCAACAGAAAAGGTACAGAGAAACAGGATTTAAAAAAAAACAAAAACAAAAACAAAACCAACAACAACAAAAAAACCAAAAGCAACAACAACAAAAAAGTCAAAGAACGTTTTCCTCAGTCATTGCTGAGAAATCTATGGATAAAGCATTCAGATGCTAGGTTAAGACCCACTCATTTTGCCTGCACGTAGTTGATGCTGCTGTAACAGGTGACCAGACTAGTCCTATTTAGCACAAACATGTGTTTCATTTTCTCTACCATCTGGAAAATGTCAGCTCCACAGAACAACAGTCCCRTCTTCATGCTTTACTTGGTGCTTCCTTAGTCCTGTGGATTTCTTTCAGTGTCCTAAATAATATTGAAATCCATGGAAAAAGGAGCTTTATTAACAATGTTGAGGGAGACGTAGGAAGGAGAACTTAGGAAAAGAATAACTATCAAAATGAGGCAAACRGTCATCCTGGTTGAGAGTAGTCATTATTCTAAAAGGAATGACTTTAGGACCTCTAAAAGAAAAGTGTTTGTATCACAATGGAAGTCACAAAATTGAACAGTTACATGCGAGCTTAGAAATACAGATATAATATTTGTTACAACATAGGAAGTGTGCGGTATTTATTGTGTGTGATTTTGCAGTGATCTTAGCTCCTAAAATACTACTGGAAGAGCAAATGCAATGCCTTCACTAGGTTACACAGTGCTGCCACTGGTGGCAAATGTGGACCTCCATGAAAGGGAATAAAATTACCAACTTCCTGTGAAGAAGGAAAGGTGGATGATTACTATTCAAGGGGGAATCTGCATTCAGCTGATGTACTTTTCCTTAAGACTCCGCAAGGGAATTGGAAGTTCCTCACATGAGAGGGTGTGGAGCAAAAGTTGGTGAAAGATGTTGAACTGATCACCTTCTGCCTGAATTGGGTGAGGCATGGGAAAAGATATTGAAAAAAGTAGAGGCACACACCTGCTGTAAAGCAAACCCGTCTGTTCAAAATGCACAGTAAGGAAAAGCACACAGTACTGACATATGGTGATAATCAGTGGACTGTTAACACATGAGAATGACATCACAGAGAAAGCAGCACTGCTTAAAAGGTCTTCTCTGCTATAAGGGAAAGTAAGAGTTTCTGCATCTGGTATCTCCACATTTTTTTTTTTCAGGTGCATAACTTAGCTTTCTCTCTCTTGTTGTTGTTGGCTTTTTGTTGTTGTTGKTTTTTTTTGCTTTTAAAGGTATTCCAAATATAGAGAAGAGTCATCAAACCAGTTCAGCTGTTTATCATCAAGGCGTCTGGTTGACAGTCCAGGCAAAAAAAMCACCTAGCATGTTTTTTGACATTTCATTACATTATATAGCATCCTAGATAMAGGTTGCATGTTTGGTGGCATTCACTTTCATTGACTTTATTTTAAATACTGTATTTCTTTACCTGGTCAACTTCTTTATTTGTTCCTCATAGTACTAAAGTTAAGTGGGATTTTCCCAACATCACTGATGTCCATTTTTTAATTTAGATTCTATTTTAATAGTAAATAATTTTCCGGCTGGCATAAATTTGATGGAAATATTTGCATTTATGGAATCTGAAACAAAACTTGCCCTTCCCCCAAACATTCTCAGTTTGCGAGTGAAGTTGTCCATAACTCACTAACACTCGGGTTCTGATGAAGCCTTAGGCTAACTCAAAGTAAATGAGAAACCTGATAAATTTTAAAAGTCACTCAGAGTCCACAAACACTCAGAAGCACTGGGAGCAAACATAGGCATGTTCTTGGTGTTGAATTCCTGTGAATTCAGTGCTGGGAGAATGTGTCAGCTTCCTTGTCTGAGAATTCTTAAGATATTTTAGAGAAGAACGGAAATCTGTTTGAAATTTCAGGAAAATAAGAATAATAATACTATTACAGAATCCTTACTGTCTGTTGTATTTCAAATCACAAGATGTAAAAACTATGTGGAGTGTTGGGTGACAGATGTATTTTCCTCTTTTTTTTCTGAGCAAAAGAAAGGTTATATACAAATTCTGGTATATTGGCTGAATAAATACAGGTCTAAAATAAAGGCAAAYCTTTTATGCAGTAAGGGAATTAACAGCTTTAATATTTTACACTAAGTTTACTTCATTGAACTATTGTACTTGTAGGGCAGTGTAAGTGGATTAATCCAATATAATGTGTCTTCAGGCAAAGCAGTCAGTCCTGCATCGTACAGATGAACGTGTGTTTCAAGGACATAAGACAGAGAAGCAAATTAATCATTTAAGATTTAAGAAGATTAAKTGAGATTTTGTCATTGGATTTACGACCACAAAGTATTTCTGCAAARGTTCTTTATTGAACACTATAGACATTAACTTTGTAGAAACTAACATTTTGTTCACTGGTAGTCCAATGATTTGTTGACCCTWAATTCTATACACAGACTGAACTTTCAAGGTGTTACCAGTTTAGCTCAGAAACTACCTGTGTACCTATGATTTTATAGAATATTGCCTTTGAAGCTTTCATTACAGAATTACAGTGAATGTTTAAAGCACACCTGGAATGCTAACTGCAGTGTATGCATGCACTTAAGCACAGGACTGGATCCATCTTGTCAATACCTGCTGAAAATCATATCAGCATGCTGCTGGCTCTTTGTGGCTTTGTTAGACACAAGACATAAAATTACTTTTTTTTTAACCTATGCAGAAACTGGGAGGCAGGGCTGTTTTGATTTTAAAAGATGTTCTCACAAGAACTGGCAAAATATTAAAAGTACACCAGTCAGGCAGAGTCTGTATCCCATTAAGATATTCAAAGTTGTTTGGTGATTTGTATTTTCATTTGTAGCATTTTTTTCTTCATWTGAGAGAAAAAGTGAGTTAGGCCTGAATGTAATATTTCAGTAAAGTCCTTCTAGTGTGTCCACTTGCCTTTGGTTACTCTCCCCTAATAAAATGCTCTTAAATCTTTAGAAGCATTTAACAAGCCTCCCTCTAACTTTATGCATCATGTTGCTCCAAAGTCCTATTAAATATTTAACARGTCTTACAAAAATTGCACGCAGGTGGATTATGTTGAAAGATCTTTAAAGTACAGCRTATTTTATATTGTGGTGTGTTGCACACCATTCTTTCATGATGACTTCCAGTAACTGTGATGTCCAAGAAGAAAGTGCAAGAAGTTAGTGTGTCTTTTCTTATCTAATTTTTAGTTCTTAATTAAAGATAAGAGAATATGGGAATCCTCTGACATAAACTGTCTTTGAATAATTTTCAATTAATTCAGCTTTTTTTAATCCTTTACAGAGAACACACAGCAGTCTACAGTAAACTGTTACATATACTTCTCATTGAGAAAACAAATCTAACCTATAAAACAAATCCTTATTTTTTAAATACACAGATCACCTTCTAAATAGAAATGCTATGGTGTTCACCTCCCTGCACTGTCAAAAAAAYCTCAAAAATATACCCATTATTCCAGAAAAAGTCTAAAGCAGAAGCAACAAGTGCTTCTTTCACACTGTGACACTAGTACTGGCAAATACTTCCAGCTGCCTGTTTTATTTCTGTGGAGTGCTAATCTGCGATTAGAATGTTAGCAATGCTTCCTTCTGGTTTGCCGAATATGCTGATTCTTTCCAGTAGATGAACACCACATTGTGTTTGTAAAACTTGGATAGATTTTTACTTTACTTTACACTCTGACTTTAGATTTTACAGCAGCAGGACAGCTATTCTGATGCAGGMAAAAGAGGGTGTGAACTTTCAAACTGGCTTTAGTTACACCGAGGCTCCAGACAGGCTGAAGCACAGTTCTCTCCCTGCTCCCACCCACACATTGGATGACTCGTGCTGCTACTTAYCTTGGCTTTCTGGGGTGCTTTCTTCTGGCCTTTGCATCCTAGGTTAATGCCCTACTTGTTCATCCATAAAACCATCTCTGAAGCATATTTGTGACACGCATTACATCGGTCTGGCAAAATTATGCGTAATGAACGTCTCTGTGTTGGCAAGTGTGTGAGTTTTAATTACTAATGTGAAATTTTCAGATGTGTCATTCCTTCTCCCCTTCCTCTGCATATTACTATTCTAAGGATTTTAGGTTAAAAAAATTCTCCTTTTAAACAATTGATTTAATTCTGGTAGTGCTTCAGTTTTTGGCCTTATACTCAAAAAGTGAGCTRTTATAAAAAGAATTTGAATCTTTTTTTATGGAGAGGTTTCTGTGTGCCTAGAGGTGAAATAAGTGATGCTGAGAACGACCTGCAGTTCTTCTCAATTCTTGGTTAGATTTGGTGCTTCTTCATGGAAAGTAGCTGTGTCTGATTCAGACATCTAAAAATAAAAGTACCAGTAGGTAGCAGGAAGATAGTGAGAGTTTTCACTTTGTGCTTGAAATTTTTCTGACCTAAGCTGAGGATGACAATACGTTACCTCACTGAAAGAGACAAGTGTTTCATGAGTTCTTTTAACTTGGTTATTGCCCTCTCCAGCTTTTTCCTGTTAAAACAGAAGAACTTCTCAGCCCTTTATATCTCTGCTTATAAGACAGCTAGTCCACCTGCTGGATCATAGTTGGTTTTCTTTTTTTCTAATTCTTCTGTCTTCCCTTTGAGATGCTAGGAGTGGAATGACATACAGCTCTCAAGGTATGTGTGCATCAGTGTTTGTTACAGGAACAGATGATCTTGTCCTGAGTGACTTKCTTGATTAAGCTCAACTTTTTACTGGCTTCTCAAGTACCCTTGCACTTTGAGCTGGTGATTTCAGAGCACTTCCAAGGCTGACCTAAAGATTTTGTTCTGGAGTTGTGTGTTGTTTCTTCCCAGCACAATCTTAAACCCATCACATCCCTGACACCCTTCTAGAAATCTCTGCCATGGGCACAGCATTTGACTGTCCTTAAAGAGCCTGGTGTCACATGCATCTTGGAGATTTCAGCTTCCTATCCTTTCCAGATTTCTGACAGGCAGGTTATGTAAAGCTGTAACCRGTGCCAACCTTTGAAAGAGGCACCCTGCTCTTGCAATTTTTCCATTCTGAAAGTCACCTTTAAGAACTGCCATTTTTTCTGCTGCTATAACTGTCTCCCTGTTGCTAAAATGATTTCTTCTTCCTCCCCACAGCAWAAGAATTTCTTTATAATATTTCATGGGAAGCCTTGTCATAGGCCATTTGAAAACCCAGGCAGGGATTTACTCTCAGGGTTATTGCTATCCGTCTGCAATTCCAACAGGTTAATAAAGCAGAATTTCCCTTTAGAAAAGCCATGCATCTGACTCCCCATCAAAACCATGCGCATCTTTGCCCATTTCCTCCCCTCCGTCCCCTCCCCAACCTCCCCTTTCCTTGCCTTTTTCAGGCAGGTTGCCATCTTCTCATGGATGGGAGCAATCAGTCTGACTGGTCTTTTGCTTGCAGGTTTCATGCTGGAGCTCTTTTCCTAGATGGGAGTTACGATGGCAGCCTGCCAGCCYGCTGGCAAAGTGGCTGTTTATAACGGTGGGTTACATACCTTGGCCAGCAGTTCTGTAATTTCACATTTGAGTGTTCAAGAAACTCTCTGCAGTCATTGCAAAGAATGAAGAAAGTTTGCTTTTCCTTCTCAGTTTTAATATAAACCCACTTAATCCTTTTGTGATTTGTTGCAGAGGAGGGGTCATTTTTATTTCACAATTTGCCAGAGTGTTTTGTTTAGTCATTCATTTATCTGTTTGCCCTTAAAAACAGAATTCCCCCAAAGTCCAAAAATCCCTTTCAAATCATGTTTTTTAAGGTTTTTGTGTGAATGTATGGATTTACTTGATTTGCAAAAGTACTTAAAAAGGGTTGTAAGTAAAAATATTTACTTACTCAAACTGAGAACTTTATTATTGGTTTTTATTTTCATGTAACAGTAGACTGTTATAATTCATAGTGTATTTGAATATTTTGGAAACTTTACAGACATCAAATTGATGCATGAAATTCACAAGTAGGATAAATATTTCTTTTTTAGGATGAAGCTCCCAACAAATCTCTGGCAGAACAACCCTTGACACTCAACTCTTTGCATTACTGTTAAAGATTTTCATCTTTAGATAGTGATTCTGGAATTTATTGAATTTGTCAAAAATAGTCTTTCAAATACAGTAGGTATTTCAAATACATCATGTAGGAGGTTCAAGTAAACTATATTCACATATATTAAAATTCAATTGTAGGATGAAATGTTCCCAGTTCCATGGAGTTTTAAGTCCTCCTTGGAAAGACACGTCTGTGTCAAGCTACTGTAGATGCTTTCATTGTGCACAACTCAGGAGCAGCAGACTTCTGTATGCGCTCCCCACAAGTTGTACTGCAGGTGACTCTGGAAGCTTTCACAGATATAGGAATATTATGGAAGTTTTGACATGGGAGGTTGSAAGAGGGGAAAATGCTGCTGTCTTTGAGAAAATATCCAATGAAAGGACTTCAGGGTTTGTAGTGAGGCTCCAATGCCTTTTTTCCTTTTTTTCATAGAATTGGAGTGCACTGTGCATCCCCTTCCTCACACCCTGCAAGTAAACRTGATCTGCCATAAACACACTTCCTATTTGGGGCAATCCCTTTGTGCATCAAGTGAGTGACTGTGGCTTATGCCTTGAGCATTCCGTTCAGCTTTAAAATCACAAGTTTTTGTGCACTCTAGGAGACAGYGTGAAAAAATAAGAATGCTAACTAGGTCTGAGAAGTAAATGAAGCATCTTAGTTGACCACGGAACATTTAAAAGATTATGGAGAAGTTGATTATGGAGAGGTTGAAGGATCTCTAGTATGTGAATATTTATTCCCACTMTTAGCATGAGGAAAAATCACCTCTCTTGTTGGTTTTCTAACACTCTTTTTCATCCTTGGATAAATGAGTACAAATTTTCAGTCTTTCAATTTGCAATGATTTGAATTTCTTTCTGGTTTTGCAGCTGCTTAGGTACTTTCACACTGCAGATTCATGCTCCAGAGTGATCGTTTTGTTCATTAGTTCATCTGCTACAGTTTCCGCGCCATAGCTGGTGSTGCCTCCCACCAGGATAGTCTAGTCAGGATACTTCTGGGCCACCATCAGAATAGGGAGTTGCCAAAATAAATGTTTTCTAGAAAGATTTCACACTCATGTCTAATGAAATAGACATTTTTCTAACTGTTGCTTTAGAGCTTAGATTTTCTCCGAGGTTTGTAATGAAAATATTTCATGACCTGTTGACATATTCATATGGTGATTTTCAAAAGAGATATTTCGTTTACAAAATGGTCTTGGCAACCAGCTGGAATATCTGGGAAGTTGAACAAGACTGTTGACAGGCAAAATTAGGACTGAATCATAACTGATACTAGGTTTGCAGCTGAGCCATTTTTAAAACTAACCAATAGGGTTTGCTCTGGTGTTTTTGAGAGTTCAAGAGYGAGGTGGGTAATCAGTGCATACTCACAGTGGTGACTGTGATTCTGGAGATAGTTACATGAGTGGCAGGTTTTGACAGAATTGGCTAGCTCTTAACTCCCATGGATGTACACACTGCAAGAATGGCACAAAGAAAATGCTTGGCTTTTAAGAAATTACTCAGGGTGAGAAAACTTCTTTTTTTTTTCATTGCCAGGAAAACAAAATAAAAACTTTTGGTTCCCCTATTCTGTATGTTTTTGTCTCTATTCTATGTTTGTTTTCTTATCACAATGGAGCAAATCCAGATTTTGTCTTACTGTCCAGATTCCCAAGCCCATCAGAGTTGGTAACTCATTTCTGCTGGTTCTAAAGCTTGAAAATACCCCTGTAATTCTTCATATATTCAATAAATGAGCACAGTGGCATATGGTTTATTTTACAGTTTTGTTTATGGCTTAATTCTGTTAGAGGATCATGTTTTTGTCTAAAGCAAAATGCCTTAAAAATTCTGAAATTTTAAGTATACTTGTAGTCATTCAGTTTCATAYCAATGCAGCCATTATCTTTTAAAAGGCACTACAAGAGGTTGAGCAGTGTTCTTACCAGTTGTGGTAACAATAGTTCAGCCTTTTAACACTACCGCTTTCAGGGAAAAAAAATGAGTATTCCATGCAAGCACTTGCAATGTGAAACTTGGGAATCAGTTTATGAACATGATAACAATCACTGCAGTGATTACTTTTTTATATTAAAATATTTCACAGAAGTGTGGTAAGATTGTACTGTGATGTATATTTGAAAACATAGATGACTTTTAGATGACAATTCAGGACAAAATGTTGATCCAGTACAGTATAATTTTATTTGTTTTAAAATTTAATATAGCTTATAAAAGGATTTTACTGAGCCAGTGAAAAATAGAAGGAATAGAGAATCACAGTTGTGGCAAATGGGGAATTAAAAAACTGTCCCATGTAAATGAACAATTGCTAGGCCTAAAATCCAAATATTTTCTTCAGATAATATAATGGCATTTTGATGCCACTATCAGGATGATTGCAGATGGCTGTAAAATTGGATGAGTTGATAGAAAGGATAGAGTTGATAGGAATGAATAGAAGTTCTGTGTGTTAAATACGTGAAATTCACCTGCATACATATGAACAGAAGTGATATACCCATGTATTTTAATTTTCTCATAAAGTTTTAAATTTACAAAAGAAACTTCATTAACTGAACATACAGTAGTGCTCTGTTAAAGGTGATTTTGCCTCACTACTAGTGTCCCTTAAAAAAAAAAAAAAACAAACCAAAATGTTAGGGTTTGCATTTAATGAACAGGAAGAACAGAAAGTATTTTTCATAGCATTTGTCATAGAAGTGTATTGAAGAAATTCCAGTCATATTTTGCATCATCTGTATTTTTTAAAAAGAGGCTATTTGTAAGGTCTGGGCTAATATTTTTCAGCAAGTAGAGAAACTAGAATTTAATATATAACCTTGATTTTGCACAGTTACAGAACTTCACCCCTTAATGTTTATCGATGTGTTTTATGGTACTAACACTTGCCCAAATCTCCTGAATCATAGGCGGTGATGCAGAAGTTTGTAATAAGATTTTCTAATACAGTAACATGCTATATATATAATGGTTTGCTAAAAAAACTCCAAACCACCAAAATCCAAACAAACAGCACACCACCCATTTAAAAAAAAACAAAAACAAACCTCATTGAAATGAATTTAAAAGAAAACCTCAGCCATACTATTTGACTTCCTCTTCAAACACTGAGCACTAGTGACAACAGAACTGTGGAAACTCCTGATTATTAGGAATTTGTTGCTAGTCCTAGACTGAGCCATCAAGGTTACAGATGAAATCTCTTATAACCTTTAAGAACTAGAATATTTTGGCAAATGTAGTTCCTGCTTCTTACTGCCTTAGTATATTCACAATGAAACCTTGATTCACAGCTCACAAGTTTAAAAGTATTAGTTTCTCACTGCATAAAGGAAGATTTTTCCTAAAAATGAATGTCACATAAAAAGTTGAATGTGCTCTTCTATTTTGTAATACTTCTATTTTTGCTGAGAGACAAAATTTCTTAGCTTTACTAAACATTGTAATAAATCTGTCAAATTGCTTTCTATGTGAGTTGAAATATTATGTTATATTTTTCTTTTCACAAATATAAATGTGAGGGGAAAGCTTGTTTTGCACTCTTCCAAACATGGTTAGGAGAAAGGTCAGTCAGTAAAATTTTTCTGAATTGATTTTTTTTCCCCCCGGCTTTGGGTTTAATAAAATTTTACAATTTTGAATTTTTCAGTATGAGATTATTTTARAACAATATATGGATTTTTTTTTCTCTAGCAATTACTCAGGTATGAGATTGAGAGACACTGCAGTGTGGCATGTATTACCTTTGAAAAACAGAGCTCTCACAACTTGTCTCRGTTTAGATACAAGTTTGGGATAAAACACTTTGGAATGAGCATTTCCTCTAAATAAAAGGATTTCCGCAATCTGTTCCTGCCAATACAAAATTAATGTTAGTGGGTGAAATTGAAAAAAACAACTGTTTATTGACAAAGTGCCTGCACGGCATGGGAAAAAATGATTATCTGTTAGATATTGAGCCATCAGGACTATACACCCCTCACACATCCCATCACACCCATGGCAGAACAAAGAASACCCTAAAATATCAGGGGACAGGTTAAAAACCAACTCTTCCTACCATGTGGCAAGACAGAGCTAAATGGCACTCGACCTTTGTCTTGGGGAAGGAAGAAAAGTCCACACAGCACCTCGAGGGAAGGAAAGCAGATCGGAGCCTGGTGAGCCTCTGATGTTGGTCTCCTCACAGCAGACAAAGCAGGTGGGTTCAGGGTCCTTTCTTTCATTGTTTCAGCTTTTCCTCAGGTCTGAGGATGGGCAGAGCGCTTCTGCGACTCTCCTCAGGTTGCAGTTGATTGCCTCCTGCTGATTGTCTGATTTCAGACTAAAACTAAGTCAACAGTTCAAGGGAAAAAAACAAAAGCCACTGAAAGATTCCTACTAGAGTCCAGGGAAAGGAAAAAAAAATAAAAACCAAACCAAACAAAAAAATTTAAAAAAAAAAACCAAAAAAAAACAAAACAAAAAAGAAACCACCAAACTTCTTTCCTGAGTTAATGAAAAGCCAAGCTAGCAAAGCAACAAAGTAACACCTGTCCACCCTACAAACAGAGCACAGGGGAGTGAGCTTTGAACAAAAGCCGTGCCAGARCTCCAAGGCCCCCTGCACTTCCCCAGACCCACCTTACAGCAGGAAGCATTCCTGGCTATGGTGCAGATGATCAGGAAATAGAGCATCATCATAAAATCACCCCAAGACACAGCTGTTAACGTGCACTCATGGTCTGGTTTGGGTTRTAAGGGATCTTAAAGATSATCTGGTTCCAGTCCYCTGCCATGGGTGGGGACACCTCTCACCAGGTTGCTCAGAGCGGCATGAACCTGGCCTTGARCACTGCCACAGATGGGGCATCGACAGCTCCTCTGAGCAGCCAGTACAGTGTCTCATCACCCACACACTAAAGAATTTCTTCCTCGTATGTAATCTAAATCTTCCCTCTTTCAGTTAGAGGCCAAATCTTTGTAAAAGGTGTCTTTATGGCTTTCCTGTGGGCTCCTTTCAGGTGTGAAAAGACCACAATGAGGTCTCCCCAGAGCCTTTTCTTCTCGAGGCTGAACAGTCCCAGCTCTTTTAGAGATACCTAATAGTGATAATTTCAAGAACATTTAGTATCACCAGTTTTCGTTTTCACATTCTTTGAGYAAGCAGAATGTCTTAAGCTGAAGGTTATGTATTCCTACAAAATAATTCAAAGTGACAGTAGCTATGACCTGCTTTTGCTGAACTTGGTAATATAAACCCAGAGGTGAACATGATCTCTTAATGAACAATTTTTTTTTACATTTCTTGAGTGTGATGCTACAGACTATGGCTTGTCCAAAGCAAAAAGGCACCATGTTAAACAAAGGATGTAGTGCAGCAGCTAGCATCCTGAACTATGGTCTGAATCTTTCTATTGTTTAGATTAAGCACAATACTATTTCTTGCGCTCACTTCTGTGTTTTTAGACGAAAACYACTATGCTTTAGCTTGACTAAAGGCATACTAGTACACTACAAAATAACTTCAAGGAGATATTTAATCTTCAATTAGCTCAAAATGCAGGTAATTTAAGCTAATGAGGCTATATTCTCCCTTAGCTGAGTTTTCACTGTCATAAGCCTCAGCCTGTCATTCCGATAGAAGAATTTAACGCATCCATCAGAGAAACACAAATGTGTCAAAAAATTCTTTTGCCATTTTTGAGAAAAATCCACATTAAAAAAATGAGTTATTTAAACTTAGACTCATGGAATGCAATTATCTTAATTTTTTAAAATATAAATTTCCTTGAAGAAGATGTAATTTGTAATTATTATGTAAATGTAAATTAATATGTAAATATTAATATGTAAATATGTAAATTTCCTTGAAGAAGGAAATTTATGTAAATTTCCTTGAAGAAGATCAATCTCTTTATTGTGGCTTGCATGCCACGTAATAGTTCAAAACTACAAAATAATATCACTCCAAAAATAGAAAACTGAGAAAAAACAATGAGATAATTAAAATATTTGCACATTTATAAATAAATCACTGACTAGAGAAAAATTTTCATACTGACTTCGGTATTTGGGGAAATAAGACATCCTAAGCAAAATTATACTGCCATTCAAAACAATTTTTGAGTGTTCCAGGAAGAATGATGTAGTATTACTGTGAATATTTTTGTTAATATAAAAATTAAAAMCCGTGAGTACTGAATAAATTGGCCTTCTCTTAAAAAACCCACACTTCATGTGTTGCCTAATTTAAAAGAGAAAAATACCCCTGTAAACTCTAAAAGAAATTAAGAAATTTATTACTGTCAGTGACAATAGGAAGGATTTTCTTTTGTTATTTTTAAAGTTTCAGTCATTCGGTGAAAAGAAAGATATATATTAGTTCACAAAATRTAACTGTTTGAAACTCCTGAACAGATTTTGCTCTGCTTAACGACAAATCTTTTTCTTTGTTTTTTTTTATTTTTTTAAAATTCCGCTGGCGTTTGTTGTTATTCATGAAGCCTTATCTGACGTGGGTTTTTTTGCATTATTTCTGTGGTATTTTAAACTGATGTTAAGGTGATGAAATATACACTAAATCTTACTTGGCTGTGTTTTGAAGTCCTGGAAAAAATCCAACTATTTTCCTTTAGGCAGTCTCTTGGCATCAAAGCAATAATATGCTGTCCTGTTATAATATTAATATAGAAGGAACTCAGAGAACACTATTTTYCTCATATTTTATGATCCCAATGTATTTTCAAAAAATTTTTAAAGCATATCATCAGTAAGGGTCRGTGGAAAAATAGGAATTTTGGTTACATAAAACTAAAATGTACTAAAATGTAAAGCAGGTTATTGGACTTAACCCGTTTCATAGCAAACAGGTGGGTCTATTACAAAAACAACCTTTCTACTTATGCTAATTGAAACTTACGTTGCTGTGTATTCAAGAACAAATGCCAAGGATTAGGTTGGCATGAAGCCTAAACTAACCTTTTCCTCTGCAATAAGCACATAGAAAAAGCTGTTCTAGTTTTTTGAAAGAGGTGAAATTATTCTTTATAATAATTTTTGGTGAATTATTTTATTTATGTGCACACAAAAAGAAAAAAAAGATGCCTAAATAAATAATTAATTTTCATTCTTTTCTGTATATATGTGTAGGACAAAAATGCAATACAATTTCAGCCATGTTTCTTAAAATTTAAGTATAACCTGTTTTGGAAAATAAGTTTCATTTCATGTATRGAAAATTAACTTAGCAGCATTAGGTGATTCCAAAGCTTTTATGTTGCCCCAGGAATAAATACCTAAAGGTTTTTAAGATATGTCCAATAATAATTGGAAATAAATTTCATTTTCTAAAATGCACGGTAGAGGAAGTATTTTTGAAGCTCTCCTTTTCCCTARTTATATGAGTGAAGCTATCCTTTTCCCTGATTAAATAATAATAAATAAGCATATATTTCTTCAGTAAAACTGAGAAGACAACTAGCAGAGAAACAATTAAATGAGAGCAATGGGATATGAATTCAGTGAGAATTTTGAAGTGGATGTGCCTAAAATAATGAATTCCCCACAGGCTTTTAAAACTTAAAAAYGAGAATAAAAGTAGACCAAAGAAATTCACCTTTGTAAGTGAACAAAATTATAACTTAGTACAAAGCACTTCAGTAAGAGCAGAAACAGATTTATTTTAGCAGTTTTTGTGTTAGTTCAGTACTTACAGATCTTAATTTCTTGATAACAAACTCATCCTGGTTCAAAGGAAATGCTTTTCCTTCTACCACYTCAGAGACACTATGCCATCTTTCAAAATTTCATTTCTTCTGGCCACTGGTTAGCCTCTCCCTATGCAAAAGAGAAATAATAATTTTTCCTCYGGTGGATCTTCCTTATTTTATCTTTTCAGAATAATACAAACTTAGAAGGAGCTTCCAATGGATATCCAGAGTGCTCAGTGCCTTCTTTGCCTCAGTCTGCTTCTACATGGTCTGCCTGATCCACCTGACTGCCCCTTATTAGGGGGAATTAAGGCTGGATTTATGAATAATGTGAGGTCTCCGTATATAATTTGCATTGTCTGTAGGAAAGCTTTTGAAATTGTCCGCCACAATATTCTTGTATTTGTTTTCAGACAATGGAGCTTGGGTTGATAAATGAGTAAAATTATGTCAGGATAGTTATGTTGAGATGGTTGTAGACTGCCCAGAGGAAAATAACAAGGGGCATTCAACAGGGTCTGCCCTCGTACCTCTTCTGTTTTACACCTCTCAGTAACTGAGAGAAGAAGATGGAGGGCWTGTTTGTCTGGTTTGCAGATGACTTCAGGCTATGGTGACCACTCCTCCACTGAATATGGATGCTTTCCTAGGTTATATCTTTTAATTTTTGAAAGGCATGTAAATAAAGAATACAAAAAATTAATGTCCGTGAGTTCAAGATGCCACAGCACTGATTTCTTAAACTCTTCTGATTCAGGGATATAGGTTAGAGTATCAAAAACTAAGATAAGTGGATAATATGAAACACATTATTTTAGCTTAGTGCGTTTACCTTGGCTTCCTCATCCATTCAGCTTGTGAACTGAGCAAAAGCCATCAAAAGTGAAAATTCTGAAAAGCAAGTTGTCTGTCATTTTTGTCTTGATAGTTTTTGTGGGGTTTTTTTGGGTTTTTTTTGGTTTTTTTTTTTTTGTTTCTCCTCTCTCCCATCCTCCACCCCAACTCCTTTTGTCAGGCTAGTGTAAAACAATGGTCTGATGTAGCTTCACATGTTGACTAACTCATTCCTTTTGAAACTTTTGTGCCCCAAGGTGTCTTTTGAGTGAGTAGAACTTAATATTCATTAAGTTTAAGCATGCTAGGATTAAGTTGATCCTTAAATTAATGACCTTAATGTTTCTGGTCTCATAAATAAATAAATCTCATAAATTTATAAAGTTCTGGAAGTTTCTTTTGGTGTAATGCTTCTATTTGCTGTTCTTGTTGAAGTTGGAATRAAGAGTGAGAGGGGTTATCAGAGCAGTAACATTATTGAGGAGCATAAAGACAGCGCAAAATTATTAAAACACTCTTTGGATACGTGTGTTGGAAATCTAGAACACAGTGTTAAATATATTTCTATTTTTGCTTAAGAATGTTTTAGCAATAAATAGTCTCTAATGCTAATAACTTTCCAAGGAGACTTGCCTAACATTAATCGACCTTGTTTTAACATTCAGCTAACAGACACATGGCAATTGGACAGGGTCCTGTTGTTAGRAACACCCCTAGCAGAAATGCCCCTCATTACTCATGATCTAAGTGGTATGTATAAAAAGGCAAAGCAGCCAACTCTCAATCTGTGATTGCCTTTAATGGGGGTGAAGGGGAATACTCTGGAGCCACGGAAGTTAAAAACAAAGACAAACATAGAAACAGCGTGGTCAGAAGCTGTTTTAATCACATAATGGGGACACGATCATTTGATCCAGCTACATTCAACACTTAGGAATAAACGGAGCTTCTGAAAACTAAGTGTATTCCAAAGTGTAATAGTTTCAGGTTCAAGTGAGCTGGAATGCTTTGAACTGAATAATCATATCTCTTTCTCTCATTTGTGTGTTTATTACTCAGATGAAAGAGTTGAGCAGCAAATTATCATGGGCTTCATTCTAACTATAGTACAAACTATGCTACCAGGGAGAGCTATACAAGTCAGCATTACTGTATTTTTGGGGAGAGAATCTGCATCCTCTGCACAGTGATAATTAGATGGCATAGATTTAGCACTGAATGTTCCACAGCCTTGCAATGATAGGAGGAATAAATAGTCCTTGTCTGCTGCTTAGCTACTGTTTTCAGAAAACAGAAATGTAATGTCTTCCAAAGAGTTGAACTCATTCTGCTCTTCTTTTTGTGGTAGCACTAGTGCAGTTGTATTTGGAGAGAGTTATTTTAAAAAGAATTTGGATTTTAGCCGTGTCTTTTCTKGTCGTGAATGGCTCATAATTCTAATCTGAGATGATTGTAAGCAATGTTCCTGCACGATACCTGCTGTTAAAAGAATTAGTGACAACTTCCAGTAATTTTTTAGCTGTAATTAGTGATGCAGATCTGAATTTCTGATATAACCACCATAAACTGGTAAAATATGAAATCTGTCATGAATATAGGCATACATCTGTGCTCTCCTATTGAGAGAGCACAGATGTATGCCTATATTCTATCCTAYCCCTATTAGATATTAGCCTATCCCTATTAGAATATTCTATTCTATCTCCTATCCTACTTCTCTTCTTCTGTAAGCAGGTGCTTGTGGCCACTGTTTAAGATTATCAACTGAACCCCATCAAACACTGACCTGATGTAATACAGGTCTTCTTACGTGTAAAGCACCTTAAAGCAYGGAAATTCCAAGTTTTATATATTGAGGTGTTGCAGCTTCAATTGCTTATCTTTGATTCATGTACTTTTAGCCAGCCTGAAGCTGAAACAAGATGTTTGAGGAAAATACTACAGTAGCAATGAGCCTGGTCCATGCACTTGCAAAGTCTCCACTGGGAAGGGGTACTGTTTGCSTGATAATGTAGGTTCTGACCAAATACAAACATGAAAGGTCGGAAAAATACGTAATTTTGCATACTGTGAAAATGTATCTTGAAATCAGGTCTCCTTAGCTGGAAGATAGTCTTCAGAATATGGAAGGCAAGTATGATTAAGGAAATATGTTTAGGCAAGTATGATTGCTTCTACATGAAGCCCAAAAAAGCATCATTAAGAACCTGGCAGTTCTCCTAATTTCCTGTGATGACTTGGAAATTCTCTTCTACTAGGAACTGTGGTGTTTTGCCTTATAATGCTGTTCCCCAAAGGATTGTTTTCTCTATGCTAAACACTTAGGGCTTGGGCTGAGGGGATTAARTCTTGAGCTGATACACCAAACAGAGCCCCATACTTAAACTAACCTTAACCCTAAGGGTGTAAAACACAGTTTCATAGGAAAGTAAAATTTCTTCTTGCACTTGGCTTTAATAGTATTTGAATAAACTGTTATTCTCAAGTACAGTTTTACCACTCTCATTTTTTTAAATGTAAGCTTTAAAGAGGAGGAATGCTATATTTTGTAATGGTTTTAATCCCTGTTATTATTTCAGTACTCTAGAGATTCCCAGCTTTGACTCACAGCTTTTGAGCGGATGTTTTGGTCTCTCTGTCCATCCTCATAGGAATTATAAGAGACAGCCTTAGTCTTACAATATATAAGTGTGTATATAACTGTAGGAAATAAGGAATAATGATTTTTTAAAAAGGGTTAGTAAGGAAATATAATATATCCCAGTTTGTTATTTACATATACTTAGTGGTTTTTTTGTTGGCTTTTTTTTTTTTTTTCACATATGCAATAGAACCAACTATGTGCATAAATCACCTGGCTTGGGGCTTCTTTAATATTTACCCAACATGCAGCTGTTTTTTTTTAAATAATGGAACAAGTAAAACCTATGGGAGAAGGAGCTTGACAAAATACAGTGCAGCTATTTCAATATGCTGTCGTGAGTGCTGAAATGCATACACTGAAACTTTGAGCTGAGATCATGTAGCTTCACTGTACTGACACTTTTCAAGTAGGTACTCGAAACGGTGTATTTCATCTACTAAATGCATTTGTATTATGAAAACTAAATATATTGTACGTTTTTAAAAAAATTATTTTCCTGTAAAATCTGGGCCATCACCTCCTCTGTAGGATGGTCAGAAGGTGCATTAGACTACAAACACATCCATATACAGTGGAAGATGTCCTGGCTGCACTGYTGTCAGTGCTTGGGCTCAGCTAAGTTGCTGCTCAGCCTTTGCCTTAGTTGGCCTGTAGTACATACAGGATTTAAAGCAAATAAATAACTTGCTGGTCTGCAAAACCAACAGCATGAATTAGAATAATGGTTTCAGTGAATTTCAACCTTAAACCTCCMTGGTTTAACCCCACACTGGTAGGAGTGACCTGAAGTAGCAAGGAATAGTTTGATCTCTAGCAAATGGTGTGTATRTAAGCGAATATAAATGCTACTTTGATTTCAATAACTAACTAGTTAAAACTACACGAGTGGGTGTTGTGCTTTTAATTCACAAGCCTGGATTAGGGTGGGGGAGGAGTGGGATGGGGAGGGAGAACCTGAGGCCTTATGCTTTGGAGTCTGTTCCAGCTGTGTTTTGAAAAGTTGTTGGGAGTTCCCAAATAAAAAGGTTGGTTTTTATTGTTCACTAATACCTCTTTTGCTAGAAAGGGAGACAGGGTTGGTTTCCCAAACTTGTCTGTCATCCTCGTAGAATGTGGGGAGTGGAAGCCTGAGGAACACAAAATGAAATTTCATCATGTAACCAGGGACTCATTGTTAACACTGTCAGACATATGGCACAGCTGTRAAATTTTTGTGCCAGGCCTGGTGAGCTAGTGGGAAAGCTCACAAAGCCAAGCAAGCCATTTGGACTGATGGTGTTGTTAGTAGGAAGAAGCAAATGATAAAACAATTTTATTTAAATGCTTAGAAAAATAGTCCTGTGATTTATTTCCTAAGCCACCAGATGTACTGTACTATACTGTACTACATAATTGAGACAGCATTCTCTGATGTAATAAAGACATAAAATGTGTGTGGGTGTGCGGGGTGAGAAAGGAGTAGTGGAATTGAGGGCAAGTTGAAAAAACTGTTGGAGATTTGGATTTGGCTTTTATTCTCTCATTGCAGAGTGTAAAATGCTAATATGCCCCATARCCAAAAGGGTCTTAAAAATAACGGTGGGCTCAGAAGGGTTGATTTTTGCTGCAGATCAAATCCTTGGCAAGCCATTCCTTGTGTATGTAAAGATGGTTCGGATTTTGTCGTTGTTGTCAGCGCTAGGAAGGTTAATGACCAAGGGATTGGGTGTGGAGAGGGGAGAGGCTCGAGCTGCTTTGCCAGACTTCAGATCATTAGCAGGAAGCAGCCAGGAGGAAACGTGCTGTTTCTGGAACCCTGTTCAGGGCTCCTAGAGCAACGAGAAACATTCAGGGGTTTGGGTAGCACAAGTGGCCGTGCAGCACACAAAGTTTGTATTTTGCTCTGATGGTTCCCTCAGAGCCACAAGGTTTTTATGTTGTCTCCCAGCCAGAATTTGAGAMGTTGTCTATAGCTGTATGTGAAAGGCGTTTCCCAGGTGGTGGGGCTGGCAGTATAGGTCAGCTTCAGAGAAAACAGGAAGGGAAGGGAGGTGGCTGGTGATAGGAGATGGTCAGTGATGGCAGATGGCCACTGTGTCAGAAATGCRTTTGAAACCTGCTTGGCATCATAATTGTACAAAAAGCAAAAACCGTTTAAGCATTCTGACAAAAGTGAGTTAGCTTGTAAAAATGAATGAAAATCTGTGTGAGGTAAGGGTTTTAAAAAAGAAAACACAGCACTTCAGTGCTGTACTGAATATGTCCTTTTTATAACAGATTTCCAGGTAGTAGGGAGAAAAGGAAAAGGAAAGGATGAGGAGAAYCAGTGTCTGTAAATTTTCTGTAAATCTTAACCCAGACAAGTTTTTTTAAATCTGAATTTCTGGATATCATATTCTTTTTTGATAACAGAAGTAGAATTATGTCGGTGGATGGAATTTTTTRTCTTCAAACAAGACATTTGTGAGGTTTCAACAGATAATGCATCAAAAAAGCAAAAGTAGAAGGAAAAGTAAAAGTAAAGAGGACTTTTTAAAAAAAATTATATGGATTTTAATCTTATAGAACAAAATTTCTAATTGGCTTTAACTGTTCCTAAACTAATTTTACTGTACTGTGCCTGCTGCAGAGCCAGTAAAAAAAGGTAGTTATAAGTGAAGAGCAATTCAGCAAGGGAAGAAGTTAAGCCACTCAGCTCTGACACAAAGTATAAGAAACTGTAAGACATATGTGGGCAAATTTCTCAGAAAATTGGGGTTTTGATAGAAGAGAAGCAAAATTTTGCACAGGAGAAATGATTATTTTTCTTGAAATTTTTATTTAAACACAGGTGCAGACTTTATAAAACCATGTCACATTCAAATATTTAATTTGGAATAAAGGAATAGTTCGATAAAGCAAAATTTGCTCGTTTTGGTTCCAGAACATTTATTCCATTATTTGGGGCAAAGGGTTTTAAGTGAAAATTGTAGAACTGTCCATGAACTCAGATACAAATATGTCTTGTGGAAGGGGTAATTARGTCTTTATCTGAGCAGCAAGGAGAAGACAAGTAAAAATGTGTACATTTGAGTCTGACAGGGACTGAATTACTGTAGAAGAATGGAAGCTATAGACTGTTTAGACGGTATAGATCATTTTAAGACATGAAAAATTGAAAATACTTACTTTCAATTATGTTTGTAACTGAAAATATGAAAGCACATCAGGACATCAGGCTTTTTGTTTCTTTCTCACTACTGTGATTGTTTTTGTATGTGTTCTTAGCATGAGACGAAATGTAATAATGAAATTCTAATTTTCCAGTCAATCCTAATACAATTGAACACCATTAAAAAGTATGTGGAAGAAATTGGTATTGACATTTTCTGGTACTTGCAAATTCAAAATTCCCTTGAGTTTATTTTTGCTGAGTTTAATTTAGCCCACTGTCATATGCAATACCTTTTTTATCTTTGCAGGAAAACCTACATACTGTGAAAGAAGGAGGCTTATTGTACTGACTGATGTTGTAATAAGTTTGTTCTGTTAATRTCACAAAAGAGTTTTGTAAAAGGAAGTGTTACAGGGTTTACTCAAAAAGATMTTTTCAGAGGATTGATTGCTTTATTTCTCCTCATGGAAATCTAGAATGGTTTGGATCAGAATGGACCTTACMGAACACCCAGTTCGTGCCCCACTGCCATGGGCAGGGATACCTTCCACTAGACCAGGTTGCTCGAGCTGCATCCAACACTGACCACTTGCAGGGATGGGGCATCTACAGCTCCTCTGGGCAACCTGTGCCAATGTCCAGAAGAAGAAAGAGAAGGAAAGTCAGAAAAGATACAGAAAAGAACAAATATAACAATCACTTCTGGTTCTGGCAGTGTTCAGCTGATACAAAGTCAAGGAGGGGGTAGAGTCAGTGCTTGGCTTGTGTCTGGGTTAAAAAGCCTTTGGTTTTCCTGAGCCCTTTCCCCAGGTGGGACTTGTGGTCATTTGGCCACTGTGAGGCCAGACTGGGGCTCCAGGGGTGGGTGTGGAGCACAGCCTGAGCTGTGCCCAGGATTGGCAGCCACTGCGGCCACTTTTAYTTTGCAATAAAAGCCCTAACAACTAACAATTCTAACAAAAGCCCTAACAATTCTAACAACTTCTTATCTTTGAAGCTTTCTATTTAAATAAATAAACATCTGAGCATATTTTCCATTATTTAATTCCTGTTTACTAAAACTAGTTCTCAAGTAGTTCCTTGGTTTTTGTTTTTGTTGTAGACTAAATGCTTTACATTCATTTTTCAACTTCTATTAGCTATGACAGCCACGAATTACTAACCCTACCATTGTTAGCAGTCTTTTATTTTCCAAAGTATGTTTGGGGTATTAGTTTTCTGTAAAAAAMCCACGATCCTTGCCAGTTATTTCCTCTCCAATAATGAGATCTTTGCCTGTATCCAAGTGGGACTGTAGTTGTGATTGGCAGACTTATTTTACAGTCTTGTTAGTCTTCTTTTCTAGTAATTATTTCACAAAATAATTTTTCTCACAGATAATTTTTAAATATAATAAAAGCACACCCAACAGGTTTTTWTTCAATCTTTTGCGATTCTTTCCTCACATTACCTGCATTCAGAAGTTTGTTTTTTTTCTTTTACAATTAGATTTTATGTCTTATGCACATGACTGTAGTTTGTTCAGTGTGTCARTCAGTCTTCTTACATAATTCTGCAGTAATCTAGCTTATTTCTCATGGACTTAATTAATTTTCTAAGCCAAGTTTGCATCTTTTCCRCCCTCTGTAATTTCTACCTTATTTTTCCTTTCAACTTATAGATGTTTTCTGTGATYTCTCCAGCTTTTCAGTGGAATTTTAAAACCTGCTTTTGTATTGTATTTTACCTAACTTTGCATCTTCTGCAATTCAGAGTTATGGAAACAAGCCTGTCTTCTCCTTATGTTCAAAGTTCTTCCATTTCCTTCTCACCCTRACTTAAGAAAGATTTTGTTTTACATTTTTGACCTACATATGCGAAGAGTTATTTTTCCATTTCTGCCTTTTGACAGCTAAAGGTGGTCTTTCTTAATAGCAGTAGTTCTTTATTTTTGTCATTGTGTAATTCAGTTCTTCTAATAAGCAAAAGAACTGGATTTTAAATCACTCAAATGTTTATTTTTGTGGAACTTCTTCCCCAGTGTGACAGATCTAAATTTACTCTTTTAAAAGAATGGCTTAGGTTGAAAATTGACAATCTTCAGTTACCTAGTWAAGAATTTGGATTAGGTGATCGTTGTTGATTCAACACTACTATCCTATTATGTTCTGTTAAAATTCTTTTTTGTTGTTTTGTTACCAATTTGAAAGTCAGACTTTTTATTTTGCATATGAAATATTTGCGTTTGTGAAATATGTTTCATGTGTCTCTGTTCCCCAGAAGTTTCCTTCTTCAGTTGCTTCTGATTGTGGCTATGTACTTCTGTTGTCTCTTGCTTTAGMTGCTGCCTGGCTGTTGCAGATATTCTCAGGCAGAAAGTTTGTTTAATAAAAAGCCCAAATCATGGCATAGGATAGAACTCTTGTTAATTCTTTCAGACAGGATGATTGGTTACTGTCCAAATCATGACATCAAGATACCCTGTAGACTTCAGCAGGATCAGGTGGAACTCTCTGAACCACTTTTTACATTTGGATGGCCCTGTGTGAGCATTCCAACATGTGYATGGATGGGATTACAGACAAACTAGCTCCTAACCATGTTAGCCATGTACAAAGGACTGTCATACATGACCGTGTCTGCACTTGCAGAGTTCCTACTGACTGTTTATAACTGTTAGGTTTCTGTACTGTTTATTCAGTTCTGCAGAGGAATCTTTTAGGGGATATCTGAAGGAAGGCTGGGATTCCTCCAGCCAGGATGATAAACTCCGTGTTGAAACGTACAAACTGTAAATGCACTTTTGCTACTTTTCCAGAAGCATCTTCAAGACAAACCAAACTTTCCACATGGAACGCTCCTGGGTGAAGTAGTCAGACACTTTGTTCTGAAAATGTCTAGAATTTAGTAAGTCCCCTCTGTTGTAGTCATCTCACTGTTTCAAATCAATCTATTTTCTCACCAGTGCAGATACTGGGGAGATACTGGATCATGTAGTGATTTCATGACTGACGTTCAYCCAGTGGTGCACACACAGGCACACCCCTTACACTCGGCTAGACCATCTTTATACCTGTAGTACRAACTTGAGGTATTTTCCTTTCAAATTCAATTGAATTTTCCTTAGTTTATTTTTGTTCTTTAAAAATTGCTTTGTTTGATCTTCTGTAGAATATTTATTATGAAAATGAGAGACAAAGTGCACACACTGAAATGAGAAATCCTATGAAATTAAGAGATCTAATCAGCAATTTCCTTACTTGTTTTCTTGCTTTTCCACTTCTTTGTGTTACTTTGTTTTTCTGAATTAGTAGCCCTTTCTTCTGAAGGGGGGGACTGATACTACTCATTTTTGTGGGCTTTATGCTTCATTTTGCTGTGTACCACTGCTCAGAATGTGGATTGGTACCTGTGAGACTTTAATTGGCATTTTCAAACATTTTGCTTGTTTTAGCACTTATATTCCTTAAATCTTCACCTTATTTGAATGTCTGAATGTACATGTCTGAATTCTTTGTGATCACTTTGTTTAATGACCCTTGTCTCATTGAGGCTGGATGTTGGCCATACCAGTGACCCACTGCGGTTCTCTCTAACCTCCTCCTTTCCTGTGGCTTTCTTTGGGGAACATAGAAGTAACAGCTTCAGAATGCTTTCGAGCATGTGGCCAATCTTCTCCTGAGTAAAGGCTGGAGACTGCACAGCTGCAATTCCTTAGTGGAAGCAGATGAACCGTGACCTACTGCCGACAGCCACTTTGGGTTACATCATCCCACTAGTCACCACCCACTCCTATAGACAGGCAGCCTGAGGGATGCAGCAAACAGGCGGCCTTTCATTGACACTTCATGAATTAACAGCTAGGGGCTGCCCAGGAGGAGGACAGTTGGCATCTCTTGCTCCTGAGAGACCCAGTGTTTGAGATCTCTGTGGCAGGAATTCAGGGAAAAGAGGATGGAGTACAAAAAGCCTCTCCTTGCTGTTTTGGAATACGTTGTCCTTTTGGCAACGGTAGTTTTTTTTTTTTTTGTTTTGGGTTTTTCCTTCTCTGCTACTAGGCCAGTATATTACCTAAAGAGATAACTTCCTTAATGCAGAATGTTTGATGAAAAGTGTTGAAGATGAATTCCTGTTCTTACATTACATCCTTTTTATTCTTATTAAAAGATGACTGAATGTCTCTGTTTCTTACCATCTACGTTTTACACTTCAGCTATTAAAAGGAGTGACGTGCACTRTGGTGAGCCACTGTAAATCACTGTCATGCTGATTTGAGATCTGCTCCTATGATGTGATCTGTCAGGCTCTCAGAATGCRGTTTTCTGTTCTGATTGGAAATTGAGTGATGGACCAAACATGAAGCAGCTAAACGATGGCATGATGTTCAGTGCCAGACCAGCAAACTCTACTTGTTAATTCCCTGCAAATAAAGTACTATTCAATATAGTGAGACAAACTCTGTTGAATGGCCAAGCCAGTTCTGAGTGGCATTGATACTCGATCACAGTTGATCTGTTGTAATGACCTCTTAATGCAGAAGCAAAGAATTCTCCAGGACAAAAGATTTTTCAGCCTGTGGCAGGGTCTCCAAAARTTTTTCAGCAACAAAGCACTACCTAGAGTGAATGGTAGAAAGGTGGAGTTAGAYAGGCAGTATATCTACATATAATTAGTATCTTGATCCTAGTTACTTGGTTTTGCATAAATTACTTTATGAAGTTGGTTTTTCATGTCAGTAAAACTGTACTTAATATTTTAATCCAACTTTGCAATATTCCACAGAGGTATTTGTTACTATGAAAAGAGAGGCTTTGAAAATCCAAATTGTAGGCATCAGATCTGACACATTCTTATTGAAAGATGAGAGCAGCTGCATCAATGTTATGCCTTTAAAAGTGATAAAGTATTTAGTAATCTGTGCTCTTTTCTTTYGACATATAGTAAACAAAGATTTATCCACCCAGTCTACCTTTGAGAATGGCTACCAAAGTGGACCTTTTCAAATTTTTAACTGGTAGTAACTTCTTCCATGACTCAAKTTCCTTGTTTTGGGAGAAAAATATTTGCAAAATAAATAGGAAAAGAAAATCCGTGGATCAGTAGAGGTTTTTTTTTTTTTTTCTTCAAAATTCAAACCTGCTATAAATGAAGCAAAATGTGAAATGTGATAGCTTGAAATAAGTATGTTTAGTTTTCATTGGCTTCAGTTTATTTTTGTGCATATTTAATGCAGTTTTACATGTCTCTTGGACAGGARCTAATTAAAGAAACCTATTCCTAAAAGAAAATGAAAAGAAAATGAAAATAATACAGAGTCTATCTGTATTTTGTGAGGAAGTTAATGTTTCAAAGAGCTGCATGGTCCCTATTCAATGAATCCTGGCTGGGCATGCTTATTTGGATAAGGAGAAAATCCTGAAGATAAGGATTCTAGATTTAGTTTGGCTAAATCCCTCAAGGATTTAAAATGTGCGCAAGAATCTGCAAAATTTAATGAGGAATTGCTTGAAAATTTAGTGTAAGACTGCTAGTGTTTCCTGCTCTTTCTTGATCTGGGATGACTGAGAGCAGTTGGTCTGTCTTAATGGAGTTTTAGCACTTTCCTCTCCTGGGAGAAATGAAACTGATGGGAAAAACAAGAAACCAAGTATTTGAGCAACTTCAAAACCATTTGTGGTTTTGGTTTTAAAAATATGAAGCTTTTTTGTAGGCAGAGGCACRCATTTATTTTTCTGAAGCAATTCACAGACTCATAAAAAGTGCATCAAGCCAATGACCATTAGTTGCTCCCTTCTTAGCCACCTTTGGTTGTGTTTGGATTATATAAGAGCTACAGTAACACRGATAAAAATTATTTGAATGAAACTGAAGAGATACATTTTTTTGAGAACTGAACTTTAAATAGTTGAACAATCTTTAAAACTCTTCCTACTTCTCATGAGTAAATATAGCAGCTCTGGAACTGGGTCACTGTCAGGCAAGAGAGAAGTAGGGAAATCTGTTTAGTGGAACAGTGCAACTGGGAACTGAGTTCTTATTGGAAAACACCTGTTTCTTGCATTATTTCAATAATAGTAATATACTCAAGTGATCACATTTCCCATTTCGTAAAATTAAAGTTGTAGTAAGGGAGCACTCTTTAGTCCTGCTAAATCCTGGAAGAGCGCTCACAGATGTCTGAGATTGTGTAATAGCTGAGAAAATGCATACTGTAGAGAGGACTTACAATTGCCTGAGATGAGTCAAGTGATGATTTCCCTGGTTCATAATGTCCTATAAATTCCTGCTATAGTTTGGATAAAAATACTTAATAGAAGTACCTTTTAGGGATTGCAAGGAGGTACAATTAATATTCCAGTGCTGGGTAGGATGTCTGAAGTGTGCCAATTTATTTTTTTTTATAATTATCCTTAAATTATCCCTTTCCTATCCTTGCTAAAATGTTTTCTCAGTTTAGTTCTTCAAATAAATAATAAAGGAAAATAATACATAATAAACTTGTGACTTCTTGTGTCTGATTAAAASTATTACCCAAAGAGGAAGAAGTATGTCTGAAACAAGGCAATTTCAAGGCATCACATCTAGTGAAAGAGAGTGTTTTGCCTTTTTTTTTCTCCAGCAAGCGTGACTTGCATGCTGAGGTACATTTTTCAGAAGGATATGTGCCCCAGAACAGATAAAACTAAGAGAAATTTCCAGGACCATTTAGTCCATCACTGGCATTGTGCAGCACCCTAATTTTCTACTTCCTTCTTTCTTTTTTTTTTTTCTCTACCAGTACTGATATTGAAAAGCTGTTTCAGAACAACACCCACCTGATATTAAAATTGCAGGGAAATACAGCTTCATGTGTCAAGAATGTATGTATTTAAAATTCCCTGATTTCCTATTGGAATGAAATAAAATTTGAGTGTATGTTTAACACAACACATACTCAAATGAGACAGAAGCATAGATTAGTGTGTTGGACAAAATATGACAAATTTGAGAAGTCAAAAAATATCCCAATACCGAATGTGTGTAATGGAAGGCAATAATATATATATATTATTATTATATAAGATAGAATGCAATGCTTGGAATCCAGGGTACATGTTAATTTCAGTATCATGCCTGCATTTTCTACTTGGCCTGAGGTATTTATGTGCTGAATAGATGACTTACTGTGACCACTCTTTTTACCTGTATTTACACTGGTGAAATTTTAGTGTGAAACTCAAACTCCACATAATTGGACAATCATAAGAGCAAAGTTGCCTTTATTTTAGAATAGCTATAAATGAAAAATAATACTCATTAAACATCTCCTTCATTTGTGATTCAGAGCTTTATTTAAATACATGGGCCATCTGACATAGTACTGTTCCATCTATCGTCCCACTTAGCCTTGTCTGACACACCAGTGACTCAAATATGAAAGTAGTTATTGTGATCACTACCACTGTTTTTATACAAATGGTAGTGAGGCAGTTACTTCATTTTCTACAAGCAGATTAATAGTATTTTAGAAACTGTCTTTGCTGAGCCAGTTTTGAGGCAATAAATGATTTGTTAAATCTGTTTAGTTGKTTGTTTGCAGGTCATCCATAAGCATATCTGTTCACAGAATGTCATTCAGCTTTGTTGTTTCAAGTGTCACCACAGTCTCATGCTGGGTGATTTTGTCCCTCAATTTACTAATTTATTAAGGTATTGAGGAACAAGGCTTAAATMAAGATTTGACCAATATATATTTAGAGATTGTTAAAGATTGTTAACAGCTGGTTAAAAATAAATTGAAGTTATCTGGAAAAAGCAAGCAAAGGCTCATACGTGGCCAGTAGTCTAAGACTTTTCTTAATTAAACAACAATAAAACAACACTCTGAATGGTAATAGAGTTAAAATAAACAGGATTGTAAGGTTATRAATTCAAATTGGAAAAAATATAAAATATGTGATGCATATTGTTTTTCTTTTCCAAGTCTATTAATTGTAATAACATCCTCTAGTAATGCTATGTTACTCTTACTGCCTTCCTGTTCCTCTATTTCCTTATTATCTCAATTCATGGAACCTATGCCATAAATTAATACAGTGTTTCTGAGTACATAGATTCTATTTGTCCTTACATTTGAAAGAATTCTAGAACTGTACTGGTCATTTCATAGATACTTTTAGTAACTTCATTTGAATTAATGTATTTTCTGACTTCTGGCTTGTTTGGATTCTGACACCAGAAGAAGAGTAATCTTCTCAACTAAAATGAGAATTAGCTATCCCCTCATCCATCATTTTAGCTGCCATTGTGTGAGAGTTCATTTTTCCTGCTTTCCTTGCTGCTGTGTGTTGCCAGAGTGCCRAGGAGATGGATGATGGTGTGTTGTGGGTTTAAACCTATTTTTTTCCCARCCAATGCAGCAAAAATGTCATGGTTTGAACTTGACCAAAAGYCAAAGCGCCATGATGTTCCCTCCCCCGCCCCCCACCGGAGAGGCAGAAGGGAGAGSAAAAGCCCAATTAACACTAAAATTTATGACTTTTRGATAAGATAACATAATTGAGAGAAAGATACATATATGCTCCAGAAAATGGTCAGACAGGCTGAACAACTTAAATTGCAAAATAGATTTATTACTAAAAACTGCTAAGAATACTACCACAATGGGGAGGGGAACAGAGGTAGGGAAAAATTAACAGGGAGAARWAAAAAACGGRCATTTTAAGACACCTGTTATTCTTTCTGGGAACCTGTCTCTCCTAGGTCATCCCTCCCCACCCCTCCATGCCTTCCCMTGYGCAAGGGGGGCAGGGATGAAAGTTTAACATAGATCAAACTACTCATTACGGTTGTTGTCCAGCATCATAGGAGAAGAGTCCTTACAGCTCCAAGCTATGGAAGGTCTTTTCCCAAGAAACAGTCAGCATATAACTGCTGATGGCAAGGGATTCTTTTTCTTTACCTCATGGGAGAAAGGAAAACAGTCCTCCAAGGCTAGCTGCTTTCATTTTGAGGGCAAGGCCACTCTCTCAAATCTCCTGGCAGAACACAGCTTCCTCTAAGTGTCAACTCGCTTCAGATGTAGGGGTGAGGGGAGGGGGCACCTCTTCCCCCTTTTTGGCTTATGATCAGTYCAGTCCTCCAAGGCCAGGTTTTTTATCTCAGGTGCAGGGCCTCTCTTTTCTGTRCAGGCCTCCCAKTGMAGAAATAGTCCTTTTGAGAACAGCTTSTTTTCTCCATGTTCAAGCACCAGAGCAGCAGCACAGCACCTGTCTTCTTCGTACTGTGATCTTYGGTCTCCATTTTTATCCTTACATCKCSTCACCCTCCTCCTCTGTCCTCCCCCAGTGCACTATACTAACAATCTAAAAACTAAATGGCGGCTGCACTCTATCTTGTTTTGAATTCTTAATTAAAAGACCATACGTCATCACAGAGGTGTAACCAGCCTGTGCAATTGGCCSAAGCCTGTCCATCAACCTCAGAGCCACAATGGATTGGTTCTAAAGCGCAGGGGGCAGGGCTTCTTTTGCTGGAGAAGAAGGAGAAAGCTTCTAGAACTTCCTCACAGGAGCCATCTTTGTGGTTTCTTGGTCCCATCCCCCCACCACCAAAAATCGGACCGAGTAAAACCAGGACATGGTGGCATTAGACTAAGGAAGTAGTGAGAGCTCTTTGGCAGCTATTATGCATAATATCTCAATTTGCTACTCTATGATTTGGAGTATATTAGCTCTTACAAATTTTTTCATTGATATTGATAAAGTCAGCTGCCATTTTTTGGAGTGTAAATAGAGAAGCACAAAACTTTTTATCTCAGAAATTATTTACATGAAATTTAATGTCCTTCATCAAGGTGTGCCTATGAGTGTGCAGTCACTACAGGAGCTACTCCTGTACGGACACAGAAAATGCCCATAATTATTTTCTCCTTAGGCTTGACGTTTATGAGAAAGGAGTAAAGAATTGTCTTGTGGGAGCCCAATACCACAGTTCTGTTTCTGTTTTTGAGATGTGAGACTGTAAAAAAAAGTAAGTTAATTTCAGAACATTTGATTTGCTRCTGAAGGTATCAGAGCAGGTAATACATCATATCAACAGACTCTAAATTTAGTTTTAAATAATTTTAATTGTTTTAGCAAAAACKATATACTTACATTGCTTCTTGAAGACAACAACTGTCTTCCAGAATCATGATGCCTTGGCATGATTAAATCTGGTGGTGTAAAGTATGTGACACTTAAAGGTATTTTTGTTCTTTTTATCATGGTGTCTGTTTCAAATGTGTTGAAACAGCACCTCATTTTCCTTTCTTTGGATATACTGTGACTGAGTGGACTCTATTAGAGATCTGAGAGAGAGAATCTTTCCTTCTCACCTTATAATGGCCTGTATCTGGTCTTCTGAACAGGAAGAAATGTTGTGTTTTGTATACTGTTAGTTGCGTCACATTCTACTACAAACTG
The DNA here is from genome assembly GCF_030028575.1 of Malurus melanocephalus. NCBI lineage: Eukaryota > Metazoa > Chordata > Aves > Passeriformes > Maluridae > Malurus > Malurus melanocephalus. The sequence goes on from NW_026623430.1 coordinate 654,615, forward strand.
TCACTGAATGTTGATCTGCATTTGCAACATTTAAGCGTTGATAGCCATTTTCAGGTCTACAGCTGAGTGTGAATAAGCAAACTTGGAAAAAAAGGTACTCCATCTGTTAATAGATTACAYTGTTCCTGTTTAAATCTCAAATTTGCAAATCCCTGAGTTTTATCCACTTTCACTTAGTAATGAAGTCTTCCAAACCTTCATGATGATCGTGATTTCAGTAATTCATTGCATTCCTCAAAGAAGATGGTGTATGTAAAACTTTATTTCTGAATAACATCAGTCTAGTTTCTGTTGCCTTGTTTACCTAATGTAACTTTAAATTTACAGATTAAACCCAACTTTTCTGCTCGATTTTCAGATTTATTTTTTTTTTTACACTTTACTCCTCATACTATTTTGAGGATTTTTTGTTCTACTATTCTTTCACTCTTTCTGGTTTTGTATTACTATTTTGAGGGTTTTTAACATCTGGGACACAAATCAAACCCTGAACAGACATAAATTTTCATGGATTTTCATAAGTTTTACATGGATGCAATACCAATTCTGGTAACTTCATGCTGGTAGTCAAATTCAAACTCCTTGAAGCCAATCAGTCTTTCAGAGCAGTGTGAGTGTAGGCATTTGGGAGCATACTGAGAGTCTGCGTGGTTCTCTACTCTGTCTACCTCTATGCAATGCTTTGGCTGCTGAATTCTGCCTCTCTCTATGCCTCAGCCTTAAATACAGGCATTTCTCTGCTASCAGCTGCTACCAGCTGCTTTATGTTACACTTCGCTGTTATTTCATTCTCTTGGATATGCAGTTACACAATTTTTTTTTTAGTTAAGCTACACTTAACTAAGTTTCTTTAAACAGAAAGATATGACAAGCTGCACTGAATTTTTTTTTGAGGCATTCAGGTGTAATGACTCTCTAATAAACTTAYGCTAATAAAGGATGTTATTTCATACTCCCTGATCATCAAGTAATAAGATGGCTTTTGAGATGGGATGCTTCTTCTAAAAGATGTTTATCCWAAAGCTGTTTATGAGGAATGTGGARAACACTGATGACTTAAAGGAGGAATTTTGTCTGAAATGTCTATTTTGGTAATGAATGTGGCCTCTGGCTTCAATAGTGTGCAACTCCGAAAATTCTTCAGACCTTATCTTTTAGTTTTCTTTAATTTTGTGTTATAGAAATTTTGTGTGTCTGCTTTCAAGTACTTTTAATAACAGTATTTGTTTGACTTGTTTTGGAAAACAAATCTGTTTAGACCTTGGACACAATTTTGCTGAAATCTCAGTAGGTTTTCTATTTTTTTTTCAATAACTTTTGTGAAGATAAAAAGCCATATCCATCTAAATAAATATCTCCCGTGTATCCAGTAAATTAGAAAGTAGATAATGTTCTGAAGTATAATTCCAGCTCATGTTCATAAAGCTTTTTAACCTTGATGCATTTTGTGTTAACTGCAGCCTGGAAGAAAATTCTAATCAGCCAGATTTTAACGGAATTGTACAACTTTGGTTCGTTTGCTTCTATGGTATTTCACCTTTTTTTATCCCAAAGTCTGCTTTTCTTTTCCTTCTTTCTCCACTTTCCCTCTCCTTCCTTTGCTTCCTTAGCCTTTTTTTTTTTTTTTTTTTTTTTTTTTTTTTTTTTTTTTTTNTGGCTATGGTTGCTTGGCAGCAGGATAATTGGTGTGGTTTTGTGCATTCTGCATTTTCCACTCCATTTAATGGGGCCATATTGTTTTTCTCTCTTGTTGGTACACTGTGGGTCAAGTGTAGGCGTGTGCATGCTTTACAAATTTATCCCCATCATTGCTAATGTCTGTCCAAGATGTTAGTTGCTGGTGGTTTTGTCCGAGGGACACTTCAAGCTGTAATTCTTGAGCGCAAATCACTTTTTGTTTCTTTTGTTCATGTATAATGAGAGACTGAAATGGAGCTTAAATAATTCCTTCAATGAAAACATTAACCAGACTCTGCTATTGTGGTTGTTTAAGAACTGAAAATAATTAGCACAAAACCACATTTCCTTCACAGAGCTTTAAAAGAAGTCAGGACATTACCATTAAGATAATAATGAATTCAGTCTCTGTGGAAAGGCAAGGAGGAAAGAAAAAAGATTAAATATATTTCAAGACTAGCAAAAAGATTTCTGGTGGGAACATTTCACTGTTGAATAAAACATTCCCTTGGGAAATACACTGCTATTTGGGTTTGTATTTTAAGGCACCATGTGAGTACCTTTAGAGAAGCCAAACAAGAACCTCCTTCTCTCTTTGAAAATTCTAAACCTACAAACACACTACAAACAGTAGCCAGTTTCCTAAGAGACTGGCTGTTAGTTCAGAAACTATAATTTCACTGTTTGGAAAGGCTGAAATCAGAAAGCTATATTGTAAATAATCCGTTCTCAGGAAAACCTGTTTTCCACAGGGGAAAGATTTTGTTTGTTTGTTTCTCTCATACAACTTATCCTGCCCAGGACATGCAATMCTATTTTAAGCTATCAGAAGAAGATATTGCAGTAATAACAAATGTTGGCTTAGAATTGATTTAGTTCATAAATCCACAAAGTCCTTTCTTCCAGTTGAAAGACAGTTAACAAGCTGAAAATGAAAGCCATAAAATATAAGGGTTGTAAGGCAAGAATGAAAAAAGAAAAGCTGTGAACCTAACCTCTAAAGCTTACCATAGAAAAGCCGCAAAATTCTACATGAACAAAGGAAACTTCCTTTTAAACCTTACTTCCTGGAAAGATAGAAAGAAATATGCTGACAGCAGTTAGCTTAGGCCTGGGACAGTGTCTGCCACCTTCAGCAGAGATGCTGAGCCTCTGCCAAGGTTAATAAAGAATTGAAGGTTAAGAGCTGAACACAGTTAATATGCTGAGAATCTGACTGCTTTCTTATGTGCTCTCTATTCAGTGACTGCATGACAGTCATGTGTACAATCACCTGGGTTTTCTTGTGCCTTCCCACATGGATTAAATATTTTCTGCAGAGTGACACCACTCCAGTAGGTGACTGTCCAGCATACCAGAAGTGGAGATGCKCAGATGAAAACTATCTACACTCACACAAGCACATAGGTTGGGGTCACTGTGAGCTTAATGCATGTCATTATGTGGTAAATTGATTAAAAGAGCCCATAGTTATAGTTTCCCTTACCTTTCCAGCAATGGCCTAGAAATGAAACATATCCTTTTTGCCATATTTTGTTCTGTTCTTCTTGTTGTTTTGGCAATAAAATTATTTGTTTGAACTAATAMAAAGAAAATTAAACTTTATGGAAAGGAAGGGAGTTTCCATGAGGAGAGGGCTCATCTTCACAGGTCTAGAGCTCAGTCTGTGAGACAGAAAAGGTAAAGAAAAATCTAAGCTGAAACTGTTTCTCTCTSTGTCTAAATGTCATAATTTTACTTTGGATTCTAACTTATCTTTTGCATGGATTGTTCAAGTCTTTGGTTTAAAGCAAGAGTTGACTCAATGACAGCAAACCCTTTGATTTTTTAAAAACATAGCACTTGGAGAATTATGTCCTTAATTAAATATGATAGTGTCTCCCTTAYGATGTATTTCTTTTAAAGACATAGTGTGCATATATGCAAGAAATGCCCAGAAGGCAACATGCAGAAGAGATTTTAAATTGTGCATAGCTTTCTGGATCTCCGTGGAGGAATGAAAAGTGCTCAGAATGATTAACAGTGGCAGAATTGGGCTGTAATGTTTCTGCATATTTTAAATTCTTACATGGACTTTGGTAAAGACRTACTGCTTTCAGAATTTAGATTTGGACCCAGACTATCATTTCTTCTGAGTTTGGAGCCTGTTGTTGGACTTGAATCCCCCTCTACCTATCCCTCTTATAATTGTATTTTGGGGAATAAAGAAAAAGAAAATTTTGATCAGCACTGCRGCACAAAACCATGGCAGATAAAAGGCAATTATAATAATTTTCTTATTTCAGAATTCCCTATGAGATTTTTTTAAACAATTTATTGAGCTACCAGTGGTAGGAATCAAGTTTATTTGACAGCTAGCCGCTGCTTATACACCCTTTGAGTCTTCTGGGATGCTTTTCCTTCTTGCATGATTGGCAGGGCTGAAGGATGCAGTAAAGCTCTTGTCACCCCTAAGAAAATGTGGCACTCTTTCTCTTGGAAGTGTGGGCAGTAAAGTGGAATGTTGTTGTTAGGTTTTATGGAGAATAATTCAGCATTGAAATACATGCAATACAAGTTGTTACGGTGTTTGGAGTCAAGTTTAGTCTAAAAAAGATAATGTACAGTAACTTGGCTTGTTAAAAGGCTGCATTCCTCATCCCTAACTATAAATGTCACTGCCGCCCTTTCTGATATTTAATACCTTAAATTCTGTCATTTGTTTCCTATTTTAATTTGCTTCTGKAAAGAAAAGCAAAAGATTCATACTTCAAGTTAGCAAAGTAATCCTTCTTGTAAAAAAAACCTGTAGGTCTCTTGGTTAAAAAAAAAAAATAGCAAACTTAATGAATCTGATTTTAAAAATAATTTTATCAGAAGAAGTATTYTTAATAAACCAGTAAAAATTTATTTGCCTCTAGTTTTGATGTTAGTGATATTTTTCTGTGTACTTTTGAATATAAAAAATAAAAAAGCTTCAGCTGAGCAAGGATCACATTGAAATTACTCCTGGAATGTGCCTAAATAGTCATTTGAGAGCACTTTTGGTATTTCTGCTTTGTGAGTGAGATGCTTTGAAATTCCTCATCTCTGCTGAGAAAGGTGATAGCAAAGCTACCATGATTATTTGCATCAGATTCCAGGGCTGTGTTGTTACCTGTTCCTTGCAAAATCAGCAAAATATTACTATTGCACCTTGCTAACAAATAATTATTAGTAATTTACTTTATTGCTGGCCACAGCAAAATTCCTGAAGCTAGTTCTCTGGTTGGACAGTAATAAAGTGCAAGAAAATTTAGACAGTTTTGACTAGGATACATCCTTTCATCCTTTGTTTTATGTTCATTCTCTTATTTTCTAATTGTGTATTTATCAGCCTGGTTCCTCAAAGATTTCTGCATTACGGGCTCACACCCACTGGATCCAATGGAACAACTMATTTTTGCATTCTTTTAAGAGGGATGGAAACTGAGCTAAAATGAGAAGAACATTGCTTATGTATTTGGAATTTTTTCTCATGTCAATTTCATAAAAGGCTTCTTTGCAATTTGTCAGTTGAGCACCTGAATACCCAGATATCTTCCTCACACTKAGAAACTTCAATGCTGTGCTGTTGAATTTCATGTGCACCAGTGAAACCTCATTTACAATGTTGTTTCCAAATTCTTGAAAAGCCCCGTATTGAACACTGRTGATTGCTGCTGCTAAAGGTCAGATTTCTGTCAGTCTACTCTTTCTTTGTATGGTTTGCTCACTGCTTAAGAATGGTTACTATGGGTTGTTTTTGGAAATATTTTCTGATCTTTTCTGATCATAAACTGAACAAAGATAGATGAGAGATATGGTGGCTGTATTATGATAAAATAGTTTTCCTGAGGGAATGAAATGATCATATATATGTAGCTAGGCTTCAAGGAAAACTTGAAAAATGGAAAACAGTCTTTCCAATCATTATTCCATTTTACTGACACTCATCTTTAATGGATTGATTCCAACTCTCTCAGTAAGGATGACCATATTACGATATTCTACTTGAGCAAAGTTTTATCAGATGATGTATAAATTAAAGCAAACCCAGAGTGAACTACTACTCAAAGCAGAAAAGTATTTTATGTAAATCAAGCAGAGAGTAACCTTCTTTAGATGACCACATACTTTTCAGCCCATTTTTTCAAGACTTTATCATTCATATTTGCTAAATGAAAAAAAAAAAAAACAAACTTGCATTACTGCTGCTCTTTTTTTTTTATTTTCTTATCTTCTTCCTTTATCTTCAGTATCCTGAATACCTTTTTTTTTACTACTTAGCTCTGTCTCTTATTTCTGAATAGGTGTCTCTGACACCTATTTCCCACCTATGTAATTAGCAGTTGTCAGAGCATTGCTGTTAATATAGTAGACAGYTAAATTTTAAAGATTAGCAGTGATTTATTGAGATTATTGATATTGCATATGCATTTTGAACCAAGAGATTTCATTTATTTTGAAAAACAGATTGGAGTTTTAATAATGGGAACCTGACTGCTCTTACAAGAGAAAGAATTTTCAGAATCTGGGTATATTTTTATAGGAACAAARTAAGCAAAATAGGAAAGTGAATCGTTGGTGAAGAAGTGACTCTTTACACTGTTTGTAATTTGATTTCTGAAATTAGTAGCATTGGGATCTGGACAGGWTGGATTGATGAGTCAATGCCAGTGGGATGAGCTTCAACAAGACTGGGTGCCAGGTCCTGCCCTGGGGTCACAACACCCCCAGGCAGTGCCACAGGCTGGAGCAGAATGGCTGGAAAGCTGCCTGATAGGAAGAGGACCTGGGGGTGCAGGTGACAGCAGCTTAACATGAGGCAGCTGTTCCCAGGTGGCCAAGAAGTCTTGGCAGCATCCTGGCCTGGATCAGCGACGGTGTGGCCAGCAGGGCAGGGATTGTCCCCCTGTACCCCCCACTTATGAGGCCACATCTCGAGCCCTGTGTTAAATTTTGGATCCTTTGTGGCAGGAAAGACAATGGAGGTGGGGAAAGGTCTGGAGCACAAGTCTCATGAGGAGAGGGTAAGGGTAGCTGAGAGTATTTAGCCTGGAGGAGTCTCAGGTGTGACTTTATTGATCTTTACAATTTGACAGAAGGGTGCAGGGATGTGGGGGTTGGTCTCTTCTCTTGGGGAACAAGCAATAGGATGAGAGGAAATGGCCCCAAGTTTTGCCAGGGGAGGTTTAGATTAGCTGTTAGGAAAAATTYATCATGRAAAGGTTTGAYGAGCACTGGAACCGGCTGCCCAGGGACGTGGTTGAGTCACCATCCCTGGAGGTATGTGGAAGATAAAGTAGATATGGCACTTAGGGACTTGGTTTAGTGGTGGACTTGGCAGTGCTGGATTAAAAGTTGGACTAGACAATTTTRAAGATCTCTTCCAACTTAAACAATTCTATGATTTTATAAATATGTCATTAGATTTSCTGATCACAAGTGTTTAAAATCACAAGTAGACACTATTATTTCAAAGTAAAATAAAAGAACCTATTTCCTTTCTTGAAATAACTTTTACTATTTGGACATTTTTTGCCAATCTTGAGTTGAAACATTTTTATAAAGTACAGGCTATTTCAAGAACATATTTATTTGTAAGAYAAGGATTTGTCCAAAAAGAATATGTGTCACTAACAGGGCTTCTTTTTCTTTGGGGAACATGTGTGTTTCCTCTTCAGATACCTCTGAGGATTCTTCGTTGCTATGACTCAATAATGTAAGAATAATATCAGTGGGTGTTTCTCACAATGTTATCCACAAGACAGGAAGCTAACTATAAATTTTAAAACCCTACTCCTGTAAAGCTATTCCTTTTATGGKTTTTTTTTTCTTGTGTTCTTTTTTATTTAAAGTCTTGAAAGTTACAGCAGAGGACCTCAAAGCAACCAGAAGAATTAGGTGCCCCCTATTTCACTACTAGAGGCAAGCATTTTACATCAAAGAAAACATCTATTATATTTAGGAGCATGTAGTTTGGATTGACAGACTCTTAATTCTTCACATTACCCGCTTCATATAAAGATATTCCCATCCGCCCCGTAAGTTAATTAGATCATCTTCCTTTAGTCAGCCCATTATAATTGCACTAGCTTTACAGAAGCTCTGATCTCAGTTCCCAGCTGGCAGGGAGGACTGCCTCCTCCCAAAAAGCACTCACTTGTAGGGAGTGGCGAGGCAAATCTGTACTTCATTCTCCCACTGGACCCTACAAAATCACGTTAGTGAYAGGCCCTTTGACCTTCTCAGCTAGAATAAGTAGAGACAGCATAACTATGTCACCTGGCTATACGGAAGGATGAGTAGAAGAAATAATCATAATGAAAGCAGCAGACAGTGGACATYTGCTTTGTAAAATGTAACAATTGCAGCTATTGTGAGTAATAACAGTCCAAGCACTGTGCTTATCTTGAATGAGGAAATGCTATGTCCACTGCTCCTGATTAGAGTATCATATAGTATCTTATATAGTACCTATGTCACAGKTAGAGGAACAGAAAAAGACACGTTTCTGGAGCATAAATCAGTATTTCATATGAATAAATTATTTAGTGATAAATAGATAATAGATAAAACTATTATATAACTATCACACTGGTGTTGCGATCATTTGTTGCCAAATAGTACTTTTATTTATTTTGATAAGATGTACTATTCTCTCAAACTGAATGACCTTCCAAATATGTTTTGACATATATATGACATATGACAAGTGCTGAAAAATATTCTAGATTTCCAGAGATTCCAGAGATAATACAGTCCCTATTCCTGTTTTTTAACACCTTTATGGATATTTCACCTGTAGTAGAATTCTTTAGATTTAGTCTGGTGAAAGAACAATGTTCCGACATGTTTCAAAACCTTCCCTGGTATTTCACTGACTTCCAACACTTTATGTTATACCTTTAAAAAATTATTTGGCTTGAGCAAGGAAAGGGAAAAAAAGTGAGAGCTTGAAGAGCGATGTGTATTTGCTTCTAGTATTTATTTCYAAAATCTGTCAAAACATATAATTGTAACTAGGATATTTTGATAATAGTTGGTTAGTCAATCACTGCAAAAACAACCAGTTTCTCAGGTGGCTTATACATATATTCCTAAAACCAATAGATATAAAATTAGTTTAAATTATTTTGGATGCATGTGYATATTGGAGTCTGCTGGCCAAAGTACTTATAAATAATGTTTTTCTGTTGATTCGAAATTTTAAGCTCTAACTTCTTATTATAGAGCAGCCAAAATGCTGGGCAAACATGATCTCTTTCATAAAGKAAAAATACAATTCAAATATTAACTCATTTCACAAAAGAGTTTTTAACTGGTCTCTTATAAACCATAGATGTAAATAACAATATAGAAAACCTTTTCACAGCAGAATTCCATGTAAATGGAATTTACTCATTAACTTATTGACATTCTTTGAAAGCATGTCAGGGTTCTCATTAATGGCAATGCTGTCTGGTTAGAGCAAATGTAGTAATGGAAGACAGAGGACCATTAACAAACCTTTTATTCTTCCAGTCATATATTTTTGGATATTCTGTCCATGACAGAATTAAAATTTTGCATTTCCTAATGCCATGTTTTCCTTCTAGGTTTTTGGAGACCAAAATCAAGGAGCAGTTTTCCTACGGGAGTTTACATTGATTCGGCGAGAAAGTCTTCATGATGATTTCCTATCTGATTTGCTCAATAACCACAAAACAGAAGACCCGGTAGGAATCTTCTATTATTCCAAAACATTTTAGAAGAGATTATTGCTGAAATGCAGTTTGTGATACATCTTTCATTCTGCTTCATTAATCTATGGAAAGTAACAGTACTAGATTCCTAACATGAAAATGTTACCCTAAAAATGCTGTAAATTACATGTAAATAAAGATGTGTTCATATGGGTGTCAATGCATATGAGATTTTATCATTTAAAGAAAAACTCTTTCAAAAGACTCACATATTGGTCTTTTGCTTTCTAATGGTAATTTTTCTTATTCAGAATTTTAGCATGTGCTACTATTGTTCTACTGTTGCTTCTGCTACTGTTTGTGCTTTATGCATGCAAAGGGAGATTATTTCTTATTGAATATGAGTGAGTAAAGATGAATTTATAGGTAATGTAAAAATATAAAATTTTGAAAGGAATAGTTTTCYTAATTGCACTGAGAAATGTAATGAACAATGAAATGAAACCAGTTTTATGAAAAGTGCATTTTCACTTTCTTCTGTATATTCCTGGCAAAGTATTTAGTCCAGGTCTGAAGGATTCCATGTTGTCTAGCAGCTGATATTTTTGAAGAAAATGTAGAAATAAAAAAGTGGGCAGTCATTTTTATTCATGCTTTAATGTGAAATTAAGCAAGCCAGCTGATTTTAAACTGCAGCAAATTTGCCCTACCAGGATGATTAAGGGACTCTTACAAGGAAAGAGGGAGGGAGGTGGGCCTGTTCAGTCTTAAGAAGAGATGACAGAGGGGACCTCATCAATATATACAATTATCTGAAGGGAGAGTGCCAGTGCATGGATCCAGGCTCCGCTTGGTGGTTCCAAGCAGTAGGACAAGGGACAATGGGCACAAACTGATGGGTTCTACCTGAGCGTGAGGAAGAACTTCTTTACCATGTGGGTGGCAAAACATTGGAACAGATYGCCTGGAGAGGTTGTAGAGTCTCCCTCCCTGGAGATGTTCAGGGACATARCCCTGYGCCATATGCTCTGGGATGGCTCTCCTGGATCAGGGAGGTGGGATCAGATGACCCGCTTTGCCTTTCAGTCTTACYSTTGTGTGATTTTGTAAATTTTTAGGTGTGATATTTTCAAGGGCTAATACATCTTGATTTCTAACACACTGTGGTTTAACAAAAGCAGTTACCATGATTACCATGAATTGGTGATGTTTTTTAGGGACAAAATACTCTCTAATACTGAATATTTATTTAGTCTGTAGGATAGAGTGATTCTAGAAATTTGTGTTGGCACAACCATACTTAGCACCTGCCTAATCAACCTTTCTTAGGTTATCTTTATTTTTGAAWGAGGGAATGTTATCCAGGTATAATTATGTGTGTAGAGCTAACACTTCAGAAGAACAGGGCAGATATCTTTTGATAAGTCTTACTGCACAGGTCAAAGGAACCACTTAGCAAAAGTAGAGAAGATATTARATAATCCCCTGTGATGGGCTAACCCATCTGCTCTCAAACAAGTTGTCCTTAGTGCTTTACTAGTCCTAAAAGAGATTTCAGATCAGTCAAACTGAACATTTCATTTTACCATTTTGGGTAATTTTAAATCAGTTTAGGATTTTATCAAGCAACTGCTTTACTGCCAGAACGCCTGTACTTGTTCTTCTTTTAAACCATTTATCCTCTGTGGTCCAGAGATAAAAATGGCACTTTATTACAATTYTGTCATTGAACTGATAGCAGTGATTTGTTGCTTTTTTGAGTTGTCCTGRTCATATGCATGTTCACAGTTGTTTTAGGATCACACAAGCAGAGAGTACTCTGCAGATTATTCATAGATTTCACTTCCAGGCAGTGTTTGTTTTTGTTTTGTTTTGTTTTTTTTTAATTACTTTCACAGGGATGCTATGACTTTCCTGTGATCTTCTTTCTATGCAGTTATGATTGATGCTATGACATTCTTGTGATCTTCTTTCTATGCAGTTATGAGTGCTTGAGAACACATCTACACTGAATAGTGCCCGGAAAATATGACATTGCAATATTCGTAATATTGCAATACGTTTACTTATGATTTAAAGAACTTATTTTCCAACCTCATCTCTCTGTGATAGTATCTTCTACTACTGAAGCGCATACTGTTTTATCTGCATGTCTGATTTGGCAGGCAACAGCTGGTATGGAAGAACTTGAAATAACTTTTCTGTATTCTGCCTGAAATATTTTAAATATATGTGACTTGTTCACTGTGTCCTATGCAGACTATTTTAACAACAAGCTCTAGTTTCAACAAGGACTTTTCTTTAGCACTTATTCCAAATTTCTGCTTCATAAGTGCTTGTGAATTTGTTTTCAAAAATCTCCATATCATATACAGGATATTGTTCCTATTATATAGATCTAGATTCAAAGGCTCACAGACATTAAAGTCAAAAGCATCTACTTTTCTTGAGTGCTCTGAGACACAAGGATCCATTTTTTACTGTTTACCTCACATGACATAGCACTAAGTTGAGGGGGAAACTATTGACCTCAAATACAATCCTGGCTGCTCAACATCTTTGTCTGTCAAGCTAAAAATAACAGGTAAGGCATKTACAAATCAAATTCCATGATCACTAAGGTATCCAACAAAATGCTACAAATGACTCAACTGGAGTGATACAAAAATTGTTATAGAAGCAGATAGAGAGTGTAAAAGAAAGAAAGCACAAACTATCTTCTAGGATCAATCATTCTCAATTCATGGGACCAATCTTTTCTTTCCTTTATTTTCCAGTGAGATAATGGTGTATCAAATGAAGAAAAAAACTTACGGGAAACTGTTTTTCTAACTAAACACAGAGAAAACAACCTCTACTGTAATAGTTCCCCAGTAAATCTCTCACTCTGTTTCTTTTTAGAAGTCCTGTGACTTATAAAAAGTGGACTTTCCTGTTTGCATATTTTCAAAACTGGTGTGCACACAGAGCCTCTGTGAAAGTTGGACAGCTAGTGTCTTAATTATCATTTTAAAAGTCCTTAATGTTGGCATTTTCCCTTGATGAAGACATTAACTGACTAGATTCTTTCTGAGAAAATTCAGGCTGATGATCCATATTTTTAAGTTGTTGTCTGAAGTATGTATCTTTAYTCCTTTGAAAAAGACCATGTTACCACTGGTTTTCTGGGTAGCTGAGAACACCCAAAATGGTTGATTCACTTCTGATATTGAAAAGTAATACCCTCATAACTCCACAGCCTTCTGGGCAGAGCTGTGCATTTCCAGAGGCACCAGGTGAGTCTTTAACAGGATGAGAGAATAATAAGCAAGCAGACTTAGAAAGCTTTCTGGGCCTGAGCATTAAAAACTGTTGGCAATGATGCTGTAGTAATGTCTGGCAATTCTCAGCAAAAGTTGGAGAGATTGAATGAACTTTTTGTTCTTTTAACCAGTTAATAAAGCAAAGATGCCTAATGAGGAAATACRCTACCTGCCTGAAGGCAGTTTTAAACAATTGTTTGCAAGATTGTGTTAAAAAGTATAGGTTAGCCAAAAGAGCTTAGATTGCAATATTCAGTCCAATGAAAAATAGGCTTCCAATAAAAAGGCTTTATCTTGGTTACTGAAATTACTCACAGAGATGTTTTCCTCATCTTTCAATCATATTTCCAACTTTGRAGAACACATGATTTAGCTTCTTAATGCTGCGGCCATTTGTTCTTACTTTCAATATATGCACTAAACCCCAAGTTTATTGGTATAGCTCTATCATTAATGTCAGGGGAAAATTACTAGAAGCCAGAGGAGGGTTTATATTTTTATCCTTTCCTTTGTCTTGGGCAAAGTCAATAGCTGAGATTACACTGACAAAAATRTTCAAAGGAAGCCCCTGAGATATATTTAACAATTTCTGAGTTATGGTGTTTTCCCCACTTCTTCTGGAAAAAAATATTGAAAATAATTTAAGAACTCAGGGAAAATAATTTAAAATATAATGGTTGTAGACATAAAAGTTAAGGTTCAGGAAATTCCTAGTTCAAAGAATGTCTCTTCTACATTTTGGGGGAAGTTCCCATTTACATGTTCCTGCAAGTCAGGGATGACACTTTTGGGCATTCAGGAATTCTGAGGTCAGTCTATAAAAAGTATCAGTTTTACTAAGCCATTGTTTAAAACCTCAGATTAAATCCAAAGTTCTATGTGCTTAGGTTTGATTCTGAGATAAAATTATTGATTAGAATGTCTCTACATCATTATGAAGTAAGAATAAAAAGAARCCTTAGAAAACATTAAGAAAATCTAGATGTATATCTAAATTTCTTTCCCAGCTGATTCAGATACTTASAATTTATTGCTTGTGCCTTTTGGATGGAAGGGTTAATTTTCGGAATATAAATATCATGAAGATTTCATTCATTCTGTTTTTGAGCCATACTTTGTTTCCTTTGTACTCTGAATTATTTATKTGTAACAGTACATTGTACTCATATTATGTATAACAGTAGAGGATCCTCAGCCTGTTGACTAAGGAATTTCCAAGCTTCTCAGCTAAAAAGAACATATTTCTAAATGGTTATGAAATGCAGAACCCAAATTTGAGCTCCTCAGGGATGGGCAATCACTGGAGCACAGGAATTATGGGCCCTGCCCCATTCAGCTCCTGACATGACAGAGAAAGAAAAGTCCTTGGATGATAGGAGGAGCTCTCCTCTGACTAGCCTCACCTTGAATTTGCTTTTGGTAGGTAAGAGATCTCCCTGGTGTAAGTTAAGATGGTCTGTGTAAGCTGCTGCTGATCCAGTCACTTGAAAATCATTACTTTGACCTGGAAAAACCTTAATACTGACYTAAGTATTTTTGAGAATAAAGCAGAGCTGTCTGTATTTTTACTTGTTCCCTGAGACTAGGAATTGTTTAAGATTATTTTAGACTATTTGTTATTTTCTCTGCAAAATAAGCTGCTCGGGGAAGTCCAAATCACAAGTGTTTTGGAATGTTTCTCAGTTTATACTTTTAATAATTGCTATTTTTTTCTCCAGACTAAATTCCTTTAAACATTTTTATCTCAAAGGTTCACCTGCTTTTAAAAGGGGAAGTATTACCATGTTCAGAGATCTGTGGATCATCTAAAACAAAAGTCTGGACAGACCACTGGCAGCTGCCACTTGCCTTAAATCTAAATGTCTACAAGTACTCRGATATCAAAATATCTGAATACACTCTTGTCAGTCATTCTTACTGCCTATTAATAACGATATTTACCTCCATTTAAAAATAGAAACATGAGCATTGGATTTTTGGARCCCTAGCTGTTCCTGTATTTTTCTTTTAGGAAGCAAATCAATGCCCCATTACTCATTAAAAAAAACAAACAAAACAAAAAACAAACAAAAAAAACCAAACAAACAACAAAAAAAAAAAGCCCCTAAAAATTACATTCCAAAGCTTTGACTCCAGGTCCCACAGCTGCCAGGGTTGTCCCATGACTGTACCAAGTGCTGGTCTTGAGACAGGAGAAAAGGAGGCTGTTTTTAGCAAGACTGAGTTGTAAACCTTGCTCACATTGGGAAGACGAAAAATTGTAATACAATAAGCCATTGTTGTGTAATGATATAGAAAACTCTTTGGTCTACCACAATACTTAAACAGAGTTAAATTTATGTATATCTGTTGCAGATAACTCTCTTCTACAACTGAAAGTTTTCCTAGAGTCTATCAGATTAAATAGCTTTTCTGTTTGCCTTACTGAAGTACTGGAAACACCTTTTTCATTACACTGCTTCCACTCCATGTGAGCATAATTCAAAAGCTAGTAAGCTTGTTTTGCACTATACAATACAGTATTTGGATGCTCTCTATATGTACAAATCTTGCTTCTGTGCATTTTAATAGAAGTCTTCCGAAACATGGTGTAAATGGTTCAAGAAGAAAATTAGTTTAGGRAAGTTATTACAGTCAAAATATGTATAAGTCTTGCTTTTCAAAGCAAACACTCAGCATCACTGTCTTAGAATGTGTCCTTGCATTAAAATGAGCAATTACTCTTTTTTGTATAATTTKAAATAACAGGCTCTATGGAATTTATTAAACGACAACAAGGGTAAGTGTCAAGTAAATAATAGAGTAAAATAAAAGATCTCTAATAAGAAAATCAGGATACTGACCTGAGATATTCCAAACTCCTGACCCTAAACTGTGCAGTAATTCAAGTGTCAGCAAAATGCACTGCTGAGTTTTTATGATTCTTCCTAAAAGAAAAATTCAATTGGGAGTCTTGGATTCTAACACTTTCATTGCCAGAAAACATGCTTCACTTTCTCTAGGTCTTCTTTCATTTTAATTTCTTGGTTTTAGTACTTAATTACTTAAGTATTTATTTATTAAGGATGTTAATGTGATTCTGTAATCCCATGTCATGGTTGCCATAAAGCTTGCAGTGATGATGTTAAAGAACGTATAATTTCATAAATGGCTTTGTGCAAGCATACCTACAAAGTTCATATTTCCATGCTTACCTAAAGAAATTGGCAAGTGGGTTTRAAGATCTGAATAAATCCAGATCAGAATCAAGTGCTCGATTGCAGAACTGTTTTGTCATGTTTACTTTGATTCTACTATCTAGATTTAGAATTGTCAGTACTTGAATGGCTATGAATGGATGACCACAGAAWCAGAATAAATCCTGACTTGTTCATTGTGCATTGTGGTATCAACAAGCACAATGTGGTTTCGATAAACAATTGCCATGTAGTGCAATTGTTTTATCATGATGAATGGGTTTAATTTGTTGGCATTTTAAATTAACATTCCATAATTTTCTTATTAAATTCTTATTTGAAGATTTAATTCAAGTCAGCTTCAGTTTTGTTCTTCTGTGGTTTCCATGACTTCTCTTTCTTGTAACTTTCAGATTAGCCAGCCTGAATCTAAATAGGTTGGCTGTCCTCCACTGGAATTTATAACAAGATGTTTGCCAGGTCATACCAGATTTTTTGCAGACTTTGGGGAAAACAAGATCGTTGGTAGGGTCTGAACAGCAAGTTTATCAGAAAAAATCTGTTACAGGATATAGGACATACAATATCTAACCTTGAAATTATAACCCCCTGTAACATTTTTTCTGCTACATAGAGGCTGTTACTAGAGTGTGCTTCCAAAAGAAATTAATTTAATCTTTGCCTCCTTTTGTACAATCCTTTATGCTTCTTACATCCTATCCAAAAATTCTAATTTATCATTCTACTGAGAGATTACTGTTTGAATGGGAAGTTATTTCTGTTCCATGTAGGTTTTCATTTTGTGTCATTCTTAGCTGACCTCCTACAGTAGTAATGCGTCTTCCCTCTTCCTGTGCTACATTAGTGTATGCTCTGAAACAATCTTGTTWTCTGAATGTGAATGTACTGTAATAGGTATTAATTGTAATTACTATAGTCCTAATTATATTCCTAATCTGTGATGAAGATAGGAATTAATCTGCACTAGAATCAGCAGAAGATAGTGAGCTTTGGACAAAAACAAAGGGTGGAATATTATCCCTCAAGAATTAAATTCTTTTTTCAGTGTAGTACCTACCCTTAAGAAAATTCTTTTTTGTGCACGGATGAGTTTTCCCTGTGTTGTCATGGATCACAGAAATAAATYTGCTTATGATTCTTCGTGCACTGACTTCAGATGCTGTATTCCTTTCCCACTGTGTAGCTTTTGGGCTAGGGCCTGGGGCAAGAATTTTATTGAGAATTTATGGGTAGGAAAAGATGGATTAAATGTGTTCTCAGAGTAAGTTCCTTCACTTGTTACTGGAAATTCTAGATGCAGTTTGCTACACCATGAGAATTTTTACTTCTTTAYCATCCTGTGGACAAAATAATCTGTTTCATTTTTGTATGGCAAGAAARGTGTGCTGTTATTCCTGCATGCATTGCTGAGCAGCTGTGTTATCTTAAAGAGAAACGTTTTTTCTTCAGTTCGCTATGATTTAAACTGGAATTGTGACAAAATAGGTTGCATATTCCGTTCTATGTATGTTAATCTAARCCAGTCTAATATATTACTTTAAAAATATGTTTAGAAATATGCCTAAGGACCTGCAAGGGATATTGGATAATCTATGCTTGTTTAGAAATTACATAGTTGCTGTATAGTTAGGTGGAATCCACAGGGTTTGGAATATGTATGCATTATKTTTTTCTCCTTTTGGGTTTAACCTACAGAGAAGAGAATATGGGAGTGATTTTTTTTCTGGGCAGTTCTATGACCTTTGTATTTCTTGATTCTGCCCCCTTTCTCCCCAAAACCTCAAACAAATAAACAAGCAAAAATAAGTCTATTTTAGTTCTTTGTATTATAAGCTAGTACACAAAAAAAGACCTTTGCAGTAGTGTTGTCAGTAATAGCAAGTGATTTTTCAATTAGTAATTAAAAATTTACTTCCTTGTCAAGATTTAAAAATGCAACAAGATGATTTAGCTTTAATGAAATTAAAAGGATCAAGAAGGCAAAAGAAAGAGCTGTAAAGGGAAAATGTTGTGTATTGGGCAGATATTTATTCTGTTTTTTTGTTTCAGAAATGATAGTCTGCTAAACTTAGTACGTATTATAGGCTTTTCTGAACTTCAGAAAACACAGCTGCGTTTTAAATTTCTGCTTTAACAAAAATCACAAATTTACATTGTAGCAATATATTTTCAATGACTAACGAACCTATTTTTATTGTGTTAAAAATTGTACTTGCAGCTCTATTTTATCACATCCACATTTCAACATACTGCTGAAAATTCCCACTATTCCCACTATTCCCACTATCATATGCAGACGTAGCTCAGTCATTTCTTTTCCTCAGTATCTGTGTCTTTAAATGTCCATGAGAAACTGTGCAAAATCAAATTTTTATTATATCCTTTTTATCAGTCTTGGCATAGGAATGGATGAAAAACCAGTTTAGCATGTCCCACAGCCTCTCCTCACAGGGCAAGCACTCCAGCCCCACTGCCTTGGTGGCTTCCTCTCGCCTCCAGCCAGCTTGTGGATGTGTTCCCTGCGTGCAGGGTGACATTGCTGATGTGCTCTGATGCACTCAGCAGAGCGGGGCCAGTCCCTTCCCAGTCTCTGGGCTGGCTTGTCACCACGTCACGTGGGTGACATTGCTGTCCCCCACTGCTGCCCAGGGGCATGGCTGGCCACTGCTCAGCTTGCTGACCTCTGGGGCCATCCCCCAGCCCTGCTAGACCCAGCCTGCACCCRCAGGGTTCTGCCCTCCTGGGAAAGACATTCCTGTTGGCCAATTTCTGTCACGGTGCCTTTGGCTAGCTGGCGTGCCCTCAAGTATAAATGCTATTCAAGAAGAATTATTTTGAATGTAAATAACAGTGTCCAAGATAGTAATGGGAGCAAARCTTTGCTGTCCACAAAAGGTACAGTAGGAGCAGATATGAAAGTACAGGCAGGAATAACAGATATTAGTGGTCTAGTAAAAATTGCTTAAAATCRCAAGAAAGAATAAAGAATTTAGTTGGTCTTGCAGGCTGTCACATCTAGGTGTTCACTGGTACCCAGAAACTGTGGGCTTCAGTTTATTACTTCTTCAGGGTAGTTGCAATATAAGCAAAAGGCATCACCAGTGGTAGTTCTGTACTAATTTATCTGGAATGGTAAATGACTCCAGATCAATAATCTAGAATATTTTTTCCCTCATTACACAACTGAAAATCAGGAGATTGCCATTAACAARTATAATTATGTGAAATCTTTTCCCTTCCTTTTGTAGTAGTTTCTATAGATGTAGTTAAGCAGCTCATGGATCTTTGATATTATTTGAACTCACAACCATTGCTTATGAGAACAAGAAATGCTTTTGACGCTGTCTTCAGTAGCCTTGAGGCCAAAGGTAAAATACGTTGCTTGTTCTCGGGTAGTGGTTACAAAGCACCATTAGGTTGTCATCATTCCAGTTAAGAGATATTGAAGAAGTAAGAACTTTTACCTGAGTACTGCAGAAAAAAAAAAACAAAAAACAAAAAAACAAGCTGTGTTATTCTTTGTAAATGTATGATTGTGAACATACTGTTTATAATCATTACATTAATAATAGTAATATATTATTGTGAATACACATAGAAATTATCTCCTCTTTCCCTCCATATTTTATTTATGTTGTTATCAGTTAAAACCTTGTTAAAATCAATTAAAAAAAAGCAATCACATTTCATTATTAATAGCCTCTCTTGCAATGATTTCTTCTTCCGCTTTCCTTTTCCCTCTCACCAATTCTTAAGTTCATCTTAAAAATTTCAAAATAGTGTACCCATTTTTTTCCTCTCAAYATGCTTGGACTCTCTTTGTCTACTATTTCTTCTCTTTCCTGCTTAAGAGATCATCTAGTTCTGTGGGATATAAATAAAATGAGATCTGTGTTATCCAAGTCTTGCCTGTTTCCAAATTTTTTTTTCCCCAACTGTTTCTGTCTTAAATTTTATTTTCTAAATACCAGTCCTATAGTTCTGAAAACCATGTAGAAGACACAAATAAAGTTAAGGATATTTGATTATCATCTTCTGTGGGGTATTTACATGCCAAAAGTACCTTTCACTTTCTTTCAAGCAAAATTCTTCAAATTTAGAGCATGAAGATAACAAAGAGGAAAGACAAAGATAAATTAATGAAACACACCCACAATGGCACAAGACATAATCCATTATTTCTGTTTACAAACCTGTCAAAATTCTGTTTACAATGTTTTCTGTGCTGCTTTAAGTGCAAGAGAGTGCTTTATTCCAAAGCCTCATTGCTTTGATAGYTAGAAACACTGCTACCTACTTTGCTTGTGTTATGTTTCACATTTATCTTACAAAAGAAATCTGCTAAGACTTCCCCAGTAGACTTGCTTTTTTAAAGGTATTTTTWAGCTTTTGAATGTTGTGGAATGAATGCATAACTTTCTGCCTTCTGACTTGAGTGTGACTTCAACTAGTGACTAGCCTAGATCTGATGSATGGTTTGTCTAGTGATGAGGACTAAAATAGTGACCAGCACTGCATGTCAATCCAGCACAAAAATTCTTTCTTTACKGTGGAAATGCTTGCCTTAATGGAAGGAGCAAAAATCAGAAAGCAGGCAAAATACTAAAGACTTATTTCAGCCTCTAATGTATTACAAGATTATGTTGATACAGTTCTGAGCATCTGTGGTTGTTTTTCCACATTTGTAATTTGTAGGAGAAACATTTCAATAAAATCAACCTGTTTCAGGTTGCTCACAATCTTTATTACAATAATTTGTCAGTTTCACATGTTTTATTACAATAACTTTTCTGGTGGTTTTTTTTTTTTTTTTTAAAAAAAGGTTAGTACAACATTCACAATTGAAGTATCAAAAGTACTTTCTTAAAAAATAACAATCAATTCCACCTGGAATGTTCAATAGATTTTATCAGAATATACAAAACACATCACAAGATCAAAATACAGTTTCTGTTGTCTAAAAGACATTGCTTTACAACTTGACTAAAAGTCATTTTTTCTAACGAGAAGTGCTATACATAAAAATATAAAAGATATTTAACAGTAAGACTTCAAAGGAAAAGCAAGTTGGAGGGTTGTTGTACGGAGTGYTAACAGCTTGCRTGGGAGAAAAACGCCATGTCCTTGGCTGTCTTGAGAAAAAGAGATTGGAATGTAGAATTGATAATGCAGGTGGCTTACAATTATAAACATTACTAATACTGTAGCTTTTGCAAACCTACCTACTACCTGTAGCTTTTTKCTGTTGAGTAGAAAATGACAGCCTCACTAACCAATGTATGTTTGACACAAATGTATGCACTGGTTGCTAAAGTGGATAAAAGAGGCCTGTCCCAGAATAAAGGGGTTACTTTTTGTGTGTGTATATGTGTGTGTTTGTGTCTGTTATTTTGTGTCGGCTGTCTGGCCAACAGMGACAGGTTGTAGAGCTAGACTTGAAAAACATTTAGGGGTATTCTTTAAAAAGAACAGAAATTTTTTTTTTCTTCAAACTTTCAAAGCTGTAGAATGAAAATTCCATTTAGTATCAAGTGTCCTTTAAAAACAATATTTATACTGCTTTTGTTTTCAAATGTAATGTTATCATCTTTGTGGGAATCTTTGTTCATTTATATTTAAAAAAATATCCATTTGTGAATACAGTCTGTACAAAGTCTGACTCCCAGATGATGGATTTACTGTGTGCTGGTGGCTGTTGCATATTCAGAGAGGGATYCAAGTGAAAATCTCACTGCAGGAATCTCTTTTCCCCTTCCTTCTCTCTTGAGAAACGCGATGTCATAACTGACTGTATGAAATGATATATGGTGTGAATTGCCCTCTGAGCTACAGAGGAGCTGAGTGCTTTAGAGACATATAACTGGATAGTAATGGAGATTAATGAAGCTAGATGCAGTTAAAAAAAGACTGCTGTTAATAGAAGTATTTTAAAAATGTGCCATCATACTGAGAAATTAATAGCCTAAATGTTTAAAAAAAATAAAGGAAAAAAATCAAGCAATGCTGAGAAGCAGCTGCCTTAATTAATCATTTTTTTAGAACCTTAATGATCAAGAAACTATGGATATTGGACATGGAGATGCTACATTAGTTTATCTTATCACTCCCACTTCCACAGCAAGAAATTAAATTCTTCAGTACTTTTCTTCATCATACTGTCAAATGTTTTACCCAGCTATTTTTAAATGGCTTAAATAATGGATATGGGAAATTAATTTAAAGTTTTCTGACTGATTTATGTGGAACCTCAGCACAAATGATGACGTTCCAAAAGGTGGTAAATCACCTGAAGGAATACCCGGAAAAGGACTAGTGAATATGCTGTAAAAATGCCTGATGGTGAGGCTCGTGGTAAAGGAGTGAGAACATGCTAATGCCTGATCATTCAATAATAAATTTAAAAGCCAGTGGAAAATACTACTACATTTTTAATCTGCAGTTGTTATGCTCTGACTATAAGATATGCCTTTGCCTGAATTAAGGTGCAAATGAGACCATATGGCAAAGTAAACAGTACAGGTTTTATTTAACAGTAAATGTGAGGTAGAGAGATAGAGAAAAATAGGAAGTGGGGGCAAGGAGGGAAAAGAAAAGAGAGAGAGAGAGAGAGAGAGATATTAATTAAAGATGCCACCACTACATGGAGTCCTGCAGCAACCTGGTCTTCACCGTGGTCTTCTCAGTGGTAGGTGTGCCTGAGTCCTTCTTCTGGAGGTACCATTTTATACAATCCAGGTCCCAGGTGTCCATGGTGCCTAGATGCTCTTCCCATAACTTGAGATGCCAAGTGTGTAAGCATTTCCTTTAACCAGTTTGCCACAGTGAGAATTTTTGTTCGGGTGCTAACCAATCCTGGGTTTAGTTCTTTCCTGCTGTGTCATGTGTCTCGATCTCAAGTTCCTGTTGTGGTGGCTTATTTTATGGGAAGTTCCTTCCTTATTTTATGGGAAGTTCCAGTGTTTTGAGACAGTTAACTACATTGTTGTAAGTCCAAACAGTAGTTCAGAAGGCAGTTCAGATAAATGAATATTGGGGAAACTTGAAACCTGTCCTTGGGAGCACACATATGCCTGTGAGATTGTGCCCTCAGCCTGCAGAATTGMGAATTACTCCCTGAAAATGTTTTTGTCAAGAAACTGCACAATGAGAACTTCATAGATCCACCTGCTTTTGTTGATTAGTTTAATTGCAGGATAAGTGAAGAAAAAGGTGGTATGTTGTAGATATCCAATTGTACTGGGTGAATGTGGCAAGRTGGGTCTGCAGGGCTGGCATCTGTAAGAAGCTACCTGAAGGTTGCCCTTTGTCTGAGATAGRCAGATGTGCTGCTGGCCAAAGCCGAGCCTGTTGGGGACAATGGCAGCACCTCTGTGGGAACAGACTTAAGAAGGGTGGGAAAAAAAAACAACTGGGCAACAGCAATTGCAGCCAGGTGAGTGAGAATATGAGAAAACCTGTAGACAGCAAAGTCAGTGCAGAAGGAGAGGGATGAGGTGCTGGAACTGAGATTTCCCTGAAGCCTTTCTTGAAGACCACAGTGAGGCATCAGTGCTCCTGCCGCCCACAGAGATCCATGGGAGGGCAGACACCCACCTGCAGACCATGAAGGATCTGAAGGAGACTGTGGCCTTTATAACAAGACCTGTGGCTTCATGGAAAGAGGARCCCATGGTGGAGCAGGTTTTCTGGCAGGACCCGTGATCCCATGGAGGACCAACTCTGGAGCAGCATTTTCCCAAAAGACAGCATCATGTGGGAAGACCCACGCTAAATTGGTACATGAAGAGCTGCAGCCTTTGGAAGGACTCCTGTTGATGCAGTTAATGGAGGATTGCTTCCCATGGAGACACTTCATGCTGGAGTAGGGGAGTGGCATGAGAAGTCCTCCCGGTGCAGTAGAAGGAGTATCAAAGACAATATGATGAGTTCCTTATCCTTCTGAGCCACTTGAGGGTGTGAGGTAGAGAAAATCAGTRGTAAAATTGAGCATGAAAAGAAGGCAAGGGTGCAGGAAAGGTGTTTTAAGATTGAATTTCTCATCACTCTGCTCTGATTTGATTGGTAATAAATTAAATYAGTTTTCCCTAGTCAAACCTGTTTTAAGATGGCAATTACTGTGTGATTTCTTCCTGTTCCTTATCTCAAATGCATGAGCCTTTCATAGTATTTTCTGTCCCCTGTCCAATTAAAGAAAGGATGTGATGGAGTGACTCTGTTGGGCACCTGGCATCCAGTCAAGATCAACCACACCAATATATGACCCTGTATGGAATGACCATATARAAATGTTAGCAGCAGTTTTCTTGGTGCTGTACCTCATTCTCCCTGAAAAGGACAAGGGGAATCTCTCCCACAGTAGCTCCACACTAGAAGGGAATTTTCCATTTTCTGAGCCTGAGGGGGTTTTGTTCAGAGCCAGCTGGCAAGATTGCCTCTACCATAAATATACATGCCAACTAACTAGACTATGGCCCTTCTTCATTTAGGAACAGATTTTGCAGAACAGTTACTTGTAGATAACAGGAATGGATTAACTGACTCGAGATTTAGAGGCTCTTCTCATTTGTCAGACCAAAGTRGCTTGTCCCAGAACATTTACAATCTGCATCATCTATAATTTTMTAATTCTTGAAAAAGACCATTCAGATGTGCACAGAAGTTATCTGCTTAACTCTTGTGAAATAACACAAAAAAGTGCCAGAAAAGTGTCATAACACTTGGAATGGGTCATGACATTACCTGCAGCAAAAATTTTTTACAGATTTAGATGTTTTTTTCCCCCCCTGCTTCAATACAGATGATCAGCTATCTTATTTTTCCTCCTAAATTTGCCYTTGCAGTCTTTGAGTGAGTACTGTTGGACAAGCTGATTTATGTTTAACTTGTACAAGACAAAATGGTATGAAATGTCTTTGACGTTTTCTTTCTTTGCCCACACATGCTTGGTAAGTGGGGGAGAAAGTAATTAAAAGTACATGCAGTTGGGTCTTACTCCAGAAGTATCATCACATACCATGACTGAGCATAGCTGCTAGATTTCTTCCCAGGTTTTGTCTCAAAYAGCTCACTGCTGTTTCATGTAGAGTACTGGATTATCAGTGAACCTTTTTCTTACACCATCTAAGTTCATTCTCAAGAAATACCTTTTGCATTTTCTTTGGATCACAGCATTGGAAAATAGTTTTGCAGCTTTGGATAACATCTAGAAATAGCCTTTTCCCCATAAGCATCTTTATCACCATTCTTCTGATTCTTTCTCCATAGTTGTTTTGGCTGTTACTTTACCATGTGTACTTCCAAAAGGTCAGTTTRATTTAGCTTGATGTAAATAGCTGGAATCTACATAGTAAACAGAGATAATCTGAGTACTAYCCTTGCTTCTTAAAGACACAATATACCAAATTTCTCATTATTAAAACTAGGTTGGATTGTAGCAGCTGTTGGTGCTATTGACGTAGATTGTTGGTTATAAGTAAATTTTGATTACTTAAGATTTTTTCTTAGGAATAGAAATGCACAGATAGAACAGATTTAGTAGTATTACAGCTTCCTCATGAGGGAAAGTGGAACAGCATGAACCTGTGCTAGGGAGGCTTAGGTTGGATTTTAGAGAAAGGCTCTTCACCCAGAAGGTGTTGGGTGCTGGCACAGCCTCCCCAGGGCAGTGGTCACAGCACAGCCTGACCAGTTCATGAAGTGTTTGCMCAATGCTCTCAGGCACAGGGAGTCACTCTTGGGGTGTCCTGTGTAGGGCTAAGAGGTGGACTTTGGTGATCCTTGTGGGTGGGTCCCTTCCCACTTGGAAGTCTATGATTCTGTAACAAATATTAGGTTTGCTTAGTATGAACCATTAAAGGATTTCTGCTTTGCAACATTTGCAAGATCCCTGATTTTCAATGGGTATCATAGAGCACTTGCAGGAGCTGTTCTTTCAAGGTGTCTCTCACAGTGGAACTTAATAATCATATAGAAAAAGATAGGAATTCTGTTTCTGAATGAAATAAATGCTCAGGTTGAGTGTAGAAACTGTTTAATTGTTTTGGTTTGTTTTTTTTTATTATAGATAAATTTATGTTTCTTCCATTAATATTTAATATTTTTAATATTTTTAATATTTTTTTTAATATCTTTATTCCATAAAGGTAAAATCACATTTCTTGTTAACTGAAGTTTGATCTGAGTTCATTCTTTCATCAGTGTGCATTTACTCAGACTCTTAATGTTGTGATTCCATGTCTTTCAGTCATTAACTGGGCATTGTGGGCATCTGAAGCACKAATTCATAAGGAACCTTCAATTCCTACTTTTGTCCTGATTAATTTCTCTGAATTTCCCCACATGTATACCTGGGTACAATATATCAAGAAGCCTGATAGTTCTTTGAGGACTTTGCATATGCTATGTGAAACAAAATTTTTTCATTATTTTTTTGTTCCCTAAACTGACATAAATTAAAGAACATTGCATATATTAGTACAGGTATTAAYTGCATTGCTCTGATTACTCTTGAGTAAAAGTGCATTCTCTGCATATCAAATATTTCTGAGCCAGACATCCATTTTTAATGTGRTTTGCCTAAAATACCCCACAGGTGGCATAACAGTGGATTATTAGGTTTGTGGTGAATTTGTGAGATTAGGGAGCATTAGATACAAGCAATATAATTTGCTACCTATGTCATTTATAACTAGCATAGCTGCTGCTATAATTAATGAAAAACTTTTTCAAGCTAGCTTGGTTTTCTTCTAAATCTGAATTTTCTCTTATGAATATCAAACTGTGTCCAATTTCTGGAGTTCTAGGAAAGGTGGATTTAGTTTCTGAGCTAAGTGTGCCTCTGCAATGAGCCCTCTGTGCCAAGATCCTTCAAGACTGTGTGAGAGCTACCTGAAGTTCTGGATGGCATTTTTTTTCTTCTCGCTTTCAACTACAGAAAACTACTTCTGTGTTTTCTCTTAGTGTTCTGTTGGTTTGGCTTACTCAATAGCAGTAATAGCAATACCTTTAGTAGCAAGATTAGTAACTGACTTTGGGCCCCTAACTCGTCTGTAATGAAAGCTGGCATTAGACTTGCTTCTGATACAGCAGTACTTGGGTAGAAGCCACCTTACCTCTGTGGCCAAAAAATGCACCTTTTCTCTGTTCTCCCTTCCTGCATTACTTCTCAGAATGAGAGAGCTTTCTCATGTTTTTAAAGAGAGTTCATGGATCACGATTATTCTGTCTGTTTTTTATAGAAATTTCTTGAAGTTTCTCTGAATAGTTGCTTTCTCTCCTCACTGCCCTTGTGAGGGGCTCAGAGATTCAGGGAAAAGGGAGTTTTCTTTCCTCTGCCACTTGATTCAGCTCACCAGACATCCAAACCTGAACAAAGTCTGAAAGGAAGGGGGGAAAAGTGCAAAAGCAAAAACATGACACTAGTTTCACAGCACTGCCAAATGTTTTTTTAAAAAAAACCTTAATCTTTTAAGGCTTGGTCTTTATAGTGCTTATGAAAAACAGCACTCCCACTGCATGTTATCCTAGTGCTTTGAGACTGTGCTTTATTCCAGAGCCGCAGGTGTTGCAACACTGGATCACAGAGTGGCCATGTTGCCTCTCAATATTACAAGGTCCCTGGCTTTTACAATTCCAGTGACAGATCAAGTGAYATGTTCCTAGCAAAAAAAATCAGTGATAATTGTGAGGCCTTCTGTTGTCCTTTCTGTTGAAGTCCTGAGAGATCTTTTTCTCTGCATATGACTAGAAAATACTTAGTATGGTATTTAATTTGCATTTTTAATCAAGGATGACTTGAAYACAGATGAAAACACATGGAACAATTTGCAGTTGGAATGTAGTCTTATGTTTTGTATTTGGCATGCCTGCTTAGGCACAGTTCTGATAACATTTACCTGAGACTGGACTTTTACCTTGCCAACTTTTCCTCCAGACAATGTAGATTTTTTTTGAGGTTTGTATCCAGCTGCAGATAGCACTTGAATTTTTGGAAAAAGAGAGACATATTAAACGATATATGTTTCCAGGGAGAATATGAAAGTGGAGTTTGCCTCTTTGAAATGGCTAATCAAGATTTGGGAGTGCACCAATAAAATGGCCATCAGTTACTGAAAATTGGGAGGAATTGAAATGGTTATGAAATTAATGAAAGCTTATTAGAAATYGAAATAATTTTTTGGTTGCGCATACACTTGTGAATACACAGCATAATCCTAGATACCCTAGCTGAGCCTGAAACTGCTCTTCACTGTTTACATGCACAGAAATCAAAGACAGTCCTTGCATCGAGGAACTGACAATCCAAAGTATATCAGGATCAGCAATACTGATGTAGTGAGTTGAAAGACACTTCTGGATCAGATAAAACTGAGAACAGAACTTCTGTTTTCCAACTGCTTTTCTGAGCCCACAAAGGAGCCTGAAGCTTTGATATATATAAGTTTCTATAAATGGTATATAAATGTAGTTGTAAATACTTTAAAACACTTGCTGTACATTGTAGTTTTCATCATTTACAGTGTCAATATCCATCTACTGCTACAGGCTTGTGAAGAGAAAACACATATACTTGTTAATTGCAGTGGTCATAAACTCCTTCAGATGCTCTCCCCGTTACTTCCCAAATTATTACATTGATCTCTCAAAAAGTATACTTACTYCAGAGTTGTTAGGATTAGTTTTCTCAGATGCTTCTTTTTTTTTTATCTTCTGACTTGTCTTGTGCCAAAAATT
Organism: Malurus melanocephalus; assembly: GCF_030028575.1. Lineage (NCBI taxonomy): Eukaryota > Metazoa > Chordata > Aves > Passeriformes > Maluridae > Malurus > Malurus melanocephalus. Next base: position 683,208 of record NW_026623430.1, read on the forward strand.
TTAAGGAAGTCTTTTCTCTCCAGATAGGTCCCAAAGGTCACATAGATTGTTTCAAGATAATATGGGATTAAGAAAATGATGGTATTTTCACCAGGAGAAATAAGTACTGTTTTTTAACCTCTCTTTATGGGCTTTTTAGCATTCTTTTGAAAAATATATTTATGTTAACTATATTTTTTTTATTCTGATACAAAACACCACAGATTTTCACTCTCATTTCTAAGCATGGATAGACTTGTTTCTTTTTACATCAAATGAAACTGTTTGTGAATTGCAGTATTCTAGACCAGCCTAAGTTTAATTTGTGATTTCTACATTTTGTTTCCTATAAATGAATAGTAGCTATAATATGAAAACAATTCTCTGTTTCTTCAATCCAGTTTAGAATTCCATTGTGTATTGAACTGMATTTGAGCAAACTGCTGAAAGTAAAATAAAACAACCTTCCTCTTCAAGTCCCTTCTGAATTTTTTTCATGGGAAAAAGATATTTTGAGTGCTTCCATGCCATGTTTTATTTCACTCTGTAATTTTATTCTCTCTTGGACTTCAAGAAAACACAGCTGAAATTTATCTGTAAAGCAAAACGTGTTGTCTTAAGGGGATAATTAACTAGAAGAATTAACAAAGAACTGGTATCCTGATAATTAGCTAAGGGAAGTTATGAAATGACTATAAGAAAGATCATATTGCATTTCCAACAGTTAGTGAGAAGAGTTCCAACCATATTGTAAAGAGTGCAAAAATTTGGTAAGTMATGGAATCTTGGCTCTGGTAGTATCCTGAAGGGCTAAATTATCTACATGAATCTTGCTATGAAACCCTTATCCACATCTGATGCCATCATTTATKAATACTGTGGATTATGTAATGAGTCATCCTAACTTCATAATTAGAACACACTCTGACTTTTATTAGCTGTGGGGCAGTGTGTATTTCTGCCTACTCTTTGGTATGCTTTACCTGCAGGATACCAAAGTCAGCATTAAAAATCACAGGGCATGCAAACTGAAAATAACTAAAAGTGATTATGAGTTGAAGTATGTGAAGCAATTTTAAATTGATTGTTTAGATAAAATAACTTGCTTACTCATTAATATCCTACAAAATGTTGGACCTTGATTCAGAGCCTGGAACAAGTTGCAGCGTACCTAAATGACTCTTGGACTCTGAAGACTCTCCTTTTCCATTTTTAAAATTTTTTTTTCTACTCCTTTTCCCTTAATTCTAGTGTAGGTGCTTTACACAATGTTTTAAAACCAGAARGGTGTAGGGGTAGGATAATGAAATACTGGCGGTTGAAGAATACAGCCTTTTCTTCCTCTATTGTTTAAAGCTACAGTTATAAATACCTACGATTCGAAGTCTGCTATAGAATAGTATCAGATCACGTTATTTTTCCTTCACTTGTGTACTTCTGTATCTTGGTCAAAMTTTCCATTCCTGTGAGAGTAGTGTGCTGTTTGGAAATACTTTTTCTTTCCTCCGGAAACCAAACTCTAGAAAACTGAAAAGCAGTACCTGTAGGAGTTTTCTTGAAATGTCCTCATCTGCCTCAAGAATAACAATTTAGAAAAGAGCTGTTATGCACCTGAGAGAAGATATTCCTTTTGGTAGGAGAGAGGTACRAAAAGGAAAGTAACACCTGTGTCCTTTGCCTCCAGATATGCCTATAGCTGATATTTTCACTGCAACTTTCTGTGTATCAGTTGCTGAAAGAGGACTCAGTCATTCAATATTTGCTTTTCCCATTCTGTACTTTTTATATATGAATGCAAAATTTAACATAAAATAAGACTTTTTCTGATTAGAAGAATCTTTAAATTTAAATTTTGTTTGGTGAGTGCTTTTCTAAAGGTATTTCTGATTTCTAGCTGAAAAGACTTCTAAAAGTTTTAATAATTTTCTGCTGTTCAGGGTTTTGAGCTTCTRGTTTTCTATTCTTATCAAAATGCATCTTGGTTTTCTTCATCTCTCTCCACACTTATATTTTTTCCCATGTAAGACAAAAATTTGTACAAAGTTTCTTCATTCTTGGCCTTTGGGTATCAAAATCAGTAAGAAAGCTAACTAATCTCTTTTAGAGGGAGCTCCACTAGGTCTGCCTTCAGAAAGCTGTGGGAAAGAGTGACTCTTTCTTCAGCCTGAGCCTTTAATACTATTGAGGATTTATCTGGACTTATCATTTAGTAATTTATAAAGTGTTCTGTTCTTTTTTTTTATCTGATTTTCCATCTCAAAGGAAGAAAAGAAACTCAGAATACTTCTTTGGTCAGTTTGGGTCATCTGTTGCAGTTATGTTCCCTCCCAACCTTTGGCTCTCATCCATTTTACTGGCCTTTGGGGATGCAGGTGTTTGTAGGGAAACYCTTGATGCTGAACAATCGTTGCTCAGCCACAGCAGTGTTATCAACACTGCTTTATCCAAAAATGCAAAGCACAGCACCGTGCACACTGCTGTGAAGAAAGTTAACTCCATCCCAGGCAGACTCAGTGCATTGTGGAATTGCTCAGCCAGCTGGTGTATTGGTTATTCCATTAAACGTTGGTGGAGATGCCAGAGGTGTACCTGCAGGATGAAAAGAAGAAGTCACGAGAGATCATGTGTTCACAACTGGACTTTATGAAATCGGAACTGTTTTCACTTRATTGGTTGGAGAGTTAGCCAAGTAAGAGTGATTATGTCCTGCTTACCCAAATTAGTTCTCAGCTATGTGAAGCATTTACTTCTACTTCATGCCCTAAGCTCTTTCATTAAATTTCCATGTTGTATTAAGTGTGACYGTGTATCAGTGGAAATCTGTGGTGTAGCAGGAAGTAGCTGTGTGTGGAAAATTAAATGACAGTATTCTGCCTCATCAGCCATTGTGCATCTGAAGGGAATTCTGCTATGCTTCGTCTAATTAGACTGCATTAATCCATTTAACCACAAATGTTGGTTGATGCCAAGTGTTAGATTGATGATCGCCACTCTAGATTCCCAGCATGTTCTAAATAAATAAACTTTTCTTTTTGCACTGTATCAACATGCTTTCCCCAGCTCTTTTGAAATGCATGCATGTCTTTTACATGTGTACTATGTTACAAATTTAGACTTAAGTGAATTTACCTGACTGGATGACAATCCTTCTTCCCAGATGGGAACCATGTCAGCATAAAGAAGGCCATCCTTTCTCTGTTTCCCTTCTTGATTTTTCCAGTGTTTGATAATAATAACTGAGATCACTTTGAATAATTTCGGTGCCTATGACAAAAGCCTTTTTGATAAAAACTGAGAAAAATACTTCTTAAGATTAAACACTTTTCAACTTTTCAGCAAGTGCTGCAAGTATCATCCAGATTTGGCTACCTCACTGTAACAAAAGTTGTCTGGAACAGATTTTATTGCTTCTCTCTACTGCAGCCAAAGTGGGCAAAACCCACAGAATWGGTTCCAGCAGCATCTGACACACACTCAACAAAACCTTCAAGCACTGAAAAGCAGAGGCTATCACAAACCTTCACGCTTTTCCACAGCTAGACAGCTTCTGTGCTGAATGAAAGAGCTAAAAGCTAATGTAAGTATCTCTTCCAAGTCTGCATGGTAATCAGTCTCTGAGAGGTCACAAAAACATTGGACACAGATGGAGAGTTCCATTCTTTCTCCTGAATCCACCTMCCTGAAATATCTTCTTGCTCCTGCATTTCAGACGACTGACTAATCCACAGGTTTTGCCATATCCCATAATGAGCTTCTCACCTCTTTTCCTTAAGTAATTTCACCTTAAACAAAAATTGTATGGTCAGAGTAACACAGAAATACTACCTGACCTTTCCCCATTTTGCAGAGATTTTTTTAATGCAGAATCAGTTTCCCTTTTCCTGGAAGAGGAAATATTTATTTGCTTGATGTAGGAGGACTTGGTCATTTTAAGGACTCAGTAAACCCAGAAGTCTTTTCCAACCTAAACAGTTCTGTTATTCTAGGAGCAACTTCAAACAAGGAGACACAGAGAGGCAATTTTCTCAATTGATGTAATGGGCTATAGTGTGTTGTTAGGATATACAATTAGAGTTCACTTTCTTGCTGTTGACCAGGCAGAAAGGAGATTCAATGGCCAACCAAAYTGGCCTTTGCCAAAATGCCCTCTTTGCTTGTTCTCCTCTCACCAAAAAGCTCTTCTAGTAAAAAAAAAATTAGCCAAAACAAAGACACTGGACTTAGTAGGGAGACTTTTGAATTCCACATTTATTAGATTTGCTTAAATTAGTGGTTTTTTTGATGAAGTATTGTGTTAAAATGCTGCTGTATATCCTGGTAGTGAAAAATGCCTGAGAAATGCGGGGAGAAGTGAGCCAGAGTATTCATCAATCTCAATGTAGGTTTTAAACACATCAAGGATCCACGTGTAACAACACGGGAAAGCAGACTCACCTTGAGCTCAGCAGTGGGGTGCAAGGCCAGYTTTACTCAGCACCTGAGGCACACAGTTATCTTTTAATAACTTTTCATGTTGTTTCACAGATAGAACAGAGGTTATTAAATTAAAGTGAACCACAATTAAGTAATTTTTGCTTGTCATGTGTCTACTGCTTCTGGGGTACATTTTATCAGTAGATTGCAATGGGATAGAAAAGGAGTTGGAGTATATATTTAATTATATTACTTCATTTTAATCCATTTACAATTTAATTTTGGGAAATGTTACTGAGTTCTGGATCCTAAAATCTCCAAAGTCAACTTCAGCCCCAGCCACTGTGTCTGCACTTCGAAGCCTTTTGAAGTAGCTTTGGATTGGCCCAAGCTGACAGATAAGTCAAAACTTGGCTGCGAGCAGAGGATTCTTTTCTCCTTCAAACCACYGGTTCCTCCCTCGAGTTGCTGAGGGCAGTGAAAGTCCAATCTGTAGATACTTCAAAGGCTTCAAGCAGCAGACACTGTGGCTAGGTCTGAAGCCGAAACAGACGGTTTGACAGAAGCTAAAGATTGTGGGGCCTCCCAGTACTTTTCTGTACATTTTAAAGCAGATTAAAATTGCTATAAAATGGAAAGAAATGTGTATAAGTCTTTCTTCCTTTTTCTTTGCATGTGATCTGGATTTTACAAGAACATCTGTCTACCTTCATTTCTAAGTGAAGGTCTTTCCAGTATAAAGCATGAAGAAATCTTCAGACAATCAGCTTTACAAAACCAAATATCCAGTTCCATTGCTTGAGTTTGCCAGTTTAACTGGTTTACTATTCAAATTTCTGTTGATAGCAGTGTTCATTTGAAGGCTGAAAGATTTAAACATAAACAAAGGGGATTCAAAAACACTCTGCACATGGGAAAAAATTTATTTATATCTTATATTTCATAACTTCCTCTCACAATAAATTAAAATATTGTAATTTTTAATATTTATTTCTGTTTCCAACTCAGACAAGGAATGAGGATKATGACAGCTGGAAATTAAAACAGGTCTTTAAAATTTTAATTATTTTAATTATTGGTGTTTCTCTTTTAAGGATTTATTTAATTGGTCACACATTATAGATAAGATAGTCTGTCTACTTCCAGCTGAATGGATTTGCCTACACCTTTACTGTTATAAAACTGATTTACATGTTAGTGGAGAAGTTGCCTGTTTATCATAATAYGAAACTTGACTTTAAAATAACAAGGTGGATAAAAAAGGAAAAAAAAAAATGAGGCTGATCTTCGACTGAGCTGTTTTCATTAGACACTACAGCAATTTTCAAATCCAGTAATTTTTCACTGTCATTAAACCAGTGCATAGCTACATTATTCAGCTAAAGGTTAAAATCTTAGCAAGTCATTGTCAGTRGCACAACTTATTTAGTTATGTGGTATTACTGCAGTTAATTTTAAGACAAGGTAAACTTTTTGTTTCTTAAACCTGGGTTTGGCCCTTCTCAAAGTTGCTCCTTCAGGCCAGGTTAAGTGACTGACGCAGGGCTGCAGGCCATGTACTTTATTCAAGTGCTCTTAGTACCACTAATATATGACATGCTGCGGGTAAGATCCACCTCCAATATGTTCCAGATCAAAGTAGAGGAATTTGTCACCTGAGAGTTGAAAATCAATGATCTTTCAGGAAAGCTGGAAGACGAATCAGGCGGTGGAAGCCTTGTCTCAGCTGAGCAAGAATCCAGATCTGCCCTCCATGACAGGATAGCTCCAAGAGAAAAATCTTCTATCCAGAAAACAGGTGTTCATGCAACAGTGCCCAGCCCAGAAGGAACAACATGCCAGCCTCTGGCCAGTGCTGATGTGAATTCAATTTTAGTGACAGAAGGTAAGACACAGAAGCTTGTTGAGGACACCAAACCACAGCAGCAAGGGTAGCCAGATCCCTCCATGCCTCCTAGCAGGAACGGCCCTGAGGGAGCCCTTGGTCACCCCCTGAGCAGCTTTACCTGCTTTACTGCTGTTCAAGTGGTGGTTCCTGCTACCTACACCAGGTCATAGTGTTAGGCATGGCAAAGTGCCATTCTGCGCTGCATTTTTCACTCTGGAGTGCTGGAAGTAGCACAGATTGGTGGGCAAGAATGTTAGATCTTCACTGCATTGAATAATAGTATTCTGATACCTCAATACCAARCAAATTAAAAGTACTATTAATTGTCTTTTATTTGGGGCAGGCGTGACAATAGGCCAGGTAGAGTTGGAAGAAYGAACAGAAAGAATTGCATTCAGCATATAAGCTTAGATAAGGAATAGTCTGATTCAGGCATCTGCAAATGGTAATTCAGGTCTTTTACTGTTTGGGGTTTTTTTTTTTAATACGTTTTGTAGCAAATTGTCAGCTCTGCTTAATGGCTAGTGACCTGAATGTTACGGTTTTGTTATAACGAACTCTTTTTGATTCTTGATAGTTAACAGTCTTTTGAAATACCAGCTAAACGTGGCTTGGGTGATAATATAAATTTGAACGCTGAAAAAGTTTCCAGATGTATCTGGATGTCAGATGTACTGGCAAAGACTTTGCACTGGGGAGAAATGTATTGAAAGGTATGACCAGAGGCAAAAATTCCACACTAAAGAGGCTTCTGTCTCARACTGTGTTCTCTCTTTTTTCACAGCTCCTGGGTTGAATCAGTATTCAAGAAAGAAACATATTTTTGGGCGGGGAGAGGTGTTTTCTTTTTCATCTCAGAAGAGATACAGGAAATAATTTCTTAATAGTCTGTCATGGCATGGATACTGGATATGCTTTACAATTTGCTAAGATGGTCTTACTGCCAGTCAGCAGACTTMAGCCATAGCACCTACTTGGTGTTGCAAGCAGAACTGGTCAGAACTTGACACAAAGTTGTGGTGAGCTTATTCTGCTTGTATGGCTTCTAAACCCAATGAACAAATAAAAATGGATGACGGGAGGGTCCTCAGTATCATTTTTACAGTTTAAAAAAGGCAGATGTCCCTGGTACAGACATGTTTCCTGAGGACAAGATAAATATATTTTTCTTTTTTCACTAGTTCTTACTAAGAATTTCACTACGTAAGGCTATTAAGTTGAAAGGTTATGAAAATTACATTACTCCAGTGCGTGGTGTGGAGAAKAGGTTTCAGTAAATAGAGAGGGTAGTGCAGATTTCAGTAAGTAGAGAGAATTTTACAATGTRAAGGCATAGAAATAAGGACACAGCAGCCATATTGCCACTGTATGAGTGATGAGAGATGAGCTCTTCCCCATCTACCTGTAGCAAAAAATAGAAATCTTTTAAAAAGTAAGGAGAATAAAGCTTGCACTTCTAGTACTCAAATAACTCTAGAGACAGATGAGATTTGGTGTCTGCTTTGCACTGCATTCATATTTATTTCTCAGCAAACCCTGTAGTGAGCAGTGAGAGAAAAGTTTAGAAAACAGAGCAAAACTCTCATTTTGCAACAGAATGTTTAACCCAAGTGTTCTCAGTTTTCCTGTTCCTAGGTTGGTTTTCTGAGGAAAAACATACGCAGCAGAAATTGTCCTTATTGAAGGAAACTCTACAAATTAGGCTGAAGTAGTCACCAGAGAAACTGCACAGGAAAGTGCCTGAAGTGCTAATATGAACTACCCCTACCATGGGAAGAGGGCTCCCATTCATTTCCAGGGGACTCACAAAGGCATGAAAGAATACTAGAAACCAAGCTGCAATCAAGTACAAATATAATTAATAGGGTTGGTCTGGAATCAAATATCTGAAAACAAGACCAGCATGTCTTCTGGTAGTCTGTATTACTTTAGAAAACTGAAGAAGCAGATGACAATATGAAAAGGGTTAGAACACACATAAATTATACTGGGCGTTATTTCTGGTGTGGATGYGCACCAATAGTATTGATATGATTGCAACTTTAATAAGCACTTAAATTAAAATATCATTGAATAGTTCAGCATGGGTGATGTGTTGGTGCACGAATGAGGACTGACTGCAGTTCTGCTCATCTGTGTGCATCCAGAGAAAGGACAAACCTTTCCTCATCTTGTCCCAGCCCTGCAGGCTGGATGGGAAGCATCAGTCCTCTGCTGACATGGGAGACTGATGTTATTTCTCTCCTCATCAAGGCCTTAGCCTTGCTGAGACCAAAGCCGTAAAGACAGCAAAACATGTGGAGTTTTGCTGAAACTATAATTCTCAGCAGAATGAAGGTGAAAGTATGGCYAAACTCTCCACTCAGGGACCTCASTATTTACAGTTATCAGATTAGAAGAGTATTTCATGGAGTGTTATAGATATTATGGGAGAGCTCCGTCAATGACAGACAACTGCAGGGGTTAGTAAATAATGACTTCATTTGAACATGAATCTTAAATAACAGCAGTAAAATGTTTGAGTCAGTCTGAGTTCCCTTATTTGTCCCTGTGGTTCTTCTCCTTCCTGACCGAACTGTCTGCTGGGCCTAATGCATGACGTGTCTGTCTTYGCAGCACACAATCATGCCATGAGCTGTGTTTGTGGCTGATGTTTTATTTCTAGGCAGACATGCAGATGACTGGCACTTTCTGAATACCAGAGAGAGGAATTCTTCCCTTCCCACCACACGTTACASCTCATGCTGCTCATCCATCCTGCCTTTGGGCGTCCCTCAGCATTGCTGCTAATCGTGGTTGCAGCGTGTAATTCTCAAAGCCTGTCCATATTAGTATGGCTGTTGGCAGAGATGGTCAGAGTGCKCCTCTGAAACGAGTACGACACTGACTCATGTGCATCTGGTGGTGGGAGGAGGGTTGAAATCTATCAGAGAAATTAATTTCCAAGAGAAACTACTGATTACCATCGAGTATGTTAGATGTTTTCAGGCAACACAATTATCTTGATGAGTCTTATACTACATTTTTCAGTGTGATACTATAGGCCTTCTGAATACTGTTGTCACATCCTGACAACTAAATTACCTGAAGTACAGTATTAATAGCAGTCATGACATTCTGCCATTCTGTAAAAGCCACAAGTTGACAGTCCTTTCAGTTATGCCTCATTAATTTGCTAGGTTAGRAATGAACAATCTGTGTACGACTGGCTTCAGCCAGTAGCACATTGCTTAACCCCCCTTGTTTGACCTTGTTTTRGCTTCAATGCCTGCCACTGCTGTGGATTCTTTCATGGAGAAAAGAAATTTAGTTAACCCTTTTTTGAAAATCCTATATTTTCTCTTCTGCCATTATTTTATTCACAATGAAGTAAGTTGTAAAGTAGATATTGCTTTCTTTTTTTCCCATTCACTGAAATATTTCTAATAGCAGCATCTGCTTGTTTGAAGAAATTACCTCTTTTGTGAAAARAGCCCTGATTTTCCCTGGGTGAAATCTACCTTGTCCTGGCTGACAGCAGTAGGAATACTACCTGACCACTTGGGCATGAGCTCTGCCATGGAAGCACTGACCTAAACATGGGTTGCTGAGATCCTGCTGTCCATTCTACCCTGGCATCTGATGACCCATGTTGTCTCCAACCAGCACAGGGCTATCCTGAGTCAAGGGTAAATTGATTCAGGCAGCTATTTTGGACAGTTTTCTTGTCTGGGGTGTTATTTCAGGGTCAGAGAAGTGCCAGCACCAGCACCATGAAGAGGCGTGCTGTCACAAAATGTGGTCATTGAAGTTATTCATACTGCTCCAGTGAAAGTCCACTGGCCATTTTTTTGACAAGTTCGATAAATTGGTAAGACTTTTCAAGTTGTATTATTTTGCAGTTATCTTAGATTTGCATTTAAAGGGGAAAAAAAATTACAGATACTTCAGCCTTAAGAGAAGGGATTAGTTTTCTGCTAAATGAAATTACTTTCATGTATAATGTTTTCTCAATACATAACTTTTTGATGTCTTTTATCGAATAGCTCTAGATAAATTTGCATAAAGTGATGGCCAAGATCTAATCAAAAAATACCAGCCTATGGGGCACTTTTATTATTCACTTCTGGAGACTAATGCAATAGAAATTGGAGTAATTCTTGTAGGTAGTAGCAAGGAATTTTTTTGTGTGTTCTTTGAGCAGTGACGAACAGAGTCATCACTTACTGCAATTTATGTGCAAGATTTTGTCAACTGTAATTGCTTACATTTGCAGTGATTTCTTCATGACAAAGGAAAAGAGCATGGAATGTAAAAGGATTTGACACAAATATGAGTGCAGCTAATATACATTAGTTTTGTTAGCTACATCAACATATGCCTCTGAAAACTCAGGCCCTGGAGCTACTAGAAAGAAATCTGAAATTTCTGCAGTTGCAGGTTACCTGTTTTATAATTAGTCCAGACATAAACCAGCTACAAGTTGGCTTCATCTTGCTTTGGTATTAAAGAATGTCATGAGGTATTACTTTCTCTAAAATGAAGCCTTCTTCCCTTTTTTTCTTCTCCTTCTTTCTCCCATGTTTTTCTGTCTTCAGATACTGAATTATTTTGAACAACTTCCAAAACATTTTTGCCTCCTTCTTCTCTCATTAGATCTTGTCATAGCCAGGAGTSAGATTTTGACTTTCTAATAGACAGATTTTTCTCATGACTGAAATTATACATGTGTGCATGAGAGATGGCTCAATTTCGTTCTCCATGTATCAACAGTTTCCTTGATTTGTAGATGCATCACCATTTTAAGTAGAGCTGAAAGCTCAGGATGCCTAGACATCCTGTGTCACAGTGATGATATGCTGCAATGGGGAATATAATTCACATGGTGTTGCATTCTGCTTTGTTATTAGGTTTCGCTCCTAATGTTATGGGCATTCATTTGAATATTCCCTTATTGATAATCAGGACTCCAAGCTAGAGTTTGCCRTTGGGTTTTGTATTTTTCTGCTAGATTTTTCCCTTTCCTCTGAGAGCAGCATGGATTACTGTTACCCCAAGAAGTAAGATTTGCACAGAGCATGATGATTAATTGCAGTGCTACAATATACACTGTGGCTGTTGAATGCTAAAGACAATTTTATTTCTTATCACAGGTGATGGGAACTGAAGTGTAGAACATTGTGAGAACGGAGTCYACTCTACAGTATGTGCATTTCTATTAGATTTATGGAGATCTGGAGRCATCCCCTAATTTTTAATGTCACTTCTCTTTGATAGACCTAAAAACACTTTGCCTGTTTTGACTGTTCCACTTCTTKAATAAAATTTTCAGCATACGTGCTATCTATTTGCAGGAGATGGAAAAAGAGAAGGGAACATTTATTTACTGTCAGCTACATTTATTTACTGTTCCTMGTGTTTTAATGATGAATATCTATTGAAATATCTTCTCTTCTGGTCAGTGCATCAGTAGGCCTTTGAGCCCAGCTAGGGGCARGACTGGTATCAAAATTCCCCATAGAATTTAAGTTTTCTTTAGGTATCTTAACAAATCCAATTTATGTCAATGAAAGGGATTTAGAATAAAATCCTTCTGMTGCTGTTAGGCAGTTTGCAGAATATGGTGTTGCTATAGCATGACGCTGCTCCTGTCTACATGTGATTAGCAGAGCGCCTGCATGATCTTTCCGACATTCTCTTTAAGCAGTCATACAAATGAGAAAGAATTAACATCTTACTGCTTACTTCTCTATTCTTGGTCACASAGCTTTTACCATTGTCCATTTAAACAGTTACTTGGGAATTTATTTTCTTATGCTTCGATTGCTTCATTTCTTTCAGGATACCAGCTGGTAATTTGGAAAAACCTACAGCTTGAGATACCAGGGACAGAGAAAAGGCCTTTATCTCCTTACCTACCTGATAATTTTAGAAAACCTTGAACATCACAGGGGGAATTTAGCATTAGAAAAATACTGCAGAAACTTCTGAAAATCCCCTCTGAATTTCCTGATGAAGGAAATGGGATGATTTGGRTTGCCTTTCTGTGTAGGACCACGGCCTCACTATCACATCTATATGTGATCATCGCACATACACATCATGTTTGCAGTTGGTCAAGGCAGGATTGGGTAGTTCAGACTTCACTAAGACTAGGTCAGCTGCCAAGCAGCCCTTAGTATGAGATATGGKGCAGCTGCCTATAGCCCTGGTCAAAGAGTGGTTGGTTCCACAGTTTWGCTCAGCTGATGCCCGTCTCTCTAGACAATGCTCACTCACAGTTTTTCTGTGTTACCTGAGTGCCACAGACATCRCAGAGCCATTTCATGTATTCCTGTGTTACCAAGTGCAGAACTGCAGTATATTCTTCCCAAGCAGCAGTGAAACTAAGAGTCAGAAAAAATGTTGAAAGGGACTTCTTAAGAAGTCTGGTTTTTGCTGACAGACAAAATAGGAAAAACAGATTTGTGGAAAAGTTAAAAAATAGTGTAGAGCAAACGTCTCTCCAAGAGTCCTGTTCTGTTCCCCATATACTTCCTTTTTTATCTTCTTGCCTAATCTTTCCTTATTCTCTGCTTTATCTGTAAAAAACATAGGAATAGATTTTTTTGTGACATGAATTCAAGCTTGCCTCCATCTGTTGACTCTCCTCCTTCATTTGGTATTCTGCACTCAGTGTAATTAGGAAACAAAATGAAATTATGGTTGGATTCAGATGTGCACCTGCATTTGTCTGACTCAGTCAACCATTAACAACATCATTTTTTTCCATGCGAGAAAGTAAATTAATTGTACAGCTCTACATAATTTAATTTAAATGGTAAAATCCTGTCAATATAAAGGGTCCAGTTAATTGTAGTTGTGGCAGGAATTGAATGTGGKGTTTTCTGGGCCTGTGGAATAATAACAATACTTAGACAGAGATCCTTTTCTTGTTAAGAGGCTGCTGATTGTCATCTCTCCTGTTCCAGTACTGGCATGTCCATGGTATCTGTCCTACAGGAGAGTAAAATTAATGGGACATAATGTATTACCCTGGGTACCTTGTAGTAGTATTAGGCAGGGTGACTCAATCACAACAATTTCACAAATCCAGCATAGTAACTGAAATAACAAATATAGCAAGAAAACTGAAATTTACTCCTATTTATATTTAAAATTTTTAAAAAATGCTCAGTGATAGTAAGCTATCACAAAGGGAGTTCTGTGTCTTTGTGAAAAAAAATTTAAGTATATATGAGAAGACAAAAGTAATCAAAAAGGGAAATAAAAGTCATACATGCATTATATGCCCTTGCTCTTTCCTATTTCTAATGTCCAGCACTGAATAAAGGAAACAATACAGATTTAAATCTACTCTTATTGAGTCAGGGAAGCTTCATCCAACTGCTTGAAGGTGAGCTAAAAAGCCCGTTTTCTGTGTCACTTCAGTTCCATCTCAGTTAATTCTTCAGTGAGTTTAATGATAGCCTTTCTTGCAGTAGAGGTGCATTATACTGGCCTCCTTTTTCTCTTTATTTCACCACCACCCACAACATTCTTTTCATTGTCAGAAAGATGAAGAAAAAGTACTCCTGGTGGGACACAGATTGGTTGGAATTGACCATGTTGTGGTTAGAGCAGGGCAGTACCATCAGAATCAAGCAGATATTAGACTTCTGCTGTGCTCTGTGTCTAGAAGAGAGCATCATCTTGAAAACTGGCTCTCAGACTTGAGAACATATAAAAAGGTTATTGCCATCAGTGGAAATTATGTTTGACTGATACTTACAGTATTTTCAAGAAAGTTTCAGACTGTGTGCTCATAAGAACATAAAGGGAAGGGTACATGACCTTCAAATTTGTAGGCAACTTATGTAGAAACAGGGAGAATAGGTTTTACTCTATGTCTGTAAGACAAGAATCAGTGGGTTTAACTTAGAGCAGCAATTATACAGCCTACCTACCAACRAAAAGATTCATTCCAGTGAGGACAGAAAAGTAGGTTATTCATCTGTCAAGTCTGTGAAATCTGTGTCACAGAATGTCTTTGCAAATATATTAGRTGAGTGTAGGAACTAGATGATTTTAAGGTCCTTCCATGGCAAGCAGCTCTGTGATTCTGTGAAGGTCAGTCAAAAATGTTAAAATTCTATTTGTTYTAAATGAGAAAGCTAAATACTGAGAGACATCTTACAAATGTTTTCCAGTTTGTGACTCCACCATTTTGGCTACAGTTTCACAGGGCTTAGTCAACTATTGATGGTTTGAGATATAGAGAGACAGAGAGAAACACCAGGATTCATTTGTGTGGTGCTTTCTAAATGTTCACTGAAAAATTGCAGAGCAAGCCAAGAGAAAGCATACATATTGGTTACATTATAGCTGGAGGCATTTTCTGAAATAGAACTATGAATTTTTGTAAGTAAACACTAAACWATTTTTGYTATTAAGTTATTGATRTATTACATGTACCRTAAAATTTTGGAAGTTTCTTGCAASTACTGATTCTTTTTATTTATTATTACAGCACCATACTTTTTCTTCAATATTCTGTGTGTTTTCTATACTGGTTTTGCATTTTGTGAAATATTATTGTACTCATTATCAGGATGTTGGGTTTTTTTTTGCATTGGATAATGCTTTTTCGAAGAGGACTTCAAAGGAAAAAAGCACAGGTTTCTATTTTGGCGATGACTTAAGGAWCTGTTTTTTAAAAACTAGTGAATGACACTTGTGCATCACTTGCTAYAAAAATCTCAGTGGAATTAGATTTCAGTAACGTACATATTGCTGGTAATTATCTCAAATATGAACAGCCTTTCTTATTTCTTTMCTGAGCTTTCCTTAGCTGAATGCTGATTAAATAAAAATTACTGAATTTTATGTATTGGTCTCTGATATCTTTTTGGCCAWATGACCAATATGTACCTAAGTTTTTCTGTAAAACGTGGATAACTTAGTGAACAGGATAGATAATATTTTTTTGAAAAAACCATAATGGATTTCTTTGTAGCATCTTGATCTTCCCAAAAGAAATCATAGAAATATTTTTTTTCTTAAATTAGTCTTTTTAGTCRTATGAAACTTTCAATGAAGTGGAAGTTTTTAAGTCATGATCTGACTGGGAAAGCTGGAGAGGGCTCTTTGTCCCCCCATTCACCCCACTATACAATCCCCTGCTGTGCTACCAGCAGCTTTCACTCTTGGCTGGAGTTTAGAGCTCACCATCTCTCAGTTCCTCCAAAACCAGCTGATGCCCTGCCCCATCCCTGTCCTGCAGCAGCTCTGCAAAGCATGGGATGTATGCCTTGCCCTTCAACTTTCCACATCCTCTTTATGTCAGGCTGCATTTGCCCCTCCTGTATTGCAAAAAGTGCTAAGCCCAGCAGAAACACATCTCCAAAATTCTCCCATTCCTCACCTCCAAATCAAAAGCTGAATTCATTCTGAAACCACTGTTAAGCCCAAAAGGTCTTGTTAAGACTTGAGTACTTCCTGCCTTAAGAGAAACAGCTTTATACAAAAGGCTRAGAAAAGAGACAAAAACCTGCCTATAATAGTAAGTAGCCATTTATAAAATTGAGTAGGCATTTTCTGGTTGTACACAAATAAGGAGTCAATCTCATTTAGAGTATAGTACATAACACAGATTTCATTTCCTTATAGGTATGTAGCACTCAAGGAATAAATCAAGAATCACATCCTAAAATGTGATTCTGGATATCCACTCAGTTTTATGTTGACTGAGATATATTTTGATATTGTTTCATAGTCAATGGTACTAAATTTCAATACTRTTATCTGCCTTTTTTCAACCACTCTCTCAGTCCTGCTCATAAGATCAAACATTAAAAGAGAAAGGTATTTACCAGAGATTTAAAACAAATACTGCAAGAATATTTTTTTCATGGAATGAAGATATTAGGTATACTTTGAACAAGATACTGGCAGTTTACCCCAGACAAATGTCACCATAGAGCCATCTGGTGCATTTTTCCTGCAACTTCACTGAAAAAGTACTGATGTGATGCAAAAATCAAGATTACATTACCAAAGAAAAATAAAAATAAAATAATTCTTTACAGGAGTGAATAGCATAGAGAGCAGCTATTTCATATTGTTTTGGGTAGGCAATGAAAGAAAAAAAAATGGCAAAATTGTTTACTGTCTTTTGTATTTTAAGAAACAGAGATATTAAGAATCCTTGATCCAAAACGTCTGACCTCTCGCTCTTCCCATTCATTTCTCAGCTTTTGCACCTAGAGCTATTTTTAAATTCTAATTCAACTAGTGCTACACATTTGGAGAATTGATTACACATTAAGTGTATAATTCAGGAGGTGATGGTTTTGATTTTTGGATTTGGTTTCTTTTATAATAGAGCACCTGGGGGGGCTCGTGTGTTGGGAAGGCTAGAGAAGACAATATGAGCTTACAGATTAATTCAAAGTCATGGCGTCAATGTCAGCAATTCTCACTTCCTCTTTGTTTCTCCTCTGGATTGTAATTCRTCGTAAATAAGGTCAATGTCCTGAGGAAAAGAGTAATGCGCAGAAATAGAACTATAGGAGCGTGAGATTCAGATAACGTATAAATCACACAAGAGGCTGTGCAGGTGATCCACGCAGTCRTTGCAGACGCAGTGTCGTTTGTGTTGTTTCCCTAAATGCACAGAGAGAATGACATCAGAAAAGGCTGACAAAAATAAAGCTACAGAAKAAGGTCTGTGAGGGAGAAGAGGAAAGAAAGGGCTTTGTGTCATTAATAATGGGGTTTATTTAAGGGTCTGGTTTCAGTGTAAAATTAGGGAGAAATTATATTTMTTCTAATACTCTTGGATACCAGCGATGGATAATTTTGTTACTGTAACAAAAGAAGGGATGTTTTCCTTTGGTCTAGTTGGAGTCAGCTKCTGCCGTGCTCAGTTTTAGGAAGTTCATGCCATTCAGTGTGAACCTCTTTTACCATCTGCTGAAAATACTAAAGATCAGTCATCTGCAGTTTATTTTTGGATAGGTCATGTTAGGTAAATGGGCTGATGCTTYTTGTCTGCCAAGGATTGAATGTTACCCAAAAATAGGATGGAGGAATGGGAAGAATATACCAAAATAAAGCAGTCATAATTTTTGTAGCTCTGTGCAATGAAACAGAACCATAGGGGTAATGTCTTGCACTAAGCTACTTCCCTCGGAGCTCTGTGGTGACTAGCTCATGCTGGATTTCAAGTTTTTGTGCATTTATTCTGATACTGCCTGAAGGATGCATTTGACTTCTCTGAAACAAAAGTGATGTTACTGTACAGCGCAGAATGGCAAATGATGTCATTTCATGCACCTTTTMTTTTTAACAAAGGTTGGAAAGCTAATAATACGTTATTTTTTCCACTTACACTGTAGATTCTTCTTTCAAAGGTGAATATAAACTCAAATCAACAATCTCAGGGACAGCTGAAAAAATAGCAATTTGGTATCTGAAACAGTGGCTAGYGCATTTACCTCTTTAAAATTTCTGGATTGTCCAAAATTGAAAACCATTTCTCTTAGTTAGTTCCTCAAACCCTCTCATTCTCAGAGAGTGTTTCTGAATCTAAAATCAATTAGATCATTACAATTTAGGAAATGGAGTGGAAAAATTTACATGCCTACAACAGAAATTTTCTAGTGCTGTGTTTTCAGAGGATGATCTTTATTCAGAGGAATATCTTTATCAGTCAGGTCTTTTTGCATTGTTAGGATGCAAAAAGTTAGGATGCTCAAAATCACAGTCACTGAATYGTTAGGGTTGGAAGGGACCTCTGGACTCCACCCAGTCCAACCCTCTCGTCAAAGCAAAGTAACCCAGAGAAGGTGACARAGGAATGTGTCTGGGTGGGTTTTGAGTGTCTCCAGAGATGGAGATTCCACAACCTCCCCAGGCAGTCTGTTCAGKGCTCTGCCACCCTCAGTGTAAAGTTCTTCCTCTTGTTGAGGTGAAACTTCTTGTGTTTTAATTTAGAGCCATTATTCCACATTCTGGATTGGGGCAGCACTAAAATGAGTTGGGGACCTTCCTCCTGACACCCATTTCTGAGACATTTCTCTGTATTRATTCTTCTCCACACTAAACACACCCAGCTCCCACAGTCTCTCCTCATGAGAGAGATGCTCCAGACCCCTGACCATCCCTGTGTCCCTCCACTGACCCCCTCCAGCAGCTCCTTCTCTCTCTTGTGCTGAGGAGCCCAGAACTGGACACAGCACTCCAGAGATGGCCTCAGCAGGGCCCAGTAGAAGGGGGGGATCACCTCCCTCAGCCTGCTGGCCACACTCTTCCTGATGCAGCCCAGGATGACATTGGCCCTCCTGGCCACAAGGGCACTGCCAGCTCATGGACAGCTTGTGATCCACCAAGAGCCCCAGGTCCTTCTCTGCAGAGCTGCTCTGCAGGAGCTCAGCCCCAGCCCGTGCTGGCCCTTGGGGCTGTTCCTCCCCAGCTGCAGGACCCCACACCTGCCCTTGTTGAACCCCATTASGTTTCCCTCTGCCCAACCCTCCAGCTGATCAAAGTGCCATGGAATGGCAGCACAGCCTTCAGGTGGATCAGCCACTCCCCCAGTTTAGTGTCACCAGCAAACCTGCTGAGGGCACGTTTGATCCCTTCCTCCAGGTCATTGATAAACAAGGTGAATATTGGAGAGTGGACCCAGATTTGTGCATACTCTGATGATGTTCCTGTAGTCCTCCAATTGATCTGCCCTTTTTGCCACATCTCATAAATTTCTTTCTTTGATTTGAGATTTATTAGTCTACTTGTTCAATCATTTAGGTCTCCTGTCCCCTTACCCTGATTTCTTGATCATGGGGATGTACTGGTCATGACTTAGGAGACAGCAATGCTTGAATATTGACCAGCTCTCTTGGACCCCCTTCTCATCTAGAGCCTTATCCCATAGGGTTTCTCTAAGCAGTTCTTTGGAGAGGCCAAGGTTTGCTCTCTGTAAGTCCAGGGTTCTAGTCCTGCTTTTCTTTCTTCATGCAGGATCCTGATTTCCACCATCTCATGGTCACAGCAGCCAAGGCTGCCCTCAATGTTCATGTCTTCAGCCAGTTCCTCCTGGTTTGTTACTACAAGGTCCAGCAACACACCTTTCCTTGCTGGTTTCCCCCGCTTGCATCAAAAAGCATATCAGTAATATGGGGAACTTCCTGGGCTGTGTCTGCTGAGCTATGTTATGCCTCTAATAGATATCAGGGCTGTTGAATTCCTGGAGGAGAGSCAGGGCCTGTGATCCCAAGGCTGTTCCAGCTGCCYACAGAAAGCTTCATCAGCTTYCTCATCCTGASCAGGTGTCCTGTAGTAAACACCCACGACAGTGTCACCCATTTTAGCTGTGCCTTAATTCCTGCCCATAAGCTCTCAATTCATTGTCTGTCCCTGGGCAGAGCTTGATYCAGTACAGCTGCTCTCTCACAGAAAGGCCAGTTCCATCAGCTCACCTTGCTGACCTGTCCTGTCTAAAAAGCACACAGCCATCCATGACAACATTCCAGTGGTGAGCTGTCCCCTGTCCCAGTCACTGCAGTGAGATCACGGTTCTGTGACTGCTCACAGGTTTCCAGTTCCTGTTGATTCCCCATGCTCTGTGCATTTGTGTACAGGCACTCCAGGGAGGCAGTCGGGCACCCAGGTTCCCTAGAAGRGGTGTAAGAGGATTCCCCATGGCTGTGCCCACCCTTGTTGTGCTTAGCCCTGGGACTCATCTGGAGG
The DNA here is from genome assembly GCF_030028575.1 of Malurus melanocephalus. Lineage (NCBI taxonomy): Eukaryota > Metazoa > Chordata > Aves > Passeriformes > Maluridae > Malurus > Malurus melanocephalus. The sequence goes on from NW_026623430.1 coordinate 703,195, forward strand.
CAGCCAAGGTTGCCCTGGTTGGCATGGCCCACTCAGGAGGAAGCAATGGCAGGAGCATCGCCACTTTGGATCCACACACCAAACGCTTCAGTTTAAAGCCCATCTCACAAACTGACCAGTCAATCTTGAAGCTTAGAAGATTTCAAGACCCCCGAAATAATCAGAAGAGTCTAAGTAAAGTGGGAACTTAACTGACATTTTAATATTAGTCCAAGCACTTTAGATAGAAGAATTCACTACTGAATTAGGAACTGCAGCTCCTAAATTACTTTTGAGAGTAGGGACTTGCATCCCTAAGTCACCATATAACTATGAAAGTGGAATTTTTGGTATTTACAGYTTTTAATTATTTGTCTATTTAAGTGCCATAATCGTGGTTGTATCTCCTCAGCACCAGAGAGACATGGGCTTCCTCAAGCAGGTTGAGCAGAAGGCTATGGAGATGATAAATTATCAATTAGATTATTCTTCGTTTGAGGAAAGGCTGAGGGAGTTCAGTCTGTTTAGCCTGCAGAAGGGAACACAGGAAGATGATCTCATTGATGTCTGTAAGTATCTGAAGGGAGGTGTCAAGAGAATGTTTCCAAGCTCTTCATGTTGCCGCCCAAGAAATAATGGACAGAAACTGATGCACAGAAAGTTTCACCTGAAAATTAAGAAGAACTTCTCTGTTGTGTGGATCACTGAGCAGAGGAATAGATTTCCCACAGAGTTTGAGAAATCAGTCATTCTCACTGGAAATACTCAAAAGCCATGTGGACACATTTCTGTGTACCTTACCCTAGGGAAGCCTGCTTGAGCAGGGATGTTKGACTAGATGACTGGCACTCATTCCTTCCAATCTTACTCATTCTGTGATTCTGTTATTATTATTGATGCTATTGTTATTATTATTTTCTTGGTTTACCATTTTTCCCCTTTGAAAATTTTCGTATAGCTTAAAAGCTCATGAATTAAGAGATATTGAAGAACTTGTAATAGACTGCAGAAGAGGTTATAGCAACACATGGGTAAGGTTCAGCATGATCTATGTTGGCATTTATTTTTTAAATAAGTTTCATATTTGTGTCAGATTAGCAAACTTAAAATGTAAGTAGTCTCACTATCCATGAAACTGATGCAATATGAACAACAGCACTGGGAGTATCTTCACAGCCTGCCAATGTTCCTCAGTGCTGAGCTGGGCCCCTGCCAGGATGGGAGGACAGGTGACCAATTTATTTATGATCACTGATGACATGGGCCGTTTCTGCAAGCTGTAATATCCCCTGTGGTACTGCCATTTTACTGGCTAAGAAATGTGTGACAGCTACGGGATGCTATTCCTCATATCTCTTTTCTTTCTGAAAGGGAGCAAGCAAATGAGAAGAGAAAATCCACAAGAGAAGCACAGTTAAGACATCTGCTCAGCTTCCTTTAGGCATAAATTCTGCAAAGGATTTATTCACTCTTTGCAAGGGACAGGAAGACCAGAGCAATATCAATAAATCATTTTGATACTGAGCTTTGAAAATTCTGTAACAGTTTTGCTCATTGACATGAAATAATTTTGATCACTACCATACTGGACTAAACTTTAGTTGTCAGCCTCCTCAAGAAAGGCTTGCTAATSTTAAGGAGTATGCAAGTAAAGAGAGTATTTACATATATTGCTGGCTGGAATTCCTTTCTTTCCCCCCTCTTTTAAATGAGCCATTTGAGAGTTGCTGAATGATTACATTTCTTGTTCTCATTTATTTATGCAAGCAGAAAATGCAAACTGGAGGTGTTCTGTAGCTTTTTGTAGATTAATCCCTTGGGGACAAGAAGCATAAGTACAAGAGGAAAGTTTAAGAAACAAAATCTTGATGCTGAGCTACTGAAGTAGAAAAAACTTTGCTCCCACCTAGTTTAAGTAGAGACCTTAACCAATGAATCTGACTCTTCTACTTGCCCAAAACTATTTTAGGTTAAGGTGTGTTCCTCCCCTTCTGTCCCCTCCCCTTCCCTCCCCTCCCAAGGAGGAGACCTTGTAGAGGCTACTTGATCTTTTTATCTTATTGAGGGAGTTATAAGTGTAAGATTAGAGAAAAGCTTCATTTTTGTTGCAGGTTTATCATCCAAATGTGTATATTCTGCAACCTGGAGAGGGCCCTCTGTTGCTCTTCAATTATAAAACTGAATAGTTTCTGAAGGAAAAATTTCCCTGAGATCTGAYGAAAAAACTGTTGTAGAAAATGGATACACTCTAAATGCAGAGACATGTAAGACTAAAAATATTCAGGCACAAAATGGCAATTTTACATCTTCCCTATCCATTAAATGTCACTTCCATGTTTTTGACAGCTCCAGTCTCTTTCAATCTATTTTTAATTTCCATAGTGGGACACATTAGCAAAACAATGCCTTTTTTTAGATGTGGAAAACACTTATTTAGTGAAGAATACATTTTAAGAAGTGATTAAGTTATCCTTTTGTAAAAACAGGAATGTGATCCAAGTCACACATTCTGTTGCAATATTTTCCTACAGATAACTGTGAAAAGAACACATCAGTCACTTCTTAGCCTCTSAAGATATGCTCATGCTTGTTTTCTTAAACGAATTTAGACCACTATTCCAAAATGTAAGAGGTCCAATAGGCTGAGGCATGCAATACATGGTATTGATCCCTCAGTCTTAAAGGAAGCTTGACTCCAGATATAAATTTGGCATCATCATGTTATCTCTTGGCAGATCTCAGTTTGGCAAGACCTAAGTGGATTTTGTGTCACCTAGTTATTAAGTTCTTGCTTTCAACTTCAGGTGCTTATTCCCTCTAAAAGTTGTGTGAACTTGCTAATGGGCATCTGACAGGGGTTTGCTGTAGGTGCTTTGTMTGCTTCTTCAAGTATTTTCCAGATTTCATTTATCAACATATATAAGATTTATATTATGGCAAATCCACCACAAACAGTACTATATTTATATTTGTTTTAAAAACCTGATTTATGATTTTTTGTCCTGAATTTGTGTTCTGAAAAATTCTGCCTGAGGTATTTTTACTGTGTCACATTCTTAGCTATAATGCTGCACATCACAAGGTACTCCATTAGAGGGTCCCATAACACTGACGTAAGCAGAATAAGGTATCATTGGTTTAAATTGTTAAAATTATCATTTAAGTGCAAGTGTTTGGGATGAACACTGGTATTTCAGTTGTAATGTCTAAAAGCAGATATGGAGCAACGCACAGACAACAGAAAACAATGTAGTGACTTGACACAATACAGATATAAATTCAAATTAGTCATGGGTAACCATTAATWATGAAATTTTTCCTTTGTTTTAGAGTAGTTGTTTACTTCTTCTAGCACAATTTATTTTTCAGCATGTACTGGACATGCTGACTTCCCATCACATCTTAATATTAATGTCATGTCTTTTCTTTGAGTCTTATAATATGTTCCATGTGTATTTCAGGCCATGGAATGCCCTTGTCCACATTATGTGATAAAATCTCGAGATTTTGGAAACTAACACTTTTTACATACCAAGCAATCTCTCSTTCTTTTTTAACTAATTCGTTTCCTTCGAGAATGCTAATATCGTATTATAAATGTTTTCTGAAAGTGGCTTAAAACTTGATTCCATTTTACCAACCTAAGGACTAGATTTCCCATAATGCCAGRTAAATTTATGTATTAGGTACATTTTGAATTTGTGCCATCATTTAACTAAAAAGTAGACTATTGTCAAGCAATTTTTAGTATTCTAAAAATTATTTCCTATCTGCTTTCTGTTTRGAAGAATTACGGTACTCATGAGAGGTTCAATATGAAATAATTGCTGTTGCAACTTGAATTGTACCTARATAATGATTTTATATATTATTAGTAAAACAAAACTCATTTCTAAGAGTTGCACTCTAATGATTGAAACGTCTGTGCTTCAGCAGGGAGGATTTCAGTCAGGATAAATATTTTATCCGTAGATGTTCTTCAATGAAAACTTTTACCTAGAAGGTGCCTTGAATATAATCTGAGGATCTAAAAATTATGTTTTCTTTTATCTTGATCCAAAAACTGCTGTGAATAGGATTCTGCTGGCTAACTTCAATAAGCTTTTTTTCAACYCCTGTAATTCTTAAGGTAGCTAGAGCATTATATCATTTTTCCTGTGGAACGGCAAAATTCCACTTTAAGTACTTTTTTCCTCTATTATGAAACTCTAGGACTTACACTTGCTCAATTTTCCCTACCTTTTATTATGCCATTGTAACTGAATATTGATTATGGGAAAAAAACCCAACCTTTTGGTTTGTTTTATGAACTTAATTCTTGAAAAGTATGCATTTATACTTCATTTGCCAAAACTTTCAGGCACTGGAGTGAGAAAAGGATACTGTGAAGTCTGTGAGACTTAGAAACACAATTTCTTGGAGGAGGAAAAATGGAGGATTATTATCTTTAACTTGAAATTTCAATTGGTCAGTATACAATTTTCCTACTGGAAGACTTTCACAGAAATTTTTAGGGTAGGACTGTCTGAACAATGAGAAAGTTGATTCAAAATACATAAGAGCCCTAATATTTTATACTAAATCTAATTTTCACATGACAAAACTTCAGCAGCAGGACTTCAAAGGTTCAAAGCATCAAATCATGGGTATAACTTCTCTCTGTTAAAATGAACTCTGTAAACTTTATCTGCCCAGGAGTACAAACATATGACTAGACATCCTGCAGTCTGCATGTGATAAGCACATACTGATGTTATCTAGTTCATTTTCATCATCCTTTCATCACCATTCTTTTTCTTCAGCTGTCCAATTTCAGACTACGTATACAATTCKGTCTTCCTATTGTTCTCTAAGTTTGAGAAATAAACATTTGAAATACAGTTTTTCTTCTCTAAAGCTCATGTAGAATTTGTTGTTCTTTATACTAGTATTTGCTAAATGTTAATATCTRGCAACTGAAGCTTCTAAAATTATTATTACGCTGTATGTCACACTCGCAAAAAAATAAGATTATAGAGGACTTAAAAGGTTCCAGATGACAAAGCTTCCCACCCTTTATGTTTTTAGTTTAGAAAAAAATGCACAGATAACAGTATACTGCATTTATAAATCTTTATATTTAGAGYAGACATTTAACTCCTGAAGTATTTGAAGATAAGGTATGTTGAGCTGCCCCATTTTAGAAATGTTTCCTGCCTGAATTGTGAGGGGGAAAAGCATATCCATAATTATTTATGGTTTCAAATGGCAGTACAGAAAATAGGTTGAAAGCATTGTCCATGAAAGATTACGAAAACCCATACTAGGGCAAAGTGAAGGCAGTGAAGGATAACAAAGTCAACCCTTCTGTAAATTTGGCCAGAGGATACAGGTTTACAGGAATAATTATATATACCTCTCTTTGAAAACTTTAGTGTAAAGGTAGAAGTTGTGATGGTTCCTTGAGGACTTTTAGTTGTCTGCTGTAACTTGGGCTCCTCCTCATTAGTCTTCATGCCTTGGAGTATGGACAGGTCTTTCAGCTAATTGGTGATCACAGCTTTCATCACATTTRCTCTGTTTTTTCTTCATCAAAAATAGTTCATTTATAAAGAACAAAATTAATCAAATTGGAAAGGTTTAATCTGAAGGTTTAGAACAATTTGTCAAGAAAGGGAGAGGTTCAAAAAGTCAAAACAAATTTGACAAAGTAGCATTAATAAAGTTTGTGAACTTTTCTGCCAGGAAATGCTGGTTTTGATTCTCATTAAATGATCCKCGAAGTCTAGAAGAAGAATCTTCTGCTGCCTTGAACTAGGAAAAATAATTCTGCATATTTTTCAAATTGTCATCTCTTTCTCTGAGATGCCACATCTAATCAAAAACTTGAAAATATTTTTGACAGAAACACATTGTTTTCTGGAGGCATAACACAGACATTCTCCATGGGAGTGTAACTGTATCAATCTGAGTTGTAGATTCTGGAGAGTCAAATCATGTTTTCATGTTTCATTGAATTATTGAGATAATTTGCTGAACTTGAAGTTTAGAGCCCATATCATAACCATTAGGTTCAGATCTGGTCACATGTGAGACTGTATAATTGATCTCATGATACTTTTTTAGTGAGAGTCCTTTAACCTGCCTAGAGGCCAGTTACAAGACTATCACTGTTTAGGATAAAAAAAAATAGCTAAATACAATATATCATTGTTTTTAAAGCAGAGTGTGTCAGCTTGAGTTGTCTTTTGTTTTGCAGCATCTCATTTTGAGTATGAGAGTAAATGATCTGGGTTTTTATCTAGGCCAGGAAAAAAAAAATCACAGTTGATGACRTAAACTGCACTCGTTACCTTAATTAGTTCTTGTAATTTAGGCAGTTTCATCCTTCATTTCATATTTTTATAAAACCTAAACAAACACAAGAAGTATCAAGCCAAGGGAGACTGCCTCTGAGATTGGCTATTATGCATTTTAGATGAATTCTACAGTGGAATGAATGTTAGTTCTTAGAACTGGAAGCTTGTGAAGCCATTTCCTACCTAGCAAGGCACCGACAGTGCCTCCTGACCATAATCGTATGTGAAAGTGCTTAATGGGATGGTGCATTTTCTCCCTAATGTGTTCTTCTAGCCCCCCTCTTGCTGTGCTTAGCTGATGCATTATGTTCAGCTTTGACTGAGACACAGACACATTCATGGGGTGTTTAAAAGCTCATGTCATGCTTGGGTTGCAACAGCTCACTGCTCTTCAGACCAGGGCCAATCTGAAGCTCATGATGGAAAAATCAGAACTCTTTCAGGTTCACAATTCCTATTTATGTCCCTTCATTTTCTCCTAGTTATGTTTTCTACTGCATGAATTTTATCTTGGCTAAAGGCACTGGGGAATTAAGTTTCAAGTTTTATGTTTTTAATAGTTAGATTAACAGTTAATGCTAGCATATACATGTGTATACATGTATATTGATCTTAGCCTATATTGTAAGAAAAKAACTTCAATATGATCTTATCTTCTTTCAGAAGCTTTTACATTTTTCAATTTGATTTTTCTTAACATTTTATGGAGAATGGCAGTGTGTTACATTGGCCCTGTGCTTATAGTGTCAACGTTTGTGCTTTTCTCTATTTTTCCCTATTATTAATTTTAAAGAAAAATTTAATTCAAAGGCTTTGAAAATGATGATTTTTGTTTTGATGGCTGTAACTGATCAAACTGGACACTATGGGGTGCTGTTTGATATTCTTTGTGTGCACTCTGTCTCCTGTCTGCACATGCCTATATGCACCCACATGCTGCTGCTCTTTCGCTGGCTTAGCACCTCTACAAGTTCATCACCACGTTAAAAAAGGCAACCCCAAATACAATCATGTAAGCTTTTTTGGTCATATACATAACATCAGACTAGCACAGAGTGAGGACTATAGGATTGGTTTCAGCTGTGCTGCAGAGTCATGGTAGTGTTGAAGATACTCAGCATATAAAAAAAGGTAAAACAAAGTGCTTATATGATATGGTGAAGAGCATGTGCTCACACTAGAAATCCAAAAATGCCTGTGTATAATGGCAGGGGAGATATGTGAAATGGGAATCACCAACCTAAATTCACCTTAAAACAAATAATTAACGAGCTATGGAAGAACACTTTTACCATCAGTAACTAAAACTTATGCTGAATCAGATCTGTGAAAATATGTGCTAGCTTCTGGGGAGTGATTGATTGGAATGGCTGTAGCTGTCTTTAAAAAACTTCATCTAACTAAAAAAGATAATATCCCTCAGGTGCATTAGGTATTTCTGTTCAATTGTGTGAGAAAAATATATGGACAAATATTGCCAGAAATATGATTATAGCTATTTCTTGAAAAACAGCATGGCCAGGTTGTTGTTTTTGTTTTGTGTATCTCCAAGGGTTATTGAGCTAAATGCACAAACCCATGACTAACAGGATTAGTCAGCTGAGATAAGCTACTTTATAGGAATATAGTATGAAATTTAGGTATTGTATACATTTTTGTGAAAACAGTACAAATTTTGTGTTGGCTGTTTATCTGCTAAAGCTCAAAAAGGCACATGCTTTCCCTATTTGGATGTTCTTTACCTTCATCACATTCTGTAACTATACATCATGGAGTTTTGGCTTCATCCATCCTGAGAATTTGTTCTACAGAACATTCTTGGTTTTGAACTTACCACCCATGTGGAAAGGGAATGTTGCTGTACATGTATGTAGGAGTTATCATCGAGCATTCTTACTGCCTCCTGCATTTCTACCCCTTTAGGAGATCCTGGCCCTGATTCTAAAACTGGTGATTTATCACACATTGCATATAGCTTTTCCAGCTTGCACGTGACTTGGRATTCTCCTACTAAAATAAATATGTCTTGCCACTCTGAACTTGAGTAACCATTTATGTGATTAACTCAGAATTTCAAACTGACATCTACATTCTATGCCAGTTTTAAAAAGGAAAAATTGTGCATTTGCACCAAAGAATGATTTAGTAAGTTACTGAGGTCTACTCTGATGACCTCATAGCTCCAATCTGCTTCTGTTCTTGCATTTTATCTTTCCCACCAAGTGATGAGCATGGGACTTCCACTCTGGAAGCTAAGCTTTTGAAGGCATTCCATATTGCAGGTATGCTTGTCCAATTGCCACATGGGATAARCTGGATGGTAAAGAAGAAAATAGCCCTGATCAGCCAATAACTGTATCCAGAAGGAAGAGTCATTCATTGGCAGCTTAAGAGTGGCTAKGGTCTGACTAGATATTCAGGTTTTGGTTTCATAGCTTTTTGGTTTACTCTCACATTTAGTTTTGTCCACAAGGAGTCTGGATTTACTATCCAAAATTTGAGTTTCTTCAAGGTATCTTAAGTAGTGGCATCAAAAAGATGTGTTAAATTAGAAAAAATAGCAGAAAAATACATATTCCAGTTCTGTTCATCTTCTAAATGTGGCAAAATATGAATAAATTGGATAAATTAATGAAATATTTCTAAGACAAAGAGTCCACTGTGGAAGATGAAATGGAAAAATCAGTTAGTAAGCATTTAATTTCTGATAAGCGTTGTTCATGAAGATATCATGTGGTTAAAAATTTGCTCAGTAAAGTACAGACTGGAAATATGTATATAAATTCTACTGCTATAGGGCAGAAATGTATGAACAAGCTATACAGTCTTGCAGACTTCCTGGAGTTTATTTGCMTACCTAAAGAGTACACTGCAACTTTCTTTTGCAGCCCTTTTTATACTAATGTTTCAGCTCTCTTTTAGAAAAGATTAGAAAAGAAATTATTTAGAAATTCTTTAGAAAAGAATGCAGTCCATTCATCCAGACCATTGTTCATCAGTTTTCTTTACGAGAACTTTCCAGGAAAAACATGCAATTGAATTAAGAGGAAGTTTCCTATTGCTGGCAGTGATGTGTTTCACTTTGGTTTTGATAAGACTGTGCTATATGTCATCTCTTAGAACCATCTTCTGAAACAAAGAGACTAAAAAAAAATACTTTGTTATTTAAATTCAAATCTGCTAATACAGCAATTTCATTCCTGTACTATCCAAGAGATTGGCATTCCTATGCACTTTGGTGTAGAAAATGCGTAAAAGACCAGTTAATTTTGGATAAATTTTTGGTTTCCAACAAAGATATGGAAGCTCTAGGGTCTTCATAACTATTTGTTTCATCAGCAGTTGTTAATTTTCTTTTCTTGAATTATTGGATTGAAATGGCAAGCCAACAGACAAGTAGGAAAACTCACACTGAAATAACGAAAGCAGTATTTTAAAACAGATGCTTGTAGAAGCCACAGCGTCTGTAGGTTCCAGATATATCTGCAACAAAGAAATGTGGTTTACAGTGCAGTTTATCACGTGGCACAAGGGAAAAGGTTTAAAATATGAGTTGTTTGGCAAACAATGAGATGAAAAGAAGATTCCATCTATGACAAAATAGCTTTCAGGATGCAGACTGAACAGACATAAAAATCCACGATTTGTCTTACATTTCACATGCAGCAATGTTTTGCACAGCTGTCTTAGTTTTCAATGAGCATTRTAAAAATATTATTTTCAAGATGTGGAAGTATGTGCAAACCGTCTATCATGTTTATTTTAGTAGTGCTGGGGAAGAGGTCATCCATGCTCGAAATGCTTCCCCCTGTTATCTGATGTCTGCTTTACTTTATACCATCTGCTGGTGGCTGGGCCCTTCTCTCCTGTGGACAGATGATCCATTTCAGATGCCTGCCTTCTCTTTGCCAAGGCCAAGCACTGGCATGGTCTAATTGCCTGTCTSGTTGCTTTCTTGTTGCCTTTGGAAGGCTGTGCTCTCGCTGCGGCTTTTGTGGTTGTTTCCATCAGGCAGTGTGGTCCCTCTCAGAGGCACGAGCATGCCAGACAAACCTTTTTGAATCAGTGCCAGTCCTCTTCCTTGGGAGGTAAAGCCAAATATCATATATTTAAAACTGTAATGCTTTACTTGTCCACCTAGCTCCTGTCTCCTGAAGTCATTAGTTGTGGYTTTACTTCACTGTCAAAATACTCTTCAGTTTTCTTCCCTCTCAGCTCTACCTATTTTCAGCTCTCTGTTTAGCAAACTCGGTGTAGGTAAAATAGAGAGATTCTGTTGTTCTACTTAAGACCTTTTATTTTTTATTCCTTTCTGTGTTGGAAGTAGGAAGTAGAATGTGTTTCTTATTAAATGTGAAATGCTGTTTAAATAATGTTTAGGAGCTGTCGTAAATCAGCTAAAGCCAGGCTGCTTAAAATTATTTTTAACTTTCTGTGTCTAGCAAGTAACTATACACTRTAGTGGGTGATGAAACCTAAATAGTGCTGCTTATGCTCTTTTTTAAGTATTAAAGTCCTTTATAAAAGTCCTTTCAAGGTTTTGATGCTCATCTGCATACAGTGTTTCCCTAATATGGTACAGATCTGACCCATGATTGATCGCATTTACACAGCTTGCTCTATAGAGAGATACTCTGACTCACTATTAAACATTAGTCAGTTAAAGCTCTTGTTCTTACTATTCTAGGTTCACAGTCATTAAGTTCAAGCCATCTTTTCACAACAGATACGAATACTTGAGGTCAGGTAAGAACAGAGTTGGTCTTAACTTTCTCTTCAGGCTTTCTGCTSAGTTTGAAATAAATTTGTCAGTCATGCTTCAGTGACATTTCAGTTAAATGACATCAATCCACAACAGATGGATTAACTCAGAATTCAYCTTGTATAGACCACTGGATATCTACAAATAGGCACAAATAGCCTACTTTAGTTTAGCTCCAAATATGTTTACTAAAGTAATCTTGATTTTCAAGATGGAAATATTCAAACATCTGCAGCAGAAGGGAATGCCTTCAATTACTATCGAGCAACACTCTTTCTTGTAATACCATGAAACCATATTACTTCAGCAAGTCTGGTTACAGGACAAGAAATGAAATCTCTTACAATCTTCTTAAATCTTCTGGTTATCTTAGGAATTGAGAAAAAAATTAGCATATTTATATATTATCTATGCTAACCACAATAACTTGCTTATGTTTCTCTTTTGAATGTCTGTTTGTTGTTTGGGTTTGGTTTGTTKGTTAGGGTTTGTGGTTTTCTTCCTCACATATTCATATATGTGGAATAAAAGGGAATGGGCTTTTCTTATGCTATACTCAGTGTGACATAGTTGGGTAATACCAGCATGTCATGATACACTATTTGACTTTGTTGGTCTTAATTAAATGCTCCGGCAGAAAAATCTGTGTACCAGCAACACTCTTGGATATTTCCTAACATTTGGGCCTAGTTAAATTTATTTTTTATTCTAACAAGTAGACAATGCTCACCTGGAGTAGACTGTGTACTCTTGTAATAAACCACCATGATAAATAAAAACTTACTAAGACATTCAATAGACACAGAAGCAAAGACAATTGAAGGGGTTGTGGTGGTGCATCCCCCCTCCACCCCCCAATCTTTTCCAGGCTGCAGTGTGATCTGAGGAATGCTTGTTGGGCAGTGGGAAATGCCCCTCACTGGGCGATCTCCACCACACTCATTTGGGACAGGGGTCAAGAAAATGTTTGCATGTTGTGTTGATAAAAAACAATATTTGAGAATTATGTTTTAGGATTGAAGGATGCACAGAAGTCCAATATCAAGATAGCTAGGTCACCAATGCTGCACTTTTATCAGCATTGAATATCTCAAAAGAAGTGGATGAAGATTGGTCTGTCACTAGGACTGCTGTCAAACTAACTGTGAATGGCAAAAGAAAAAAAGGCAGTACGAGGAGACAGATAGGGGCTGGGATGCAGTTTACCTACCACTAACTCCTTAAAACATGGCATGGAAATGTGCTTATACACATCCCGACTTCTTAGTAACTTTAGCTCATCTAATCTCTAGAGAGTAACTATTATGAATTGTCTAAGTGAGCTGGAAGTTATCTTTACATTAATTTTACATGTCTATATAAAAAGTCATTTTTCATTTGGCATTTCCTTTTGAGCAAGGTGCTGGCTGGCTCGTTCTAAGTTAAATTTTTTTTTCTGTACCCATGACCTAAGCAATGAAGCCTGTAAATGACATGGTTTAGGATTCATACTGGTGTTAACGCTAACAGCACTTTAAAAATTTTTAAGATAAAAATTTAAGAATGTTGAGATCAGAAAATAATTAATGATTCTATTTCAGCATAGTGCTATTTTATAATGAAGAGTAAAAATGTAGGAGAAAGTTTGCTTTGAACATACAGATCTTGTTTTGATTCATGATGCCACATAACATTTGCTTATCCTCAAAGGAGAAAAAAAGCTCCTTGAACTGACAGACAATAAGAAAAAGAATTTACTGCTATATTTACTTTTATTAAGGAAATTCTATTTCAAARAGCTTAAGGGCTTAGTTATATTGGTTGCATTCCTTTTGGAAGAAGTTTRTAACACTTCTCTAGTCAGTCATACACTGTCTATTTTAGAAAATTGTTTATTGATTTACTCTTATATTTTCCTATTTTTATACAGCTGAATTGGTGTTTTAGAAGAAAAAAAAAACTTCTATTCACTTTTACGATCTGAAACAAAGATAACATGAGTTTTCAACTTTATTAATTTTTGCCCTTCTGACATCTATTTTGAAGGCCTTATGTGCACTAAATGTCTACACTTKTCCCACTTTTTCTTCTTTCCCTCTTGGTATCAGAACTGCTTTTTACTGATGTACATGAGGAAAAAAGAGAAGAAAGRCACATGACTGAATTACATGACTTTGAAAGCATTTTTTTTTTCTTATGATATGTCCCAATTGTCAAACATGTGCACAGTATTTATACCATATTATTAGTCTATATTACTTTGTATTAGTTTTTAATGTTGCATGGGAAATCAGTGAAAGCTGTGGTACATTACTGTATTCTGTTGATCAGGTGTACCAGTGAAAAGGCAAGGACTTTATTCTGAGACTCAGTGCAAACTTGTAACCAACAGAGTATTTGTGCCCTTTGCAGGGTTAAGGAGTCCCCTTTGTCCCCCTGGAGTCCTTTACACTCCAGGAAATTGTATTTTKAATACGATTGTGTATAGAATCTTCAGTTTAGGAGGGACACTTGCTTATACACAGAAAGAAAAAATAAATATATTTATTTGTGAAATACAGGATTTGTGGTCATTCATGTAGTCAGGGAGAAAGAAAGCAAATACAGCTGTCTGTAATGAGGGCTAGTTTTGTTTGTAAACAAAAATACTTTTTGATGTCAGTAATCAATTTCTTCCAAACTACTATAGTTTTTTCATGGCAACTACCTTAGCCTTCTCCATGTRATGGATACAGATACCTGCCTATTTCCAAATTTTTAGAAACTCTTTGATTTTAGCTATCCTACTAATCATCTCTTCCTTTATTTTTGAGTTTCCTTCTGTAGTTTCCAGCTTGCTTCAAGTGACCAGAAGCTCTGTCCTCTGCCTTCCAAGACTCATGATCATGTGTTTTCCTGACTTTCAGGTTTTCCCTGCTTCTAWACAGGGTAATTTCAAAGACATTGGGTAATGGGACTTCTGATAAGTCTTTGCTCTTGACATAAGGTTTGTAATTCAATTGTGTGTGTTTGCCTACTTAATCTATGATGAGCGTTAATCAGTCTCCCCAAGTGCCCTAATTATATTAATATTTATTACATTTCCTTATGAGAATGGTAAGGATGTCAAGTTCCCATGKTCAAAGGAGCTGTAATATTTCAAAATGACCACAGAAATATTTTCTTCCTTTTTACTGCAATCTGAGATTTACCCTTCCAACTACAGTAATATATGGATTGAGTGAACCTAAATTACTTCTAGAATTGCTACATTTGCATATTAAAATGTTATTTAAAGATCTGTGTAGAAAAGCTTGGAATTCTTGTACTTCAAGTCTATTGAGTAACACAATAAATTCAATACTAGAAACAAAGCTATATGCAGGWTAATCTCACTCCTTCTTCTAGCTAAATTCTAAACGATGCCTGAATTATTTTCCTGTATAATATACATTGTTAAAAAGAGATGACAGCAGCGCATAAAGTTTTGATTGTTGTTTCTTTGGTAATACCTGGAAAATCAGCTCATAACTTGTCTCGGGAATTCTTGTGGACTTCTCCAACTCATACTGTGCCATCATGTGTCTCTCTGTATTATTTATTTTTGGTATTTTATACTCTCGCATAAGGAATCTGCCAAAGAAAATCTGACCCTCTGCTTTATGTGGTTGACTAACTGCCATGAGTTAGTGTCAACCGTTTCTCTAGGGACAGCTATCTAATTCTGACRAACTTGAAACATCAGCTCAGAAAGTGCTTCTGGTCTCATCCTGAATACCTCTGAAATATATCACAGAATTAGCTTGTCATTTTTTTCTGCTTCCTTCGCAAAGTGTTTTGAAATGACTAATACATTACCAAGAAGCGGCTCTTCCTCCGTCTCTCACATGTTTTCCTCAAGTGAGTTTTAAGAATTTTGAGTGTAGCCTTCCATCAAGGTACATTGATGCAAGCCTTCCATCAGGCATATTTTCATCACCTTGTGTGTAATTCTGGGTCTGAAGGATTCCTGCAGGACTTGTTTATGGTGTGYTGTAAACTGAACACATTGCTGAAAAAAGTTTTAAGTGCATCTTCTGGAAGACAGTTCTTCACTGTCATTGCTCCTTAGAGGCCTCAAATGCTTAGGTTTGTGAAGTGAGTTAATAAAACTCATACTGCTCTATTGCAGCTTCCTCCTAGAAAGGTACATGCTATCAGGGAAAGCAAGGGACACATAATAAGGGAATTTTAAAATCAAGGCTTATCCATGCTTAAGTGAATAACTTGCAAAATCTCAGTTTCTTTAATCCCAAAAGGGTTCCTGCTTAAAAAAAAAAAAAAAAAAAAAAAAAAAAGAAAAAAAAAAAGTTCTCTTCAGCCATGAAATGAAATGTTCAAGGCTGAAAATACTTTTTTCAAGGCATTGGAGTTCTCTAGCCCATCTCAATGAGTGTTTTGTTTAATTAAAAAAAGCAATGGTAATGGTAGCAGGGCATTGGGGAAATAGTATTACATAGACAGCATTGTTTCATTGTAGATGTAATTACCTATTTGTTATCTTTTTCATAAGATATTTCAAAATTTTGGTGCCTTTTTTCAGTCTTTTTTTTTCTGCCTTGAAAGACTGTGAGAGATGGACAATTTTCTTTGAATAATGACATCTCTCTGTTAATTTATTATCTTTTCTTTCACCCTGCCTGAGTAACAAATACCACGTTTGCACCTTTAATGCTATGATACTGGGAGGGGCTATCAGTTGCCTGTCATCTCATGTGTGTTTMGCTGAAGTGCTTACCTGGGTAGGAGTGTGTAAGTAGCCCATGCTTGTCCATCCTGGTGCCTTGAAACATGCCCTGGTCCATGGGAAGCAGTCTTCTAGGCAGCTCATGTGCGGTATGCCAAGTCAAGTTCTTGCAATTGCTTGTCAAGAACCAGTCAGCACACAAGGTGACCTGCTTTTCTCTAGCTGTTTCATCTTCTTTCCTTGGTAAAGTCTTTCCTTGCCTAGGAAGGTTCATTCTTGCATCTAGGCCAGGGTCCTGTCATCTGCAGAGTCAGACTGCTTGGAACAGGGTCACAGGGGCCTGTCAACAGCAGCTGCATGCCAGACAAGATATCATAACCAAAATCCTGTCTTGTAGGTGCAGATGACAGGAGCATAATTGTGTTTGACAAGCTACTAAAAGAGGAGGGAGGCAAGCCACAGAACTCTGCTTTCTCTTCTCTCAGTGCTTTATTCACATCCTTGCTGCTTCTAACGTGCTCTGTTAACTGATCATTTTAGGTTGCCGACATAATGGGAGCCCTGGGGAATTAGTCTGCATGAGATGTAAGGGGCCGCTTCTTGGTAATGTATTAGTCATTTCAAAACACTTTGCGAAGGAAGCAGAAAAAAATGACAAGCTAATTCTGTGATATATTTCAGAGGTATTCAGGCCCCTGTGAGAACAATACCTCTATTCATGTCTTGGCACCATTGGAAATTCATTTTTCCTTCTTTAAGAGAGTGGCCTGAGCAGAAACAGAGAGAGAAAGGCTTCCCTAAGACAAGTTTTCTGCAGTTATCAGACAGAATGACTGGCAGTTTTCACTGACTATATAAGGAGAGAGCCCAGGGATGCATTACCTTTACAGAGTGTTATGTTTTCAGTCTGTCCTCTGGAATCCTTCTCACCTTGATGTAATACACACAGGTATCAGGCAAATCTGACAAGCTATGTTCCTCTGAAACATACACTTTAATATGTAGGGCAGTAAATTTATGATGACTGTATAACATTTGATTTATTGGGAAAGTATGTGTAAAAAGGGATCATCTAGCTGTCTGTTCCATGTAGGAAATGGTAGTCAAATGAAACAAACTAAATAGTATCATAGCATGCTATGGGGATAAGGGTTGGCTGTTATCCCAGCACTGTGTTAGCTTGTTCTACTCAAATGGACAAAGGTAAAAGCAAACATTCTGTGATGGAATAGGGCATGGTAAGTAGAACTGTGAGTAAACTGTCATTAATTAATTAGAGAGGTGGCCATTTTCAAAATTAGGAGTTGTGATTAAAATTGTGATTATATCATAGTTGCTCATAGAAAAGTTCTGAAAGTGTTACAATACTTTAATTGTTGAAGAAACTTAATTGTATATAATTGTTGAAGAAACCTAATTCAGTGTAGAGCCAATCAGCATCAAAGGGTAGTAAACTGTACAAATGCCATCTCAATGAGTAAGGTTATAGACAAGGCTTTGAAAATTTGAGATGGGCTTCTTTCAAAACTCAGGCCATTCAAGCCTTCCCAGAACTTGAAATAAGCTGATTTTTTTACCACAAACCAAATTAGGAAATTCCACTGAGAGATAATTTCATCATTTTCTTAGTCTTTCATTGTGCAATCCAACTATATATTTACCTCATTCTGTTTTCACAAGTGAAATAATGTCATTATTCTCTGTGTGACTCAGAAAACTCCTTTGCAAGTGACAAAAACATTGCTTAGACTTACATCTCTTCTGGATGCTACTTCTCATCTTTGCAAACCAAGGAAGTTAATGGAGTTATTAAAAACTATAGCTATGTCTTCCCCAGAATTTTGTGAAAGTATTTAAGCAGTTAACACCAAAAATAAGTATTCAGTGGTAAATGTGTATTGAGAAATGTGCCCCTTCTGGAACTGAAACTCCTCCCTGAGGAGGTCCAGGTGTTCAATGCCTCATTCAGATCAGCCTTGTATCAGCATACATGAATTGCCCAGGCCCTGAWAGCCCATGAAGTTTCAGAGCCAGGATTGCTTACACTCACTGGAGGCGGATCAGGTTAGGAAGTATTTAAACAAACTGGACACAGCCAGAACATTTKCTCTGAGGAGAGGCACCTGTAAGGGCTGAGAAAGTTGGCCCATATCACTGAGAGGCTACTCGTGGTAAACTGTAAGTGGCTATAGCAATTTAAGATAGTAAATGCCATTCCTGTCTTGAAGGATGATCTAGAAACGTAGAGGAAGGTCAGRGAAGATGATGGAGCAAATAATCCTGGAATCAATTTCCTAAGGTAATGAAGGATTAGAAGATGACTGGGACTAGAGATGGATTTACATGGGGGGCAAGTCAAGCTGGACCATATGATAGCCTTTTACAATAAACCAGTAGATAAAGGGAGAACAATAGATGCTGTTAAATTTTGGAAGTTTTGCACACTGTCTCTCATTTGCAAGATGATGAGATTAGTGAGGTGCACTGAGAACAGGTTGAGGTACTGAGCTCCTAGGGCTGTGATCAGCACCTCCAGGTCCAGCTGGAGGCCAGTATGCAGTGCAGTACCCCAGGCATGGTGCCAGCAGTGTCCAGTGCCTTCCTGAATGATTTGTATGCTGGGCCACAGGGCATTCTCAGCAGCTTCACAGGTGATACAGAATTAGGAGAAGTGGTTGATAAGACTGATGGACTTGCTGCCATCCAGAGAATCTTAGGATAGAAAAACGGGCAATGTGAACTTCTGAGAAAGAATATATAAAAGTGGGAAGGATATCCTCCTGTTCATCTTCTTGAACCAGATTTAAAAAAAAAAAAATTGTATGTTGTTCCTCAAAGCTGAATGTGCAGTTGGGCAATTGGTTATCAATAGTCTCCCCCACCTTACATTTTGTTCGCTTTTTACTCTGCTCTTTTTCATATTAACTAAGAAACTAGAAGGCTTAGAATAACTCTTAGATGTTAACAGCCTCACGATTGTTTTGGCAATTTACCACAGAATAATATAAATAAGTGTCCTTTTGAAAAGCTGGGAATCAAGTAACAGCTGAGTAAGTGGCAGTAAAATACAATTTTGTGATCAATCCCCTCCATGAAACAGTCAATACTGAATTTTGTAATAATGACTCAAAACGGTACCAATATKGCTTTAGATCTGAAACTCATTACGAATAGGAGATTTAACACTATGTACAAAGCACGCTATAAGCCTGTGCATCTTTGTTATTTAGGAATTTCATTTTGGAGTAAGCTATTCTAAAAACCCCTAAAAATTGCAATTCAGGTAAAATTAGCATATATCTGGTTTACTATGGTAATTTGTTCATGAGACTTTTAAGCCTAAACTGAGGTTAGAGTATTTGAACCTTAAGGCTGACCACTACAAGGTTTGTAGTGAGCTAGGTGTTTTGTAAAATGAAACTGGCACCCATATCAACTTACAAATCAAGAAAAAATTGTGCAATTTATATATTGAGACATTGTAGTAAGCTAGCAAGGAGTTAATGATTAAAGGAAACAA
>NW_026623430.1:722545-754461 GCF_030028575.1 Malurus melanocephalus
AAATTTTTTTTGTTGTTAGTTCTAGGACTAAAGCAGTAATCTCTAGCTAGAGACCTATGTTATGTTTGTTATGTGAGGGTATTTATTGCATGAGAAGTAATTGCTTGTTCATGCTGTGAGGCACTTTTTGGTAAAGTACCCCCTACCAATACAGAAGAGGTGAGATTAATAGAGTACGTGTTTAGTTTTATGCTTGTTCACAATGGTATAGTCTGTGCATTTTATTCATGCAACTCATTTTGCCATTAAATTTTATAGCAACTTTAAATTTCCTAACCCTGTATTTTAATAGCCGAATTCAACCCAACCATGTAGTATAATGTGCTAAAAACGTTTGACAACATCAGTGGAGGAAGAAATCCAGGATGTCTTAACTCAGTTTTTCCTTTTGTGTRTTTTTCTCTCATACTGTAGATTATAGGGTAAGACCAATGGCTTGACCATTTGTCTGAGCTCTTGATTTTGCTCACCTTCTTTCCCTTATTTTGTGTTTTACTATTCTGTGGGTAACTGAGAAAAGGGCCAATTATAATACTGAAAGCACAAAGAAGAAGAGAGAATGGTAAATTCTTGTCCCTGTAGGTATGTAGTAAATTTAGAGCTAGCAGTTATTGTGAAAATTTAGAGGGGAAATACGATCTGGACAYGCTGTTTGGAAAATAGTGCTATATCTTTGAAGAAAGTCTCTTTTTCCTGAACCTCCAAAGTTTTGTTTTCTCTTTTCCGATTGTTCTTAATTTCTAACCCATGGACCCTTCCCGAGAAATCCCAAGAGCAGCCCAATATTCTCCCMTCACACTTGTGCTGTTCTAAACCACTCACTGCCCATCGTAGTGGTATTTGAATGCCTGACAGAGTCRCAGGCTTCATTAATATTTGCCGTCATCAAAATAGTTTCCTTTCCACACTTCATCTGTTCAGTGTTTCCTCATCTTGTAGAGCCTACACTCAGGGGAAAGCCTGGCTTTCCAACAGCTCCTCAGCTGTTTCGGATGGCTGAGCATGCCTCGAGAACTTTTCAATAAATTTTCAAGAAGTCAAGTAGCAAYGAATACACAGTAAATTATAAAGAAAATTTTTGCAAAACTGTTTTATAATTTTCAGGAATTATATCCATGTTTTCATCTTAAATTTGAATGATTATCAGCAATTGTACTCCACCATCCAGAACACTGCAATTTCTACGGTAAAAATACATCTTTGTTGCTTGCAAATTCATTAAGGTCTTTCACCAATTCACTGTGAAAATAATGACCTTTCACTTATTACCTAAAAATTTGAGTGATGTGCCACTTCTGCAAAGAAATTCTGATCTTGTTTTTCCCTAAATATTATGGTTTTGTTCTCTATTGAGCAAATGCCATTGTGCTAAATATATAATGCCATATACTGCTTATTCTGAGATCAGCCCTGAAGGAAGGACTGTTGACTAGAAGGAAATATGAGGTTTTTAGCATYTCCTGCCACAGGAGAAAGCAATAGAAACACATAGAAGCATAGTAAAACATGGAAGGTGGAAGGAAATTTACTTCCTCCTTTCCTTCTCCTTGCTGCCATTTCTATTGCCATACAGGAATGACAAGTATAAAACCAGATCACACACATGTCTTGAAGAGATCTGTTAATATTTAAATCTGAATATTGTGAGCTTGAATTATCATGAAGAGCACAAACATCGTTTTAGGGTGAGTAAATTCTTGATAAGCCTCCAGTTTGGTCCTTCTTAGCTCTTTTATCCCTGGGCTGAATTTGACTTCAGGAGAGAAACTCAGAGTGGAGTGTTCATTCTCAGCTGACAACAGGGCTTGCAAATTCAGGGCTGTCAGGGTAGTGGTGATATCAGGTAAAAAATGGCACAATAAAGGCCATTTTTAGTCATGCTCAAACTGTAAACTGTGCTTTACTCACCATTGCCAAGTTTATTACAGAGTTAAATAATTTGGCTTCTGGAACTTTGGAGGAAGGGCTTTGTGACTGTGAAACTGAAAAAGTACCCTTTCCATCCATCTGCTGTGGGTGCTGGAAAGGTAAATGCTTGAGAAGTATTTCAACATTTTTCCCATAGTAAGTGAGATGTAAACATATTTTCTACAAATTTGAATTATAAATAATTYGAATACACATAATAACATAATAAATCCTGGATTATACTTTTCATGCTCTGAATACAATGCATGTTATTGAGTTGTGAATCAGCAATTTCATGCCGATGTCCCAAAGTCTGCATAAACAGTTTGAACACACTTTTTGTGGGTTATGGAGGCATCATAATCCTGAAATTGTATTACAGATCTATAATTTGTTCATTTTCTGGGCATATGGAGATAATTTACATAATTTACTTTTATTTTTACTTGAGCAGTGCTATRAAATATTAAGGAAACCCAGAAATAATTTTGCAATGTGACTTCTACTGCATTGGATATTGAATGATTGTAAATGAAAACCACTTAAAAATCTTCTAATACAAGCATGACTATTGTCAGCTTTAGATGTGGAGCAAGAAAAGCTGTGTATTTACTTGACTTTAGCATAGATGTATTCTAATGTATGTGAAATAACAGCAGAATAACTGTAATGCAATCATGAACCAATGTCAGATATCCAGGTCTGGCAGCAAATTAGTGAGATATCTCGGCCACATTAATGGAAACACAGTGCTTTTGAGATCTATTCTCTCCTTATGKTGTTTTAAGAAACGTAAAGAGATGTGTATATTTGCAATTGTTGATCACTGAACCAGGGAGGAAAACAAGGAAATGCACTTGCTCTACACTATTTCAAGACTAAGAGTAATGTAATTATTTTGACTATGTGCTTCATGCCTGCAAAGAAAGTCTATGAAAAACACTGTGGGCTTTTTTGACTGTTTTAATTATGATTCTTTATTTGGCAGCTTAAAGAAAGTGACTTTTTTTCATTTACCTTAGAACAAAACCAGTACAAACTATTTTGACACCAGCCTTGAAGTAGCCATGGGACCTGCTTTCAGTTGTATTTCTCTCCTCTATAGTTCACATTTCATGCCCCCCATACACCTTCAGCTGTTAGAATTGGATCTTTGCGCATGGTTACACGTGAAATAATTTTTCCAGGGCTATAGCAGGGCAAAAAGTATAGTAAAATCACAGTAGCTGCAGTGTGTTTTCTTAAGTGGCAGCTAATAGTAGGGTAGTTAATAAGAGTGTTGGGCTGTATCTATGTGTCTCGTGGTGAAAGGCGATAGGCTCCAGCTACCAAAATACATCAAGTGCTAACACCCTTTTCACTATGCATAATCTAGAAAATGTATAATATAAGGCATGAGGAGTACAATGTATCTCTTACTGTATGAGGCTCCTGCAATGCCATGGACTTGTTCRCAGAGTGCCTGGAAAACTTCCTGACGGGAAAGGACCTGGGGGTCCTGATCCACGGTGGCTGGACATGAGCCAGGGTGTGCCCAGGTGGCCAAGAAGGCCAGTGCCATCCTGGCCTGTGTCAGCAGCAGTGRGGCCAGCARGATGAGGGATGTGATTACCCGTCKGTACTCATTGGTGAGGGAGCCCACATCTCAAACCCTGYGCTCACTTCTGGGTCAGGAAAGACMTTGAGGCRCTGAAGCAGGTCCAGGAAAGGGAAATGGAGCTGGGAAAGGGTCTGGAGCRCAAGACCTTACTGCTCCCTAAAACTGCCTGACAGGAGGCTGCAGTGAGGTGGAGGTCGGTCTCTTCTTCCATTTAACAATTGACAGGGCAAGAGAAAATGGCCTCAAGTTGTGTCAGGGGAGATTAAGATTGAATATTAGGAAAATTTCTTCACTGAGAGGGTTGTGAAGCATTGGAACTGGCTGCCCAAAGGAGGTGTTGAGTCACTGTATTGAGGGTATTTGAAAGCCATGCAGATGTGAGACCTGGTTTAGTGGTGAATTTGGCAAGGTTACATTAGTGGTTGGTCTCAATCATCTTATAGGTCTTTTCCAACCAAAATGTTTCTAGTGATTCCATGAGAGAACCAGGACTGTTCAGCCTAGAGAAAAATGGGCTCAAGGGGATCTCATCAATATATGTAAATACCCGACAGGAGAGTACAAGGAGAACAAAGCCATACTCTTTCCAGTGCTGCTGACTGGCAGGACCAGAGGCAGTGGGCACAAGCTGAAATAAAGGAATCTGTGTCTGAGCACCAGGAAATACTTTTTCAGTGTGACAGTGACTGAACACCGTCTGAGGTTGCCTAAGGAGCGCATGGCATTCCTTGGAGGAACCAGCTCTAGATGACCCTGTTAGAATGGGAAAATTGGAGGAGATGACTTCCAGAGGTCCTTTACAACATTAACCATGCTGTGAAATAATTTATAATCAATTACAGATTTCATGGGAAATAGAATTAAAATCTTRTTACAGGCACATTTTTAATTGATCACAACTCAATGTTTGTTGCCTTGCAACACAGATGGAGGAAGAAGGAAGTGCAACRGTGAAATTAATTGCTGAGTCTCTGTCTCTGTCCTGCATAATATGTTGGCGACTAAGCCAGCTTCCTTTAAATTTCAGCTCATCAGTTATATAAAATATAATGTTAAATCGTAGTAAACCATATGGACTTCCACTAAAGGAGCTGAGTGTCAGCAGCCCAAGTATCACCCAGAGCCTTCAGCTTTTCATCAGTTGAACTAAAATGAAAGCCATATTAAGCATTTAATATCTTATAATACTTTTATTATATTAGTTGCCCAGAGGGAGAGTGTATAGTAGCATCAAATTGCAATAGTTTTGCCTCTAATTAWTTTTTTTATAGGACATTGGCAAGCAGCCAAAAAAAATATTGATGGTAAGTCTGATTTGCTAGTACTGTGGAATTTCTTCTGAATTGGAATACAGTGGAGAGGTATGGAAGTGTTTGGCAGCTGCTCTAAGGAGCTGGAGGAGAGAAACAATTCCTGTAGAGAAACCCCTGGAGTTAATRTATTATAGGTAGTACAGACTGTGCTATCTTCTGCATATGCATGCATGTATGACCATCAGTTCTTCACTGATTTGGCACACAATAACTTAATTTTGTCTAAAGTGAACTAAATGACTGCCTTATGTTAAAAAAAAATCACTTTTTAATGTTATTTTTCAATGAGACTTTGGAGTGACACCACTTAATATTCCAAAATAAAATCATTCCGTAAGAAAAAAATGGTACTCTTAAATCCAATTACACACCTCTTCATCCAAAGAAGTGCATGCCTTTAAACCTGAAAGCCAGATTTACCATGTCTTGGATTCATTTGCAGCTTCAGTCTCTAGCAAATCACTGAAAGRTATAACTAACAAAACACGGAATATATCTATCTCTGCCTATAGCCTCCTTTATAGTAAAAGGTACAATTGATGTGGATTGATGTCAATCTGCAGCTGATGTGGGTCATCTGATCTCAGCTACTGTGTTGTCATGTGGGACAATGACTTTTGAGGCAAAAAGTATGACTTTTTAAGTTGTAAAGCTTCTATCCTGGCTGGAAGAGTGCTTAACCTTCAGAAGTGTACGSGTGGCTTCTGCAAGAGCCACTCCATGAGACACAAGCTGCAAGAGCATTTCTTTAAAAGGACCATAAACAAAAGATTTTACACAAAAGAATCACAGAGTCATCAAGGCTGGATGAGACCTTTCAGATCATSAAGTGCAGCCATCAACATAGCATCACCATAATCACCCCTGAACCATATCCCCAGGTGCCACATTCAGATGCCTCTTGAACTTTTCCAGCCAGTTSTGTAGAAATATTTATTTGTGTGATCTGGATTTCTTAAATTGAGCATCTTATAGCTCAGTTTTACAATTTCATGCACCACAGCCCAAAGCAACTAGGACTGCTTAAATGTAATGTAGCTCTCATCGTGAATCAGGCGTGAGCCAAAAATTTTCATATATCTCTCACTTGTTGTCTCCCATCAAATCCTGTAGCTGAGCTTATGGTGCTTATCGCATTAGATAAAACACAATAACGCACTGAATTACAAGTTCAATTGTTACTCGATAGGTGTAAGGCCACAGAAACTGTTCCATGGGAGAGCCCATGGAGAAGCAATTCAATCACTCACAGAATGTAAATCTCAGTTTTGCTTTCCTTCTCATATCAATTGGTGTAGGATTTTTCTCTCTTCTGATAAATGACTATTTTAATTGAATTTGTTTACMGAACTTAGAAACACGTATGGGAAGAGTGTAGAGAAAACTAGTGCTACCAGTGAGAAAATGAACCAGTGATTTTAAAATGTTCTTATTTATTTGAATCTATGCATATAAACTGAACTTCCTTTTTTTACTACTACGATAAAATTTGCTCTTTACAAAACTTACATTACATTACATTGTTTGGTTCTCGGTTGGTTTCATACATAATTGCTATAATGRCTTCTATGGCATATTACTTCCACTAATGCCTGTATTCAAGTATTTTTGTCTAAGATGTGTCATAGTAAGAATCACCTAAACTCTTTTACCCTTTTATATTCAGTTTTGATTGTTTTGAAGTATTTMACTGGATTGCTTCTATCATCAAAATTCTCACTGTGTCTAAGGGTTGAGGGAAACACCTAGAACCTGATATTTTTAATAAGTA
This sequence comes from Malurus melanocephalus, assembly GCF_030028575.1. Taxonomy (NCBI): domain Eukaryota; kingdom Metazoa; phylum Chordata; class Aves; order Passeriformes; family Maluridae; genus Malurus; species Malurus melanocephalus. The sequence continues at coordinate 729,138 of NW_026623430.1, forward strand.
GGCTAATTTTTAATTGTTAAGATTTTCAAACAGGAAGGAGTGAAATAAAGGSAGAGTTGAATATGATCGTAAAAAAAAMCTAACAAAAAAAACCATGAAAAAATCTATTGCTAAATTGAATATCTACAGGAATTTGCTGTACAGGAATTTCCAGTTTGATATTGGAAGCTTTTTTGAGCTGGCTAATCAAGATGAGGAAATAGCGATATTAAAGGAATTTGAGTCTTCATGAGTCAGTGACAAGCTCAGAGTTTAGCTGTCAGGGTATCTGAATGGATAACCACTGAAATGCTACAAAGTACTGTGTAAAGTTAGGGGCTGAAGGAAGTTCAGATCACCTAGACTCAATGCCACCCTGCCAGGGGCAGGGGCACCTCCCACTAGACCAGGTTGTTCAAGGCCTTACTCAGCCTGGACTTGAACACTGCCAYGGATGGGTCACCCTGGGCAACCTGTTCCARTGCCTCACCACCCCCATTAAGGATTTTTTTCCTAGCACCTACCCTAGATTTACCCTGTTTCAATCTGTACYCATTCCCTCTTGTCCTAGTATTACAGTTCCTCTCCAGCTTCCCTGTCATTCCTCTCAGATACTGAAGGTTACTGTGAGGTGTCCACACAACCTTCTCTTCTCCAGACTGAACAGCCCCAGCTCTCAGTCTGTTTTCGTAGGGAAGGTACTCCAGCCCCCTTACCAACTTCATGGACCACCCCTGGACATACTCCAGAAGTACCATTTCCTCCTGTGCTGCAGACCCCAGAGCTGGGTGCAGTGTTCCAGGTGGGGTCTSAGCAGAGCARAGCAGAGGGGCACAATCCCCTCCCTCTCCCTGCTGCCCACGCTGCTTTGGATGCAGCCCAGGACAYGTTTGGCTCTCTGGTATGGATGCACACATTGCTGCCTCATGTCGAGCTTTTCATCAACCATCACCCCCAAATCCTTCTCTGCAGGACTACTCTCAATCACTTCTCCACCTAACCTGTAAGTGTTAAAGAAATTAGGAATTTTTCAATGTAGTATTTCAGGAAATCAAATCCAAATGTAGCAAAAAAATCTCCAAGTGAAGCCTTCAAGGAATTTCACGGGAAAGCTTATCAGAAAAGTCTTACAGAAGAAGTCCTGAGGAAACATGACATGATCTGAAGATCTAGTAGCTGCTRAATATGAAGCCAAAGTTAAGTCAAAGACAGAAGTGAACATATTAGCATTATACTTTGAATTTTGTAGTTATTAACCTTCATTATTTCCAGTAGTTCATCTTAATACTAGAAGGATTAATTTGTTACTGAACTTATACATTTGTTTCATGAAAAAGTAACTACCAACTGTGAATAATTGTTTCCCCATTTTTAAAAATTAGCTTGGTGTTGATGAAGGAGACAAGCAAACAAGCAAGACTGATTTAACTGGTGTGTAAATCATAAGTGATGTAAAGCAGAAACAGACACAGGAATGAGACTAAGATTAGAGGATACAAAATAAAGATTGTAGTTTGAAGTTCCTCAAATAGTCTTTCAGTTAGGATACTGAGCAAGCAACAGGTTGGAGCACCAAACTGCTTTAGAGGGCTTAGGGTCACCTTAATACCCTGCATTAATCCATCCTTCTGAGTCTAATTCCACTCCAATTCTCTTTTGTTACATTTAAGGACCATTCTTTTACTATTCTTAATTCACTCTGTTCCCCACCCCCAATTATGTTAATTGAAATAATACTTCCTTCTCCTAGATCATTGCCTGAGCAGTGATAAATGAAGTGAACATTAATTGAGGGTTGTAGCTCAACAGGAGCCAGTTTGGCTTCAAGTCAACCTCCCCTGGCAAAGCAGGGAAATATATAATCCTGACTGATTATTCCCAGAGAATATTTTTGCCATTTTCAGAGTATGTATTTGAATTTCAGCTGTTCTTTTTCTCCCCAAGGTTTTCTTCCTTAATATTACAAAAGGGAGGCGGAAAAAAGAAAGATGAAAGCTTGGTTTGTAGATATGCAGCAGTAGGAAAATAYCATTGAGGCTGTGGTCAGAGATGAGCCTAGCTTTTATTTTATATGGAATAACAGGATGTGATGGATGTTAGATGGCAAATTGTCTCAAAGCATTTATGCTTTCCATGTAKCAGATGTTTTATTCTTTGGGAAGATCCTAATACTTACTAAACAGCCTAGGCAACAATGCTTCAGGTCTTGGCAAAACTAACATTCATCACTGCTCTTTCAGCAAGGAAGAATGAACTTTCATTTTGAAAATCATTGTATGCAAGTTCTTTTACTTAATATAATGCTATGCATTATATAATATTATGCTATATTATATTATATGTAATCCCATATATTAATATAACTCTTTGTAGCTAACAATACAATACACTGAGATACACTTACACAATAACACAATACACTGAGATAATTAATACAATACAATATCATATCTATTAATTAATATATTTGTATTTAGAAAAGAAAGGTCACACTCTGCCACAGTACAAGTGCATCTCAAGCAACAATGGTGCCAGTAGCAATACAAAACTTTAGCCCTTGGATTTGACACAATTATGCTGAGATAATTTAGATAAAGAACTGTGTTGAAAGAGTCCTTTGCAATTAAGTTATGGCAAGAGTGAAACATATGGACTAAAACCACACACAGTCTTCCTCAAAACTGAGGACTACACTGCAGAGCTCAGGTGCAGAGAGTGCAATTTTGAAATGTTGTTAATCAGCATTTTTGCTGGTCCCACAATTAAAAATTAGAAAACACAGAACATGATGGTAAGCAGAACTGACCTGTGTCTCTTCATGAAACTTGTGCCTACCTGCTTTCAAATATGTGTGAAAATTAATGAAATTATGCAGAGGAAGGTTAATGCATAACTCTARAAGTGTTGCCTTTGTACGCTTTTCCACAAAATTTTTCCTATCTGTTTTGCCACAGGAGGACTTTTAGAAATCTTCCCAGATCTGGATATTTTCCCTAAGTAAAAATTATCTTTTCTTATATCCTTTCTTTTACACAGTTCTATGATGAAATGCTTCAGAAATATAAGTACTACAAAACTGAGAATAAAATTAATAAGTTAGAGAAAAAAAATGAAGSAAAAAGATAAAATATTTGTAAACATTGTTGATTTCTATGGGAAGAAAGAAGCAAAGAATACAGGAGAAGTACTCCAGAATGCTCTTTCTTTAAAATGAAAGCAATTTTTTTACTATTATCCTGTGCAATATGAATCTTATGCAGGAGCTAGGTGGCCATCATCAGCCTGCCCTGAGGTTAATGACATACTTAGGAGACTTCCACAGTTCTTCTCAACATGGAAGCCTTTGACCTCATATAAGAGTTAATCATTCAAGTATTTTGTAAGTTCTACCAAAAAACCCCACAGGACTGACTAGGCAATTAATCATTGTTTGAAAATTTCTTAYGCTACTACAAGGATTTAAAAGGCAGAAAAAAGGCAAACCAAGTATTTGGGKTTTTTTCCATTTTCGTCTCTTATTTACTCATTATGACTGAACATAAATAAGGTACATGACATGTCAATGCTTTCTGACACTCTTAATATRGATATCTTGGCCATTTGATTTGCTGTAGTCTGTCAAGTAGTTTTATTTGGGGGGGGGAGAGTAAAATATGCATTAAAGTCTAGAATAAATACTCTGTACTTCTGCCTGTGAACTGCAGTTTAAATGAGAAAATTATTTTAATTTTTATGAAAACATACTTTTAGGAGAATTTTTGCTTGAAATTGTACCATASTATGTTTTTGTCACAGAATGTTTTCAGTATTTTATATGCACCTTTCCTTTATGTCTTTGGAGAGTTTTCCATACATTTTTGGCTTTTTATTGCCAACAGACATTTCAGGAATTCCGTTTCCATTTCCATTTTATTTTGTTTGCCAAGACCACTCTTCATGGTTTTATTTAGCAGTCATGTTACCGGTCCATATAAYTGAGTAGGGGTTCCTGTGTCTTCTGATGGGCATGTGAGCTCCAGACTGTCAATTCATTTTCCTGATAGAAACTTTTAGCTGTATTAAAAATTTAATTCCAAACTCTATTACTGAAGTAACAGTATTTCTCTGTTCCTGAGGACTGGTGGGTCYGGGGTAAAAGACAGTTCAACCTTCTTTAAAAATAGGCAAACAAGTTTGGTGGAGAGCAGCTTATGCTATTTATATTCACAACTTATGCTATTATTTATTCACAACTTAGCTGCCTATTTAAGTCATCTTTCAGACCAAACCCAGAGCTGCTGGTATGATTAATTTTGTGAAAAAGTTGTACATTATCAGTGTATCATGTGACTGTGGCAAGTGAAAACTTATCTCTCTTCAGTGGAGTAATTGYTTACATCAGTTTCTGTTCCCCTCCCTCCTTAATTTTTTTGTCTAAGAGAAATTACGCATTTCATAGCRCTTTAGAAAAAGAGTCAAAGGTGTGCTGACAGTCTCCTAAACGTGTACATTGCTGGAGTTCACATACCTACTGAAGAGAACAATGTGTGTTTTTTAGTGTTTCCAGGATAGCTGTTAATAGAAAATTCTTCTATTCAGCTGGGGATGGACTTCCCTGGCAACTCTTACAGGGTTCCACTGGCACTGTCTTCTGTCACATGATGTTACTTGCAGACATTTTCATCTTGCTTTTAACATGGATTTTGAAAATGAGGAAATTGATAGAGGAACACCTCCTACATTCTTAATGAGCATCAGACTTAGGTGCAAAACTCTGGTCTGCTCAAAGTTGCTGGGAAGCTTCTTACTGGCTTCAGCAGGACCAGAATTTATCTTTTAAGACTCCATTGTCAGTGGAGTCTTTATCCACTGAAAGCTGTGGTAGCTTTGCATGAGGRGACTGATTTTCGCCTTCCCAATTTAGCAGAAAACCTAGGCAATATAAAATGTTTTCCTTCTGCAGATCACAAAGCACTTTCCAAAATGGGTAATTATTTAGACATAGACCAGTGAAATTATTACTCCRTCTTCACAAGTCAGGTAACCTAAACAAATAGAAGAAAGGTCTTCCACTGAAGTTACTCTATGTGAAAAACCAAACCAAACTGTATCAAAATTTCCACTCCAAGAAACTCAACCTTCCTGACTAAACCTCTGTTTTGTTTCTGCTGACTAATGCCATCAAATCTGATGTTTTAAAGCTGCCAAACTTTCTTTACTCTTAGGTACCTTTAGTGAGTATCCTTGGGAGGATGGAGGGGCAAAATGGAAAGACATATTAGGAAAACTTAAATGAAACACCTAGATCAGCATTAGAATTCCTGATTGTGACATATTTAGAGGCTCGCCAGGGAAGTGGTCACAGCACCAACTGGACAGAGTTCAAGAGCATTTAGACAGTACTCTCAGGCACATGGTGTTACCCTTAGGCATGGTTCTGCGAAGGGCCAGAAGTTGGACTTGATGATCTTAGTTGGTGCCTTCCAACTCAGCATATTCTGTGATTCTGTGATATCTGGCATGACTGTAACTCCCTGCATATTGTTACACAATTTACAAATTACTTCTGACTACAGACAGTTTTGCTGCAGAAAATGTAGTCATTGATATATCCCTCTTTGTATTCATCTCATATACTCCTTGGGTTTCAAGACAGATGTGCTGTAGTATGCAATGAGAGGCTCAGGGACACTGTGTTTGGAATCAGTACCTGAAGTGACTTAGGAACTGTGTTTGCCAGTCTCTTCTCTAGGGATTATCAAGGAGGTGGGAGATGGACAGGTGGAAAGCAAAGGGATCAGTTCCCAGCCTTTTGCTGTCATCAAGATGATTCTCTGCTTTCCTATGTAAAATAATAATGATTTTCTTTTTTTRTCTTTTCAGTTGACCATACTTACAATTTTTAGTTGCTTATGCTGCTGAATATGCTTGAGGGGGAAAGCCCAGGAAGCCAGCATAGAAGTTCATGAAAATGTGTATTAGAAATTTTCTCTATAACAAACATGGAAGAAACTCCACGGTAAATGCTGTAAACATAACATATATTAGTCAAGGTTTTACAGGTTACACTGGAGTTACATGTATGGTTTCTTAAATAAGTTTTTTTATTGTGCTCTGCTTTTTGTGTCTTTTAATTCTTWTAATTTGCAAGAAGAACATGAGTATCTCCAGTTGGTCAAAATCTTCTTTTCTTTTAAATCATAATCTTTTTCACCACCCAAGTGCTGATTCATATACAAGCTCTTTTCGGCTGCTATCATTATCAATTCTCTCTGTGTCTCAGAATGTGAGTGCTTGTCAAGATCATACATTAAAGTACTATTCTCTGTAAAGTAAACCTAACATTCAGATTTAGTCTTTTCTGTACTAAGTATCAGGCATCTTTTTGTTTTGTTTAAAAATAAGAATTAGAATATGAAGACTGATAGGGTTCGAAGTTCCAGTTTCCGGCTTCACAACTTGGGAAAAAAAGATGGGTTAGGAGGGAAGGTTAACAGAGTTGCRTCTGATTTAGTATCACTGCTATTCCTACCACTGACTGACAGACAAAGAATAGTACGTGTTCTGGTGTTCATGCAGTTAAAGCGTCCAGTTTTAGAGTTTGGTTTAAGCATTATACTGAGACAGTCTGTAAGTGAGGGCTTTGTCCTCTTGCTGAGTGAAGAAAAGCATGAGACCTGTGCAAGAAGTGGACAGAATGCTGACCAGGCACTCTCTCAGTAAGATCTAAAAAGCACTGCTGTTTTTCTCTTCGGGCTGAGGTACAGTACGGTGCTGAAGGCAGTACAGGGTGTTTGCCTACATTCCACAGAGCCTCGGGCATGTCTCTCAATCCTGATGGACTTGAGCTCCTTTTTCCATGCTTTTGCCTGCAGTATTTTTTGGGCCAAATGGAGGGGGGATGAAACAGCTCATGGTAGGGCAAGAGAGGGAGGCTTTTTACTCGGCTTTTCCACCAGATCACTACAAGCATCGGATTTTGGCACTGAAATACGACTCCATAGCAATGCCCTGCAAGTTCTTCCAGTACCTAGAATAAGACCCAGGAGATCTGGGGAAATTCTGTRTTAATCTAGGTGTTTTACAAGCTTGCACCAGTGGTAGCCCTCCTTCTACCTTGTCATGACTGATCAGTCCCTCAGAGTARAGGATGTGTTAGTCCTTTCTAATGTAGATTGACATTTCCATTAAAGATCTGGCTGTTTCCTCACCCACCCTTGTACTCCTTGCTGCTTTTTACACAGGCTTACTGTTTTTGTGATGCTTGGTCATTCCTTTTTCATTATTTCAGTAAGAGCTCTGTGCCCCTAGATAATCTGGTTGTTGTATCAAACAGATTTCCAAAACACTGAAACTGCTAATGCTCCAGAGTGCAAATGTGACAGTGATATCAGTGACACAAAAGCAGTGGCTAACCATGCAGACTTGGGCAGTTATCCCACAAAACAAAGGAGACAAACAARCATACCATCAGAAGCCCATATGGGCAATGGAAAATAACATCTTACATTTGAACAACCTTCAGCCTGAAGCTTTGCCATTCAGGCTCGTTTTGCTTTTCTGAGAGCAACATAGTTAAATAATCCTGTAGTTCTATTTTCTATTGTGTAGTTTTTATCATAAGTGAAGCAAAAATAAAATGAGAATTAAAAATAAGGTTGATTTTTTTTTCAGAGTTTTTTCCTAAATTAAAAATKTATCAATTACCTAAGTAATTGCTACCATTAAGATAAAGGGAAACTTAACACAGTATTGTAATTATTATTAAGTATTTGTCTTCCAAACAATTTTAGAGGCATGTAACAATTAATGTTAGCCAAATGGGTGATTGTGGGATTTCATAGCATRTCACAAAGCCTTCTTCCACTGAATGTCCCAAATGAGAGGGACAAAGCAACAAGCATAAAACTGATTCCATTTGTTGTGTGGAAGGCTCTTTGGGATTCAAATATTTTGAGAGGAAAAAAATTTAAAAGGCTCCAAAGAGTTTGCAGTTTAGTGACAAAAGTACTGAACACAAGCCAAGCCAAGCTTGTGGTCTCAGCTGAGTTTCTAGCAAACTCTAGGCTGCACTGCAAACTCATCAGTAACAATTATACATAATTTTGTGAGATTGCCAGCTCATACTAGGAGGCCCTTTATACAGAACTACAGAAGAGGCTGTATCACTTCCCGCACCTACTGGGTGCATTAATCCTTGCACAAGGGCATCTCATTAATACAGGCACTGCTGTCAAATCCTCACTGAGCAAATACTAACCCTCATGGTGGACTTTGGGCAGAAAGTCTATGCTGATATTCAAGAATCAGAGTAGGTTCCTCACAGCAGGTGTATTTGCTTGACTTTGATGTCTGGCTGTGATGCCCAGAGGTGGTCCTAAGAGTTTGTGTTTAAGATATATGCATATATGTACATTGTCCTTCAAACCTCAGCATTCCTAGACTGGAATTTTCAGGGGAGGAAACAGCAATTAGGTGTCTCAAATGTAGTGAAAATCYATTAGTCTCTTATCTTTAATGTGCACAACCGCCTATGTAGCTGGCACAATAAAACAAGGTTAAAGCTGGCATTGGTTGGCATTCCCCGGGAAGACCAAGACTTTGAAATTTAAGGCTTTGGAAATAAAAGTATATAATCCATGTGATATCATCTCAGGAACTTGAGTGCACACAGTTGAAACAGAAATTCAACTTCTTTGAATATTAAAGTTTTATTTTCTGAATATAAGCRTGTCTTATGAACTCTGTTGCTTACAGTCCTTTAAGTTTTAAGAGATAACCCAACATACTGATTTCCTGAATGAAATAGGTTCRCTGAATTTTGGATTAAACTTTTAGAGAAGCTGGAATTACTATTCCATGCAGATTAATTGCAGTTTGTTCAATCTTTACATCATTACTCCTTGAAATCCAGCATGGTCTTCCCTGTGCTGTTTTGACCTGTACTTCCCTACCTTCTGTCTATACAGTCCTGTGCATTTCTTTCCCTTGAATACACTAGGTCTGCTTAGTGTTTAGAAAGTGCACTCCTCTGCCCTGCAGAATTAGAAGGTATGAAAGCAGATAAATATAAGAGCATCTACACATATCTATGATAATAAATCACAGAAAAATAGTCAGACTTTTATAATTAGATGAAAGAAATTYGGAATGTTGAGGCAGAAAAACTACAGAGGAAGAAGAAAAAGGCTATGAAGTGTCTGCCATAGAAATATGCTGAAGACTGTACGTTAGGTTTATTTGCTTTACTTGTTAGATTTTCCAAATAAAACTTAGTTGTAAATGTGTTGCAAGGCTTCTTTTCCATGCTGTCTAGCTCACAACACAAGTGTGCTGTGATGTGACATAAAACATAAGACATAAATATGATTTCTTAGAAAGCACCAAACAGTGCTCCCTYAGATGAAGGAATCTGAGCTGGGAGCTGATGGTGGGTCCAGCACAGCCATTCCTTGTACTGACAGGCACAGTTCTACAGGGCTTGACCACAGCTCAATGCTGATGACAGGGTCTGTCAAGATCCCTGGCATGGCAAAGGGATGAATCAAGGCCTGAGTACAACCAGAGGCTCAGCTGTAGCACAGTCAAACCTTACACAGCAGCTTTGATCTTGCTGTTCTGCTAACTTACAACTCCTGACGGGTAAATGGAGACCTTGTGGTAGCTTGTGATAGGCTCGCAAGAATCAGTAGATAAGGGATTTATCATGGTAATATTTCCAAACACATGCACACTGTAGTCACTTCCGCTTGGCCATTTTGTAGATGGAGAAGCACAAGCAACTGATTTCATGCTCTTCTCAAGGCGCCTAAAGCGTGTTCTCATATCAGATGTAAAAGTAGAGCCACTGTAACAATCTGCATGGAGGGAATTGACAAAATACTTGTTGGATCGGGACAGYCCATAACATGCCTGATTGAGGAGAAAACAGAGGCTTCAAAAATCAAGCAAACACAAGGCAAGAGGCACTGTATGCTGCTTGTGTGCAGCAAGGTCAATGCGAGGTGACCTCAAGGACAGCTGAAAGAGTGGAAGCTGTGGCAAAAGGCAGGAGGACTATGATGGRTAGGGCTCCAATTTCTCAGCACCCCAGCACCTTGCAGAGATGTTTGACAGTATCCACTCCCAGCTCCATTGCTGTGAAGCATCAGCTCCACTTTCCAGACTGTGACTGATGTCTGCATGTAATGTACAAAGTGATGGTGGTATCATTTGTACATGCTTAATGATAATGTTCCATTGTCATCACAAATTAAAATTTCCCAATAGAAGAATTGTATTTCAAAWGTGAATGAGTCCATTTTTGTGCACTAAAAGACAATAACTGCYAACTAAATATGTGGCTGCCATCTTCCTCCTCTGAGCCAAAATTGGATATTCAAGCCAAAACTATGTGGCAATACGAGGTCTAAGGGAGAGGTCAACTAAGACCCTGTCAATTGCTTTYATTTAATTGATACTGAAGATCATTGCAAACAATTATATCTTYTTGGGGGGCATTTAGGTTTTATTTTCAATAATTTTGGCAATTATTTAATAGAAGATTAATTAAAGAATAAAGTTTTAAAATGTACATTTAATATTATATCTAGTAAATGCTTTATATCTGYCCATTCAATCACTTTACAGCCTTTTCTTATTATGCAGGCTTAATATTTTTTTTTTATAGCTAGAGGATGTGYTTTTAATCTAAACTTAGAAATTAATTGCCCATTACTTGCAAAAGTCAAGTTTAGCCAGGCACAGCACGTCTGCCTGACAAGGCTTCTGGTAAAATCTCTGAGMAATGTGGTCTGCAATGAGATGAAGTATCTCCTTTTGATAAAGAACATTTAAAGCTGGATGAGAACTGACAGGCTATGCATGATCAGGAAACCTGASCTTTTCAAAGAAAAACTCCAAAAACCCACCAATTTTAGTAATCTCAAGAGAGGGTACAAAGAGACAGACAAAATTTATGAGAGTGTCCTTTACTACTTGTTAAAGCSAAGGAGTTTGAATAATCACAGGGTAACAGAAATTTGTGCAATAACCAGCAAGATGAATGTGAGCAAACATTTTGTGAGAAGTTTATTTGCTGCTTGTTGTTCCATTGGCTGAGCTGTAAAGACACAGTTTGGCCAAGTGTTCAGGTTTTTGGATACAGCACAACACACCAGTATCCTATTAAAAGAAATTGCCTTTTCAGATTTTTTTTCTATGTTTTTTGTTTGCTTTTCTTGTAATTGTGTGCAGTTACTATTATGCTATGCATAGCTTTTCTGTTCTGTCTTGCCTTCTGCTGAAGATTAGACAAAGAGCCAAGMCTCTCAAAAGCTTTGACCAGGTTCCAATGCCCAATGAGACTTTTAAAATACTGAGTCAGATCCTTAGATTCTCTTTTGCTTYTTACTTTGATGTTCATGTTGTATTTGTCTTCATGGCTCAGGTTTATATCACTGGCTGACACCATAAAGATCCTAATAATGAAACAACACATTTTCTAGATCATATTAATATAGGAGGTAATATAAAAGCTGGTCTTTATTGGAGGCCTCCAGGGGCAAATATGGAAAATTGTCCACAAAAGCCCACCCTCCACARGATGAATACAGTTTCATAAGTTTAGCAAATTGGCATAATTGACAAGAATACCCAATTAGAAGCACGGGTGATGAGGTAATCCCCCCTTCTGGTTTAGCCCTTTTCTGSATCCCACCCTTGTTACTAGCTGTATTTTGTTCATGAAAATGTATCTCAAAGAGCTGATCTCTGCCTTGGTTACCAGGGAGAACCAAGATAGGAYAGGGACCCTGGAATATATTTTGTCTTTCTGCCTAGGGAAAAGGGTAGTGAGGACTACTGGGACAAGCTACTAATACAATAGGCTACAAATATATGTGTAAATAATACAGAGGAGATCTTTTGTAAAAAAAGACAAAAAACAATCCAGCATCAGGCTACTAAGGCAAGATGAGAGACCTGGTGTTGAAGCAGTATKACCAAAGCCATGCCCCCATATAATCTTGTTGTTGGGTCATTTATGCAGCCATAATTATTTGAGTTGGTGCTCTTCTGTCAAATGGGAGTTCAGTTCTGAACTGCTGAAACATGGAATTCTTGGCCCRGTGTTAGAGAAAGTAAGGATGAATTTCACAATTTTGTGCCTCCTGATTCTGGATCATGTGTGGAGTGATGAAAACTTTGTYAGGTGTGTGTATCCTGCAGTCTCTCTCTCAGAATGATCTCTACTAATTTATGTGGCACACCTCTTGTGAAAAAATTCATGAAAGTTAATGAAACACTTTTAGGCTATTCCCTATGTCTATAATGGGAGTAATCTTTCCTGGCCAAAACAAAGAACTTTTAGATGCCATTRATCTGGCTTTATACTATGTGCAACATTGGTTAAAAGGAAGACTTCATAAGTACTCATAACATATTATCTTCTAAAACTGTGTTGTAATCAGCACACTGAACCTCATTATTTCCCATTTGGGAATTGCAACCTTCCATAGTAGCCCTGGCCCTCTGCTTCTTGCATATTTCATGGAGTTGTGGTTTGTGATTGCTTTGCCATTTGATCTCATACTTTGGTGGAATATCCAGCTCAAGAAAAAAAGGTAGGGTTTCTGCTTTAGCATGTTGTTTGTGCACTAAAAGCAATTCTAATTTTTGTTTTTGTTATTCAGGCAGGTTTGATTTGACTGATAAATTTAGGTCCTACCTTAATAAAAACATATTAATGTATAAAAATAAGCTCTTTGTTTATGTAGTATGGTTTGTTATTGACTTAGGCATACTTTAGGAGTTCTTTGCATTTTGGGGGTGAGTACCATTACTTCTTTGATCCATGACCAGGCTTAGCTTATGCCTTGATGTAAAACTGCTTTGTTTTCCCTCTCTGATTCATTTTAGGGAAAAAGAAAAGAATCTTCTAGTACTTTATTTTCTCCAATTTAAATTTTGGCTTCAGAGGCAATCTTGGCTTCAGAATTTAAGCTTTTACATGTTTGGTTTGAAGACACATCAGTCTGAAAGTGAGCAGAGAAACATTGCAGATGAAGGCCAAAGGAAAAAAAAAAAAMCACCSCAAGTTTAACTGCAGCTTTGTATGCAATCTGTTCTCAAAAATGCAGATTCATTCTGAATTTGCTTCATTGTTTATCATTGATGCCTGTGATCAGTTAACAGTAGTATTCAAAAATTCTAAAAAGATACAGAACAGCAAGTAAGTTCATTGATGCATGAGATCAGAAGCAGAAAAATACAGTCCAACTCACAAAGCTTACAGCTCTTCTATCCCACAACTATCCTAAGGAGCATGTGGTTTGGTATAAACCTGTCATCTAGCTAGGAGTTCATGACAGCTTCTGGCTGACTTGTATCTCCTTAACACTRGAGATTTCTACTTCTTTTCCATGTGTTTTGGTCAGCTGGTGAAAAATGACAGTTCTTGGTGTATGTCAAGCCCTAAACTGATCTGTGTGTTTGGTGTACAGTAAGCACTGCAATGTGCTTGGGCAGTCAAGCTCAGTCATTRCAGAATGAGTGAAAGCAGACTGCCAGATGCACAGACAAGGATTTCTCCAGGGGAATGATGCGCTGTCAGTCATTGCCTCCCTGCCAAAAGGTGCCATGATATGATCATGACGAGGCTGTGGGCTGTTGGGGAAGTGTTTATCACATGGCAATATCAGAGAACTTCAGCCTTAAATAACCTGTCAGGGTATCACTGCTTTTAAAAGAAATCAGGCACAGAGATAATTTCAAGGCATTTGGATGAAAGCATATTAAATATACTTGGGCCTGAAAGTTGAAATTGTCTTTGGTTTTCTTGCAGTAATTATGAAAACTGAATATTTCTTAACTTTTGTCCTGATCTGCAGACACAGAAGTAACTCCTAAATAGGTTTAGGAGTAATTCCCTGCAAAATTTTTCATGAAAAGAAAATCCATGTCATTAAAACTTCACTTACATTTTGCATCAGATTTTTCTTAGGGAAGATTCTCTCCTAATATCCTGGTTACTCAATGGAAAATACAGTCTGACAGGCTGAGCTTCGGAAACTGCCCCAAGGTCTACTGAAATGTCTCAAATCACTTAAGTCTTTGTTAGAGCACAAATGTCTTTTTTGCATTAAAAAGTTAAGTATATTGCCCTTAAAAGACACATTGTATGTGTAGGTAATACACACTATTCTATAGCAAAAGTAACTTTCTCCTGAAGGGCTAATGGGTAATCTCAGTTTTATCCTGAGTTTGAAAAGACCTGTGCTTTTTACAGGAGAGAAAAAAAAAAAAATCCTAATTCATAATTTTTGATTGGCAGAAAAAGAGATTTTTAGGATAGGAAGTATGCCAAGCTATAGACTTGCTCAAGATGTCACACAGCTGTGACTTGGTCTCATTGTTTTCAGCTGCGGATTCTTAGAACTGAGGCAGCTGTAGCAAGTATCACACTTTTTATTTATTTGAAAGATGTACACAGGAGTTGTGGTGGACCTAAAAGATCAAGTGAACAGACACTGGAGATGATGGGTGGGGATGTGAGGGGAGAGGCAGCAAAAAGAGCAGAGAAAGTGCTGTAGAGCMGATGAGTTGTTATCTCTCCTCACCAATGACCATTTCATTGTCACTGATGTTTTAGGAGTGTGATACCTGTGTTTCTTTTCTYCTGATTCTCTCCTATCAGTGTTTAAGGTGCACTGCACATTTTCCCTGTTTGCTGAGTGGTTGCTGATGGCTTCACATGTAAAGATTTTTAAAAGCTACCATGCCTGAGCTTATACATGGATAATATATTTTAGAATATTACCTTTGAATTTCATTTYGTACAGGTAATTCCTAGCATCTAAAGCATTGTCTTTTTCATGTGAGTTTAGGCTGAAAAATTGTGGGGGAAACATCAGATGAGAATTTAATACTCAACCAATTTCCCAAGCCAGAAGTATAGGTTTTATTTTAGTCAAAAATGTGCAACCTCCTGTGCATGGAATCACACTCATTAYAGTTGTGTTGTACCAGGAGCTGCGCAGCAGTAATTACAATTCTTATAGTATTTATTATTCAGCTCCTGCTTTTCAGGATAGGTTTGCTGAGAAACAAGTTCTAGTCTCTTCCTGTTYTGTGCTTTGCTCAATAAAAGAAGGAAAAGCAAGTGAAACTAAGGATATAATGTCAATTCAGTTATAAGAAGTATGTGAGAATTAAAAGTTACTTCTTACCCAACGTCTTTGTGTATGTAGTCAATTTTCTGCACGCTGCTAAAAGGTGTGTAGAAATTTCCTGTATTAAGTAGCTTTTAATGCATTGACAAGTTTTTCTATGTCCTTTGTGATTAATAAAAGCTAGCTGATCAGATTTTGACTGGAGTGGAAATTGATCTGTAGAATATTGTATCTTAGGGGATACAGCAGTGGAGACAAAATAGAATATGTACTTCTTTTTAGTATCAGTTGATTRTCACCTGCATTTAGTATTTTCCATCTCTTTTAAAGTCTGCCATTTGTTGAAGATCCTATGTGATAAACATACACAGCAAAAAATTSTATGGGGCACAGGTGATAACTCAATCTCTCCCTCTCTGCTTTGACAATACTTCTTTGCTGTCAAGACACCTATGGTGTTTATAAACTGATTTATTATTATTTTTCACTGGTCTTTTGTGGAAACATTTGGCTGGAATCGCATTKTTTATGTAGCCTTAGCTTTGTCAGCTGCCTGTTGTTGTGGTCTAAATACTTCTAGCTTCTTAGGTTGACTTCCCTAGAGACGACTGGGGAAGATGTTACAATGGGAATTTGCACAGATATGGAATGGGTGAAGTCTCAAAGGGGGGAGAGAACTGGAGAGATTTTTCACTCTACTTATATAGATTTGGTAGTGATTGAAATAGAGCAAAGGTTTCACCTCACTCAAACAAGTGGAAGTGTTCAAAATTCATCTATGTATTTTTCCATCCTGTGAAGCATTTTCARTTTTCAAACCAATAAATTAATATGTTTTCTGACTGATTTCAATTAATATTTTTCTCTGTGGAGCTAAGATTCTCTCACCTTTCTGACAACTGTAGGTTGCCTTTGAAAATTGGAAAGATGCTGTCATTGTGGGCTCTCAACCACAGCTATTAGTTTTATGCTATATTGCTAGTAAAGTTTGTCTTATTTTGTTATTTTTGGTAGCACGTGCACTTCCTYTCTCCACCCTTTTCTTTGCCATAAATGCTTATGTGGGTAATTGCTGAAAGCGAGCTTCCACTTTTCAYTGTTGGCAGGTGCCAGAGAGTTAATTCTTCACTACAGGAGCAAGTGGAGATTATTGAAAAGTCCAGAATTTAGCAACTCTGTCTGCTGCCAAGATTCAATAACTGATCCACGCTATTAAAAGCCACAGGATCTGTTGTGGCTATGGGAACATTTTCTGGGTTATTGTGGGCATAAAGAAGGGACAGCAATCAGAGGCATGTGAACGCTTAAAGGATGAATAAACAAAATTATTGCCTTGAGCTGTGAGGTATTAACATTCTGTTTGCCAAACCCATTGCTGCACAGATTATAGAGCACATGTTCACTTCTTTACCCTCTCCCTCCCCACTCCCAATTCTTTTCAAGACTAGTACAATTTTTAAATCTAAATTCCAGTGTGGGGTGGGTTTGGAATGAGATCTGCACCCAAAATTAACGTCCAAGTTATTTCTGAACTATTCTATTTTCTTTTAGTATGGACACATACAACTTCACTGTCCATTCAACGTACATCTACTTGTGCTTAATTTCATAGAGTCAACACAAACATATAAGGTTGGTGAGTCTGCAATTTCTGGGGTTTTTTTTTTGTAGGAGGAGAAAGCTCATTTATGCCTACAAACCKGACTTTTTGTTTCCACTCACACAGAAAAAAAACATTACTCAGAATATGTATAAAATTAAAAGAGAATCTAGAGCACATGTGGAGCCTTTGCAGTACTGWAATGAATGACAAATGTTTCAGTGATTTGAATAGATACAAAATTAATTCCCAGGGCAAATGATCCTTCGTTTATGTCAGAGGACATAAAAGAGAACTCTTTTTTATTTACCTTTTTGTTTTGGCATGGATAACATAGGATTTTTTAAAACAATCAGTGTRTGACATTGCCTTGGTAACAATGATTGGAAAGGGGTATTTGAACCCATGCCATGAGAAAGGACCATATAGTGTCACACAGCATGTAACTATTCTGTGGTTTCTTATTCTGCAAGAACAGTATCATGTTTTGTCAGGCAAAGGCATAATTTCATTGATTATTTACAGTGATTTGTCAATAAATACCATAGGAATTTGTTTTCATGTTTGTTTGGATTGTTTSTTTCAATTGGTGTTTTGAAGAGGCATTTTGAGTAACTTTCATGCTGACCTGTATTTGTAAAGCATAGTACATTTCTGCATCTGTTTTAAGTGTTTGTAATTATTATGRTTATACCATGTGCTTTTCAAGGTCCAAGATTGTTTTCAACTTAGACAATTTTTTTACCACCCATGTTTCTCATGATGTATTTCATGCATATTATACTGTGTTATAAAGATTGCTGAAAATAACAAATGCAATTTCTTAGAGGCATTTAAGCTCATTTGGAGAGACTGACCTTTCATTATGTAAAAAACGTGATGTTTCCTCTACTCAAGTTTCAACAGTCTGAAATCATTCAGTTGTCTAAAACTCAAATCAGGCACTTAGTTGTCTTAATGAAATTAATGACATTGCACAAGCCATATCAAAAGGCAAGTCTCTTGTGGTGGGAGGAACAGTTTTTCCTGACTGTTTTTTTTTTTTTTGAGTAAAAGCTAGAAAATTGTCTCATATATTTGGTCCATTTTTCTAATATTTTCTAATAATAATAATTACATTCTATGCATGTAACAGCTTCTTTAGTGAAGCACCTCAGGATACCTCAGAAACTAAAATGAATTGCTAATAAATGATTGTAATGAGAATTGGTCTAGGGCTGTCAGTCCTTTCAAAGAAGTATAACTTCTTTAATCACTGACTGCAAATCTTGGAGTGAGCAGAAAAGTATTAATTACATGTAAAACAAACAACAAAAAAAAAACCTCATTTCCTAACTTTCAAGAGGGCCATTTTGGTTCTTGTTTTGACTTTACCACTAAGCAGAACTTGGCTGACATTCTACTTTTTCTAATGCTTGCCACAATCAGAGCTGCTAACTAGCAACACATGGCATGAGAGAGAAGCYCTAAGAAAACAGTGGCAGGGTTTTTGCCTTAATGATTTGTGAATGTCTGTCACTTTGTACTTTTGACCTTAACATTTTCTGTTAGCTGTCTCTCTSTCCCACAAGCATTCATACCCCCATGCTGAAATAAATGCATTTGTATGCTCTGATGGGTTGMCAGTCGTGTGCTTGCATAAAATAACAGAGCACCAATTTAATGCCCAGTTCTTAATGAGGTAATCGGCTTGCTTCCTAGTCCAGGGGAGAACTGATAACCTCTGTGAAGCCCAGCTGGGTATGGACACAGTGAATTTACATGATCCTGACTGCAGTGGAAGTAGAATGAACCCAGAATAGACTGCAGCATCAGGCTGAAGAAGTTATCACTAGCCCTGTCCTAAAGATTTGGATGTATTATCTGTGTCTTTGCATGAGAAAGAAAACAAAGATGGCATAATTTCAGTACTGCTGCCACCTCCTTGGTGTCATTTGATTCTCAGAAGTTTTGACAGAATGTACTGGAATTTATACCATAAAGTTTTTCTTAGACATCATTTTTCTTAGCTGTGCTGGAGGGATGACACAGAACTTTGGGATGACTAAATTTTAGACAGATGAGTGTGTAATTATTGTGTGCTSTTATGACGAAAGAAAGTATTCACCAAGTTCTTGTCCTTCAGATTCCTTTAAAAAAGTAAATATATTCCTGGAGTATGTCAGCCTTTCAGTATGTACCAAAAAAAACCCCTGAAACATTGTAATAAATCCTCTAAAGGGGTCTACTGTATGTCTTTTAGAAATATGTTGAAGTGCAGTTGTTCCCAGGAATCTTGATGGAGTGATAGTATCTGTTAAGTCAGGAGAGCTGGCYCTACTGCTGCATCTGGGTTATAAAATTACATTTTCTTTCTAAAACACTGTGTTTTCTTAGACATGGGCTTAATTCCTCTAGGATTGGTTGCTACTAAATATTCATTTCTTCTACTACAATTTGTATATATTACATATCACATAAAACATATTACATATGATTRTGTAAAAGATTCCTACTTGCTTAACAGAAACAGACACTAAGTGAGATACACCATGAGAATGAAGAGAACCAAGTCACTTTTAATTCATATTCTCAGTGGCACCAATTATTCTTAAACGTTTTTCATCCGTTGTTTGGTTTACACTAAGTTGCTGTTGTCGAAATACGATACAAAATATTGTATGAAAAAAGTCTTTAGTTACAAATCCACATTCTCAAAATGAGAATACATTAGGCTCTATTTTGAAGTTGGCATGGTAGAAGGGAAAACACCACCTGCATACTAGGCATATAACTTCTTGAGTTTATAGTCAAACTGATCTTCACCTCTGCCACTCAGAAGTTAACCACTCTCTATTGTATTGGATTTCAAAACCAGTAAAATTCTGTGTAAAAGCWGGTTCCATGAATGTACAGATTACGTGGAAGTAAGCAAGTAACTGAGTCTTGCAGGATTTCTGGAGTTGGTTTAATCAAGCAGAGAAGGGAAGGTGAGTAAATGTTACTTCATGTAAGATGCTGCAGTGCACTACATTGTATTGTGTGTTAGGGCAGAATTTGTAGTATTTTTTGTMGTATAGGATGAAGAAGAGGCAAGAAAACCCATGGGGAGGACGGGGGTGCATGTGTATGCTTGCTATGTGATATGTGCCCATGGGGGTAACAAAACATTTCTGCTTCACTTGGCATTCACCACTCTCAGTTCTGTCAGCAATTTGCTATTGTGAGTTAATGTAGGAAATTACAATCATGCTTTCCCAACTAATTTGAGTTAAGGAGAGGGTCTGTTGTCTTATCCTGTAGAGAAGAAGGAGCTGAAGTTAAATGGGAATATAAGAAGGAAGACTCAAAAAGATGGAGGATTTCCAGCCTGAACCAAGTTTCAATTAAATAGTTGCATTCTTTTTACTAATWAGTAAAAGTCTCTGAAGTTTGGGTAAACCTAGAGTCAAGCACCTGCTGCTTCTTCTATTCGAACCTGACATCCTTTTACCTTGAACTTTCATGATTTTTTTTTGTCAGTGATCAGTAAAGATAAAGGGACATTTTTTAAATGCTGTGCTGTTTGTTCCCAGTATTAGAACGTGCAATGGAGAGGTTTGGTCTGTCTGTTTTCCTCACACTGGTACTGCAGAGCACTCCTAGAGGGACAAAGAGTGGCCTAAGCTCACGGATTTAGCAGTTCTCAATCACTGGGCTGATGCCAGGGAACAGGCATTTTGTGGGTTTGTTCTGTAAATACATCTACCTTGCTGTGGTAAAGCCAAGGCATAAACCTCTTTTACATTTGCTTAGAAATGCCCTCGTTTGTCGAATGCCCAAGTTTAAATGTTGTTGAGCCAATGTCTCTGTCTAGTTAGTTTGRCATCAAGGCGCAGAGTCTTTGCAAAGTTTTGGCTAAGTAATTGCTAACTGGGATGATGTCACAACCTCTTTCACTCACTGGATCATCAGAGCCTCTATTTTTAGTAGCTGGATGTCAAGGGACAGGTGATTTAAACATGGGAACTGTTTTGCAGTGGTAAGCTAGTTTGGTGTCAACAGCCAGACAGCTATACAGTTTCCCATCTCAAAAAAAGGAGCTGCCATCAGAGCACGTCTGTGTTATTTTGTGTTGCTGGCTCAGCATTTCCCCCATGTCACTTTGATTTCTATGGTTAGGCCTCTCCTTGCAGGATTACTGGCTCAGTAACCTAATTTTATTCATCTAGTGTTAAGATCTAGTAAAGGAGAAAACTGAGTTGCCCCCAGCATGACAGAGCTGGTCTCGAGGCACAGGTTTCACAGCACATGATTTGATGTGCTCGGTTGGCACACTTGAGCAAAGACATCTGCAGCTGCACAAGACAATATCTCTTCAACTACCCTATAGTTCACCTGTTGCAAAGATTTTTGTCAGATGCTGAGGTTGATTTTTTTTTTCTGATTAGACCACTGTTTTTAAGACTTCATACAACGACATGCCCAGCCGATTCTTTGTAACATTCTGACACACAACTGTGCATTTGGAATAAAACTAACATTTTCCATTTCAATACCAACAGCTGGACCATGTACCTAGAGTTAGATCTTTCTTCTGTATTTTTATGATTTCACTTTTTTGTGACTCAGTGTTCAAATGGATGTACTTGCTCTGACACTAGCTGTACCCGTACTGCATCATTTGAGGATGAATATATGCATCACATATGAAAGTTGATTCAGGTATCTGTGGAGATAGAAAAATCAAAAGAAATCTGCTTYAAAATAGTGTGGTTACTGGGGCAGTGGTTTGTGGGAAATAACAGATGGCAAAGCTGGATGAAGACAGCAGGTAAGATGTTTGGCTCTTACAGTATTAGTGAGCAAAAAGCTTACCTCAGTGTACCATAATTACATTACTCCCTTTGATTCAATGCAGGTTGTACATGTGCAAACAAAAGAGCTGAGAATTCCATTTGGTCAGAAAAGGAGCAGGGGCTTTGTTTGAAGAAAGTATCTTTTGCATCGTGTTATTAAATGGAACACTTAATCAGCTTCTTTGCCAAAAGAAATCCTCCCATTATACTTAYTATATATAAACTACAATAGAAGAAAAACATAGAGGAAAACTGGAGTGTTGTAATGCTGAATATACTCTCCATGGTTTATCTATATGCTTGTCTAAGGCACAAGGAGCAGAATGAAYATTAGTATTTGAAAATGTAAGTTTAGCTAGGGCTATGTGTTCTGGTAGGTTTGAGTTTCAGCTTTTGTAAACAACTCAAGCACATTTTGTAAACAACTCAACCATTCACAACACCGTGAATGGTTTTGTCAGTCAACTTTCTCCCTTGCACTTTTTCTGAACTTTCTCCAGGTTTAGTATTATTTCATCCAAAATAAATTACATCATGGAAAATAAGAAATACTGTCCTGTGAAGCTGGTTTCAAAACATAGTTCACATTAAGTTTGTATGAAATTATACAGTATTAATATAAGTCTGTTCTAGATCTTACCATCTAAGTCTGTTTGGATCTTTCCAAGTCTGCTTTGATCAAAGGGGGCAAAAGGAGTGGGAAAATTATATATCAGTCTAGTTAGAGCCAACTAAACTCTGSTTTGCCTTCAGAGACACACAAAAAACAAAGTACTGCATGTTATCCTTCGTTTTACCCAAAAGCACTTCTTTGGCAGTATTATTTTTACATACTTCTGCTGGKCAAAACATCTACTTGGTTTTCTATGCCAATCAAATGATAGTAAGACCTTCAGCAGTATTAATTAACATAATTTTGGTATAGTAGTGGAACTTACTACTGACCTACYCCAGATGAGGATCTGACCTTTCCCACCTTGCTGCACCAAAGAGAAATCATTCAGGCTGTGAGAAGTTGGGACCAARGTACCTCAAAACCACGTCCAAGGCTGTGAAGACTAACCTTTTTCTGACTTCTGCGGCATGCATCCTTTTGTGTATTCTCTCTCTGTTTAGTAAATCACTTTTAAGGGGACAATCATCTTCCTAATAATGTCTGTTAAGTTTGCTGTAGGCTTGCAGTAGAAACGCACAAGAATTTGGATTGAATTTGCTAAAATGTTGAATGTTTCTAAATAGATTAGAGAACATATGATCATGGCATGATTTAACAGATGAGAGGAACCATAAAAACACACTTTGAAATAGCTAAAGAAATTGTTTTTGCTGAGGCAGTAGTAGCACACCTTTTAGGTGTAAAGGAGGTATAGCTCTAGTATTTGTTTAAGCTTTCAAATAAATGTACCTTTTTTTAGTGTTCTAAAAATTTCAAATGCTACTTTTTATTCATTCTGTAAGCACAACTTATTAGCATCTGGCATTAAAGGAAATTGTACAGCAATAGCCTACAAGCGTAAAATACAATCCTCCCCTCCCTTTCCCAGAGGAATTGGAGACCAGTGTAATTCCTCACACCTGCAAGCTATATATTATTGTTTATWTATGTAAACTCTGTGTAATATTAGTGTATTTATGAGTGCCCTGTGGCACACCTTTGCCAGCATAAAACCAATCCCAGTGCTGTCCCATTTGGGAGATAGAGTTTTTCTGTCATTTCAGAGGTGTGTGGTAAGCCTGCTGGGAGTTCACAATGGTTTGGTGCTTAACATATGATGGGATTGTGCAGTTTGACTCTGGAGAAAGGAGCAGAGCAATCAGAGAAAGTAAACATCTCACATTTAAAAAGAGCAGTTATGGCTTATGCCTATTAAGACAGAAATTTTGATGTGGAAGGAAAAGGAATCTTGCCAAAAAGCAGAACATTCTTCTTCAGCAGTAACTTGCTCAAAACTGCACAGTGTGCATGGATTTGCATGTCAGGACACTATTGAAGTACCTAAATTCATATATGCATGCAGAACATATCCACCCACCACCCTTTCTGTAGTTTGGAAAGCTCTTAAAGGATCCCAGTCATAATGGGACTTTGTTCACATGTTTCAAATAAATGCAATATCACACTTCAAATCAAACACTCAAGGGCATGTAAAGAATTACTCCTGCATTGTTGTTAAAACAGGTAACAACAAAGGTTTCTTCTATTTCCTGATTATTCATTTTCCTACAAGTAAGCGACACATACATTTTAAATTAATATTTATAAAAAAGGAAGCCAGGAATAACTGAAACTTGTAAGCAAGGCCATATCTGCTAGAGATTATCCAATTCAAAGAAATAACCGTTCCAGTTCTTACAGTATAAATGCTATGGTTGAATGCTTTCCTTAAGGTCAGGCAGTGTGCATTCTGACTAATTTTTTTTTTCTGACCTTGGTTATTCAAAGCATAGAGTTATCACACATTTGGAAGCAGGGTCTAGAAAAATCAGTTGGTATGTCAATCTCTCATGTAATATTTGGCAACTGAACAGARGATATCTGATTAAAAAGATCCACAGAACATCTATGTGCTGGAAAGCATCTGGCAGAAGCACCCTTCCAGAAGTGTTGATTTCATTACTTCTGCCTYTATTTCTTCTCATCCTAATTAATTCACCTTTAGTTCTTTACATGTGTACCATTTCACATTGCCTCGTGATATTCTTTTAATAGATACTTTGTCTTCTGTATAAAATTCAATTTCTTCTGGTTTCGTTGCTCAAGAGTCTTGAATTGATAAACAAATATTGTAACTTCTCACAAAAGAAGATGGGTAAATTTATTACTATTTGTAAAAAAAACAAAAACTGGAGAGATTATATGATGGAGAGATTATATGATGGAGAGATTATATGATGGAGAGATTATATGGTTTGATGTAATACATCATTTGAAAAATAAGAAATTATGCTCTATTCTCCAAAATAGAGGCTTAGTGCCTTTCTCATGCTTATACTAATATTTATGTGATATTTTATGTAATATTAAACTTGATCTATGTTTCTGTTGATCCTTGTGGAAAAAACCTTTTCATATTTGGAGAAAAGTCAAAGAACGTAATAAGGCAAACAAGACCATTCCTGTCCTCCATTTCTGAGATTTTAGTGGATAATTATGTGTTCAAGATTGTTTTGTTTGGGATTAAGAAGGCAAGATTTGATCCCTTCTGGCTTTAGGCAAAAGCTAAATGGCAGAGAATATCTTTAGACTTGTGTCACATTTGGGTTTTGGGTTTTTTTGGTTCCCTGTGTTGTGAATGAGTTACTGCTCAGTAATASTAAATGATCCTTAATAATTAGGATAGACACTGTAACACACAGATTTTGAGAGATAAGCAATGATACATCAAGAGCAGTGTTGATACTTTAAGAGTAGCAAACCTTCTCACTATTGAGAAGTATGTTTGTAATTGCTAATGAATATTTAATTGAAAAAGAAGCCTAGCAGAAACCCTCCTGCCTTCTATGTAGTTTTGAAACTTGCTGCTACTCCTTTTTTAACCACTCCATTTCATGCTTGGAAAATGCAGCTTGTAGTTGAAAATACRAAAATCTCTGTATTGTTGCTTGCTCTCTGAATTTTGAAGGTGACTTTCAGTGTTTATTCTTGKCATGCAATTTGGCATTGGCATGGARATCTCAAGAGAYGTAATCCTCAAGGGTTTCATTGGGTAGGTAGGATTCACTGTTCACCTATGATATGGAAAMACATTGTCATACAAAAGCAGAAAAGGAATGCAGAAAAGGGAGCATGAGGTGGTTGT
>NW_026623430.1:754687-785733 GCF_030028575.1 Malurus melanocephalus
GCTGTAAATTGAACAATCCTGCTGCATACCCTAGGCTACCCAAAAGCCTCAAGTTACTTTGGCATTAAACAGTGTACCGCACTCAGAGCTGATGGACATCAGTTTGGAAAGGAATATTCAAAACATTTATCTGTTGGGGTAAGGTGGATTTAGTGTTAGTATGGTATAAWTTGGTTAATTGTAAATTTCTTGCTTGCACTCTGTAATGACATGTTCATACCAGCATAGGCCAAGACCAGTTAGAATCACAGAATCACAGAATATGCTGAGTTGGAAGGGATCCACAAAAATCCTCAAGTCCAGCTCCTGGCCCTGCACAGGATGCTCCCTACTTTGCRCCTGAGAGTATTGTCCAAATGCTTCTTGAATTCTGTTAGGCTGTGCTGGGACCTCTTCCCTGGGGAGCCTGTTCCAGTGTCCAGCCATCCTCTGGGTGAGAAACCGTTTCCTGATAACTAATCTAAACCTCTTTTGATTAATGAAAGTGCTATGTTTTCTCTTCTAACAAGCCTGCTTCACATGTAACTTTGTCTTTTGGAATAGACAGTAATTAAGGATCAGGAACAAAATCTACTGTTCAGCTGATGTAATCCTGTGTGTATGTGTAGACWGATTTACATCAGTTGATAGTTCAGTCTTGAAGTTTTATTTTACAGTTATGTTCTTTGAGACTCAGGCCACTTAAAACCTAATCTGTTAGTTTTCCCCTGAGACTTAGGTAAAGCTCAGCCTTTAGAAAGACAGGTTTAAAGCAGTTACTTAATAACTGCTTCCCTTTCTGGATAATGGTATACGGTGACTGTAAGCTTTCAACTCTTTGCTTTAAGCTATGASAAATAAGGTCTATATTTCTTTCATAAACCATATCCTTAGGAACTATAATCAAATGGAACAGCGGTGTCAAACATTTAATGTCTAATATTGATTGTGCAAGTTATAGTGGTTATTTCAAATTTTGCATTTGTAAATTAATTATTGGCATTTGCATAGGCACTTTGAGAGGCCGTCTTGGCTGTAACATGAAGGAATAAATCAAAAATATGAAGAAGCAGAGAGCAGAATATCAGACGTAAGATATCAGGAAATTCTGATTTGCGACCAAAATAAATTAGTTGGTCATGTCTCTACTAGATGTGTCCAAACTCTTCATTCTGCTGCCTCTTCARAAAGTCCCAAATTTGTGTAATTTGACCAAACTCTGTGTCAGTTTTTTAACTCAGATCTGGTCTGTAAAATTGAATACATTTTTGCTTGTTTTACTTTTGTGTTTCTCGGGACAAAAGGAAATTTAAATTATTGATGAAAAATTGAAATATTCATAATCAGTATTGATTATGAGTATTAATTATACTAATGGCATGCTTGGCTAAGGAACACATACATGTACACTTACATTTGTTCCTGTGTTTATCTTCTTTTCTAGACAGCAGCTATTGGCTGCTTTGGAGGCAGGATAGTGAAAAAGACCTTTGTTGTGGCCCAGATAATTTTTAATATGTTCCAASAGGAACAAATCTGCTAAGAAAATACTGTATGTCTTTTTTAGATTTTTAAGGTAGATTAAAAAAAAAATTGACAAGCATATTATGAAAGTGAAGATAGGCAAAAAAATRCACATGCACATGTGTGCATTATTATATTGCAAATTGACTTGATATTCTACATGATTTAACACACTATCATAAAAAATTCTCTCAAGAGGTCTGTACTGCTCTAGAAGAAAAACATGACTAATAAACAGTAAGTGTAAGTGACTAGTAAACTGTAAGTGGTGTTTTATTATAGCCTAACCAAGGCAAAACAACTCAAAGTCCTATGTGTTCAGGTACTTTTTTTTTGTTGTTTCAACACAGGATCTGTTTTGATTTTTGATTCCAAAAATATTTTAAATTTGTCATATTTGAAAGCAATTTTGTAATAGTTATTAGTGAATAACTGAAAGAGTACAATAATTTCCTGATATTAAAAAGAGAAAAGTATGTTATCCCAAAAACCAATCAGTGTAAAGGGGACATCAGCTGTGATACATATAACATGTACCATAGCTAGTGGGATACATTTCTGTGTGTCACACTTCACAAGAACAAATAGGACTGGCAGATAAGTAAATGTTCTGTAAACTTCTGYGCTTCTCTACTGAAAGGAAACGCCCCTGTAGCTTGATGTTTTACACAGAATTATTGATTGTCAAATATATCTTCTAATCTCTTCACTCACTACACTYGTATTTCAGTAAGTAGAGTAAGAATATTCCTTACACCAAATAAGCCATTATAGGAAATGAATAAGATTATCATATAGATTTTTTGTAGATAAAATGTACATACAAGCCCCAGTTTGAAACAAATGGCTTTTTTTTTGTTGTTGTTGTTGTTGTTTGTTTGGTTTTGTTAGTAATGTTAATGTTTCCTTTGAGAAAAGGCAGGAAGTATTTAATGGGAAGAAGATGTGCTGCAGAATAGGTCCCAGCTATCATTTGGTTACACTACTGCATATATGATATAAGGGTTAATGAACCAACCAGCCTTTGTGCCAGACTTTTGCATGTCATTCCTGTGAGAGCCTTATAAGTGAGCTCTGTCTCTCTTAATTCATGGTGTCTAGCTGTATCAGCTCCCTCGTTCGTCCTGGAATCCACTTTTACCAATTTCTCCAGGGTGTTTCACTTGCATCCTGACAGTCCCTGGGGGATTTGTGTTATAGAAAAAAATCTGGCCATATGCCCAATTCTCATGGTGTTTTTATTCTTCCGTAGAGATAAATTGCTTTCTGCATAATTTAAACAGGAATCCACATTTCTGCTTTGTTTCTGGAGAAACAAGATAATATCAAAGAAAAAAAAATTAATAACACTAGAAGTGAAGTCAATGATATCGTTCTCTGGTCTTATCCTCCTTTTTAGTCTGATCTTTCTCTTTAGCAAGGAMGTCCTCAAGTCTAGATATGTCTTTCCTGTCCTTTGGAGAAAGGCAGTCAGGAYGTCAAGGCAAGATTATAGATGGTATCAAAAGACAAAAGATTTTCATCTTGGACTGTCTTAACCCTTTCAGTTTCGGTTCATCTTTCTTCACGTACTGATCTATSATTTGATGAGCTGTGTTGGTATGACATCAGAAAAATGGAGGGCTTTGCTTCCTTTTTCCAGCTCTCTCTCTGTCACTCTCTTTCTGTCCACCTCTATTATCTGATCTYCTTCTACCTGCCTCAGTGAATAACCAGTAATGCTTCCAGTAACAGCAGATTTTAGTTTCCCTGTATAACCAGCATCCGCTTCATGGGTCCTTGTGGGTGATGAAGACAAGGAGCAGGATATGGATCCTTCACACAAAGGGAACAGATCTGGACTAAGATGGGGGTCAGGCACTGAAACAGGCTTCCCATCTAAATGACATGTAGATATGACRTGGTGTCTGATGTGGCACTGCTGGTCTAATGGTTGCACTCAATCTTGATGATCCTAAATGTCTTTTCCAATCAAAATGATTATATGATTCTTTCCTCTTACAGATAAATTAAGATTTTGTATTTTTGCCAAAACCTGTGGACCACCTGGCTGACAAGGTCTAATCCTTTTTGCCTCATTTTATTAAGTCTCCCTTATGCTGCATGAATCCTTGAGTCTTGTCTCAGTACATAATTGTGTTTTCTATCTTTTTCGTCTAGAATCAGTGAGAAATATGGGGTAACAAGAAGTCAACATCAGCCTAACTGTTTCAGAAATGCTGGGCACAGTTCAGGAATTTCCAGTAGGATCATGTTTAACTGATGACAAGTGAAGTTCAGAATCACACAATACTTCTCTGTGAGCTGCTTTTTAGCATTTGGGGCTGTGGAAACTGTATGCCTTTATAATACACGAGCACAGACCTGCTGTGCTTCTCAGGTATAGTTTGTTCACTTTAAAATTGTTTTTCCTGTGCAGCTGAGTTATTTTTAAACACACTGAATTAACTTACCTTTTTAAAAAGTGTTTGGGTACATAACACTGACATTTTAAAACAAACATAACTGCTGCAGAATTGGGTAGTATTTGTGATTTTAGGGAACACAAAAAGATGAAAGGAACACTAATATTTCAGTGCAAAGAAATTATATCAATTTAATTTCTACCAAAAGAAATGGGAAACAGTCTTTTTTCAGGGCAACATTTGCWGATTTTTCTTGTATAGGTAAATGATCAAATACACAATGCTGTGCTGTAATATGATTTCTCAATATCCTGAATCTCAATCATTCTTGACATTCTTATCAGTGGAGCTTATGTCAGGATAGATAACAATCATTAAAGTAGGTGGGACTAGTACGGAAAAAAAGCCAGTCAAATCTATTATTTTCAAGAGAAAACATGATCTTAATAATTGAACTGATATAAATATGAAAAAAAGAACTTGAATTAATGAGCATATGTATATATAAGATATTATTGTTTGTCTCTTCAAATCTGCAAGCTGAATGAGGGGAGCAAACATAAAACACCACATGCAGAAGAAATTTGTGGATTTGTTACACTCCTTAGATGACTTTAGACCTGTGAATGTGAATGGATTAGCTTGAGAAATGGATAACATTTCCCTATGTGACAGATATAAGTTGGTCGTAATATGTCAGAGAAAACCATACTCGCTTTCCTCAAAAGACAAACACTTCTATAGCTCAAGTGATAAAAGGCACTTCAAAGCAGACATAAACTAAGGAATATTTATGACACTTAATCTGTCATAATCTTTTAAARCTATATGTAAGAACAGAGTGGGTGCTGTTTTATATTTATGATTTTACAGCACCATGTGTGGGCAAAAAATGTAGGATTTTGCTTACTCAGAGTAAGAGATGAATTTCCCAAATGTTACAGCATGTCTTGGATGTAGCAGTCATATTAGAAATGATGTGTCACAATGAACTAAGTGGCACCCACAAAGTAGTAAATCAATGTAGAACAATTTGCCAAAATTATTAGACAATAGTCTTTTCCCTTACCACCATGTCTGAGTTTAGTGCTGTTCAGAATTACATGGTGAGGTAATTAGAACATGCTGAGGATACTCTAAACCTATTTTACCTATCTTGTTTTYGTTCCCTTGGTGTGCTAGGCAGCTGTTGAACAGGCGGAAACCCGTGGGTCATTCTCAGGCAAGTGAGAAGTCCCCACTGGAGGCCAGCACCCATGGTGGGACTGTCCAGAGTCAGGTTTTAACAAACTTGCACTCTTCAGTGCTAGGTCTGGATGGCACAATTTCCTCTAAGCAAAATTTTAGGAGTCCAAGCTGCTGAACCATCTGTGGAATCAGCTATCAGAACCAAAGTTTCAGCTGGCCATTACTGGAATAACTGTGTACAACATTTCTGATGACGATATTTATGTTGATATATTCCTCTGTTTTCTTTTTTTCCAGATACTAGCGTATTTTCCCCTACCCAAGCATTGTAGTGTTCTTTATAAAATGATGCCCTTTTATGTTATGTTATGCTGAATTGCATTTAGATTTGTTCTCTTGGACTTAGTAGTTGAATATAATGCCTGAAACCTCACAGTCCCTGTTAGTGCTCCAAACACAAGTGAAAATGTAGGTATCCTTGTTCAAAGAATTTGCAGTTCAGTTACCATTTTTCTTTGCTAGTTCAGTATATGCATTTTGTGACTCTTAAAACCCTGTCACAATAAATCAAAAGCAATATACTGAATTTAGGGGTTTGCCAATATTTTTTTTCTTGATGTGTGTTGCATGTCAAGTTCTAATCTCATAAACTTGTGTRCAAGTTTACTGGAAGAAACTCTTCATTTTCCTGTAAGTAAATAAATTTTTTGTCCATTGCTGCTAGTGTGCAGGAAATATTTTAGACAATATTACAAAACTGTGCTTTGAATTCACAAGTATAGACTTTCTAAATTTGACTTAATGTCTTTTACAGCTTCCACCATGTATTAT
Source organism: Malurus melanocephalus (assembly GCF_030028575.1). NCBI lineage: Eukaryota > Metazoa > Chordata > Aves > Passeriformes > Maluridae > Malurus > Malurus melanocephalus. The sequence goes on from NW_026623430.1 coordinate 760,615, forward strand.
ATTACTTTTTGCAAAAACTCTGTTTTCCTTGCTTAATAAATGACCACACTGTGGTTTAATTGAAATCTCTACCATCTTCAAAAAAGCAGTTTACATTCTCCCTGTGGAGATTTTTTTTGTGGCAGGGGTAGGAAAAAGGAATGTTGGATGGGGGGGGGGGGGGGGGGGGGGGGAAGGTGATGAATTTAAATTAAATGACATTTCTGCATTCCTAGTTCTCTGGCCACTATTTTGATTAAAGTTGAATCACACTTACAGAAGCTTTCAGGGTAGCTCCCTCTCTGTTCCRTGAAGTAAGTGAAATGCTTCAGGTTTCACATGGAAAACAACAAAAAAAAAAAATCTACTGCTTTTACATACCCTTTTGCATTTGCTTCTGTGAGCATTTCATATACTGAACTCCAGCTGATGTGGATGCAAATTCCACATATGGAGGGCCTGGAGAGTCAAACTCCTTGCTTTTCACATGTTTTTCCCTCTTTCAAATATGCAGGAATGCAGGCATTGTACTGGTGTTTTATAAATTTTATGACTATTTCCAGAGCTAGCTCCAGACTTCTCAGCAGCAAAAGCAAAGCCCTAACTTCCCACCCCCCATCCCTCAGGGGCAAAGGCAGAATGACTTTATTCTCAGTCTTCAGTCAGAAAAATTTGACTATCTCATGAGAGATAATCAGCTGAGTGGTTTCTGGAAGAGGCAGGAGGGGGCGGGAGAACCAGCCTGGGTCACTTAGGGGGCAAGGGGCAGTGAAGGGTCAATGGGTCCATGGCTTACTGTCTCTCTTTTTGTTTTCTCCTCCTCACATGCTCCCTCAGCTGCCACTCTATTACCTTCTCAAACCCCTTAACTCTACTGTATCTGTAAAAAAATTGTTATGAAATCTCCATAACTTGAGATGCAGTAAAAGGTGTAAGGGAAATAGCTACAGGAAAAGCCATCTAATGATGAAAATTGCATTTTTAACTTTTTTTTTTAGAAGACCAGTGAGGAGATCTGTGGAACTGTGTTAAAAGGAAGGACTAATACAGAGAGTCTAGTTTTTGACCTTTATTTTGAATGATCATAAGAGGGTAAAACCTGCAGACATTGAGAAAGGATGTTCACCTTAAAATCTGTATTCAAACAAAAATATTGAAGTTCTGATTTATAGAGCTGTATCTAGCAGTCATAAGTGAATACAATTGATGAATTACACATCACTGAAGACAGAGATATTCTCTAATTTAAAATTTTTTGTCTAGATGATATTTTGACTTTTTTTCTGATACTGTTCAATATCAAATTGTTTAGACAATCAGTATACATACCCCTAGTTTGCTTTTATTAAGATAAATGTTTTGCAATAAGGCCTTGGTAAGTGACATTTTGAGAAACTTCAAACAAAACCTGACCAGTATAATTTTTGTTTGCAGTTAATACCTCTAATCTATAAACTTGCAGGCTGTATGCTTGGCAGTGCCAGAAAAGAACAAAAAGTGCTCTGCTCCAGAGAGCTTCTGATACACCGTGCCTCAGTTCTCAAGTGAATTGCAGTATGTAAGTCATCAGAGCCCATAAACTGTCTGTGAGGAAGGCTTTTCCTGATTCTATGAGCATTTTCAAGCTCTTAGATCTTCCACAGAGAAGTGTGTCTAAGCTGGAAAATTGCTTTTCTGACATGCATGCAGGTCTTGTCCTGCTGGGGGTAGCGGGACACCTAGCAGCCACCCAGCCCAACATCTGCTGGAAAAGTAGCACAGCAACCTGTCGGCAATCCACGAGACCCCTGGAATGCATGGGAGTTAACTTCCTAAGCCAGGTGATAGATAAACCTACCAGAGGAAAAGCGATACTGGATACAATAGACACCAACGTAAGTGAGTAATCGGGGATGGCAAGATTGGAGGTAGCCTGGGTTGCAGTGATCACACACTGATGGAGTTTGCAGTCTTGAGGAATGTAGGTCAGGTAAAGAGTCAAATGGGGCTCCTGAACTTTAGGAAGGCAGATTTCCAGCTCTTCAGGGAGGTTGTCAATGGGATCCCCTGGGAAACTGCCCTCAGGGGCAAGAACAGAACTGGCAGATCTTTAGGGAAGTCTTCCATCGAGCACGAGAGGTTGAGGGTCTCAGGAACAAGAAATTGGGCAAGGAGGGTAAGAGGCACCAGGGAACTGCAGGTCAAACTAAAGGGAAAAAAGCACATGCAGACAGTGGAAACAAGGACAGATGCCCTGGAGAGGGTATAAAGCATGATTGTGTAGGGAGGGGGGTGAAGACGGCCAAAGCAAAATGAGGGCTTCTACAAGTATGTCAATCTGAAAGGGAAGGTCAAAGAAGAATTTATCACTCCCTCTGATAAATAACACTGGTGAGCAAGTAAGAGCCGATGAGGAGGCAGCTGAGATACCCACAGACTTTCTGCCTGTCTTAAATGGCAACTGCTTTCCCACACTTCTCGAGTGGATGAACACCTGGATGGGACTGGGGGGTCAAAGTCTCCCAACTGAAAGCAAATACCAAGTTCATGATCACCTGAGGAATCTGAGTTTACATAAGTCTATGGGAATTGATGAGCTGAATCCCAGAGTCCTGAGGAAATTCACTGATGTCATTGCCAAGCCACTGTCCCTGATATTTGAAAAGTGGTGGCAGTCAGGCAGGGGACTGGAAAAAGAGAAACATTGTACCCATCTTCAAAAAGGAAGAAAGGAGGACTCTGGGAACTACCACCCTGTCAGTCTCCCCTCTGTGCCTGGCAAGATGTGGAACAGATCCTCCCAGAAGCTGTGCTGAGGCACAGGGAGGACAGGGAGGTGACTTGAGACACCAGCACAGCTTCACCAAGGGCAAATCCTGCCTGACCCAGCCCAGTGGCTTTCTGTGATGGAGTGATGGCATCAGTGGACAAGGGAAGAGCTGCTGGTGTCATTATCTGGACTTCTGTAAAGCCTTTGACCCAGTGTGCCACAACATCCTTCTCTCTGAGCTGAAGAGCAGCAGATTGAATGGGTGGACTGATAGGTGGATAAGGAATTGGTTGGATGGTTGCATGCAAAGAGTAGTGGTCAACAGCTTAGAGTCCGATGGGCAYCAGTGACAAGAGGTGTCTTCTGGGAGGTCCATACTTGGACCAGTGTTATTTAATATCTTCGCAATTGACACAGACAGAGGGATTGAGTGTGAWTTTGAACCATTAGCAAGTCTGCAGATGACACCAAGCTGAGCTGTGCTGTTGCCRCACTTGAGGGACAAGATGCCATAGACTGGGACTGGAACAAGGCCAAGAAGTGTGCCGGTGGGAACCTCATGATGTTCCTCCTGTTTCCAAGATCAAGTGCAAGGAGCTGCACCTSGGTCAGGGCGATCCCTGGCTCCAACACAGGCTGGGGATGAACAGATGSAGAGCAGCCYTGGGGAGAACGGCCTGGGGGTGCTGATGGAGGAGAGGYTGGACATGACCCAGCCATGAGCAATCCSAGCCCAGAGTGCCAAACGTGTCCTGGGCTGCATCCAAAGCAGCGTGGGCWGCAGGGGAGGGAGGGGATTGTGCCCCTCTGCTCTGCTCTGCTCTGCTGAGACCCCACCTGGAACACTGCACCCARCTCTGGGGTCCCAGCACAGGAGGGACAGGGACCTGTTGGACACAGTCCAGAGGAGGCCACCAAATGGGTCAGAGGGATGGAAGAGCTAGCTCTCCCATGAGGGAGGTCATTTTCTCATTAGAGGGGCTGATAAAATTAGGATTGTTCAGACTAAAAAAGAAAAGGCTTTGAAGTGAACTGATTGTGACTGTCCAGTGCCTGAAGAGAATTTACAGGAAAGATGAGGCAACACTATTTGCAACAGCATGTAGAGACAAGACAAGGAGGAATGTGTTAAAATTGAAAGAGTAGGCTTTGGTTAGATGTTAGAAAACTCTTACTGTGAAGGTGGTGAGGYGCTGGAACAAGTTTCATGGGGAACAGCTGTCCTATCCCCAGAGATGTTCAAAGCCAGGCTGGATGGAGCTCTGAGCAATCTGGTMTAGTGGGAGGTATCACTGCGTGTGGCAGGGGGTTGGAACTAGATGATCCTCAAGGTCCGTTCCCAATCCAAATCATTCTATGATTCTATGACTTTATCCACCTATGATGAGGCCAAATCGCTATGCTGTGTCCCTTTGTCTATTGACTTCATTGAGGTTCATTTGAAGGCAAAATCTGACCTGTGGCATATTACACCATTGATTAGCATTATTTTGCTAAGTAGTGAGATTTTTAACATCTGCCCTGTGCATACTTTGAGTAGGTTTAAAGAACCGCTAAGTTCTTTCACTTCTCTTAGTGTGACTTCATGTGAGCACCTTGCATATTTGGTTTTTAAAAGCAAATTGAATTCAAGTGCCACCCAGTTAAAGACATGTAATWAGTAGAGATATATGGAGAACCTGACACAGTTATTTTTTCCCTGGTTAAAGTGGCACTTAGTACTACTTCTTATTGTTATTCTCAGAAGCAATCTTTTAATTAAAAACACAGCTATTGACCTAACAATGCAATGAGAGGCATGATAATAAATACCAGAGGACCATGTGATATTTGTGTTGCTCAGTGCTGCTTAGAAAGCAGCAGCCGTGTGAAACACAGGCTACACTGAACCCTGAAAATTGCATGCTCTCAGCTGTTATTTTTCCTACTCTCTCAGTGAAGGGAGCATATGTCATTTTCAGGCTATTTCACCATCTCCTCYGGATTCTTGAATTCTTTGAGAAAGGACAAGGCTAGGAGAAGAGAGCTCATTAAGGAGCCCACTATAACGGTTTTACTGAGCATTTTGTAACTTGAACACTTTTGCTGTTTTCACCAGGGGAAACAAATGTGCTACCCTTAAAGAGAAATCTACCCAGGCTAGCACAGAGCTTGCTACTCATTTCAAACAGCTGGGASTAAATAACCCAGTTGAGTATAATTAAATTAATATAGCTGTTTTCACSTTCCTGTGGTGGGGATACTTTTTTCAACTGCCTCTTGTCCTTCAGTTCTTTAATCTGGATATGATCTCATTTTCACTCTGTGACAACCCTGGCCTTTCCTGAGGTGCCAAGGGGACACTTCAGGGGAGTGGTGGACCAACATACCTGGGGGTGCTCCTTTTTGGAGGGGTGAGTCTTTCTTTCTTTCTCTACAACAGAATGCTGGGGGTTCACTCTTGGCTGGTCTGGTAGGTTTTCTCACAACCACTCCAGGTTGTTTCTGATGCAGGTGCTATGCCCTGTCTGAACGTTTAAGCATACCCTAAAGGGGCCTGCTGCACTATGGCCTCTCTGAAGCAGTCAGCTGCTAATCTGAGTACTATCACCATCATCACATTCTAGCACTTTCCTCTGGCATACAATTCGTATGTCTAAACTCATATGCCTCCACGCAGAGGCGCAGGATTAATCCCTGACTGGCTCCTAGTGGCCTGTTTTGATACCATTTCAGGAATGAGYGAGTATAATTCAATGCACAGTGACTTCATAATTCAAAATTTAAACAAATGAACTACTCCTTAAAAATCAACGATCATGYCTAAAAGTGTGAGCAATCTGTATGGCAGTCGCCATGCAATAACATTGCAGGAGTTTCAACAGTATTCTCTACATAACAATGCAACAAATACTGTAAAAATTGTGAAAGCAATCACCACAATGAGTCCTTGCCACAACTCTGCCCCGTTCTGCAGGCCCCTCACTGTTAATGAGGAATGCGGTTTCTTGCAGGCRCACATTAAATATTCTGTCTGGGTTTGAACGGTTCTGCCCACAGAGTTTAATATGCAGGCTTGATGGTACTAAACATACTGATGATTTGGTTTGCAGATTACTAGTTGTTGTGGTTGTAAATCTGTTGTCATGCAAATGCCTAGATTATCCTGTTTATGAAAGCAGCTACTTTTTCATTTTCTCTGGGGCTGTATTTCAAAGATGAGACATTCTTCCCAAAGAAGCTTATTACTGGAAATGCTTAGCAGGAGTATAGAAAGCATATAAAGTCTGATCCTAATGCTGTTCAGTGGGTTTTCAGAAGAGCTCAGTATCTCCTATAGAGGCTTTTAGGCAGACAGGTCAGGTCAATGTGAAGAACAAACTACGCAAACACAGGTCACCACCCCTTATCAAATCCACTTTTTGCAAAAGCTCTTCAATGAATATACATTTGCAAATCCTCTGGGTCAGAAAAAATCTTGTATTATTTACTACTTAAGTGCCTTGTATCTGTGGCTTAGGACCTGTAGGGGGAATATGACTTAGGACCTTTTTGGGAAATATGTTTTACTGTCTTCTCTGAAACATTATTAGTTGTTCCAGTCATGATACAGGAAGGAGCAGGATAAATCACAGCCAGCAATGATGCACACACATTCAGGGAGTATTCATATGTTTAAAAAAAAAAAAAAAGAGAAGGTTTTAGTTACACAAGACACTTGAAAAATCTTGTGATGTAGAAGCCAGTAACTGTGTTTAGCGCTGGAAAATCTGGCACTGTTTATTCCAATATGCATTTTTCTCTGGTTGCCAGCTCTATGCAACTGAATTGTCTCTGTACCTCTCCACCTCCTGTGTTGTCTACATGAAACCAGTGAAATCAAGAACAGGTCAGTCAAAATTACCCAAACTGCTGTATTCAGTTGACTGTTCTTGACAAGGTCTTATGTCTTGTTCTTACTTAGGATCAAAAAATGATTCTCTGAAATGCAATCAACCATACCTGTTCCTGAATCAGAGATTATTTGACAACCACTGCTTGAAAAATGCCTTCTGAAAACAGAAAGAAATTGTAAGAGATGGGAAATAAAAGTATTAAAATTTTGCAAAAAATATTATTAGGGATCAATATACACTGTTTACCTAAACTCATAATTTTTTCWCTCTGATAAATCATCACTTAAATTGCTTCCCCTTCTGCCTACAGCCTTGAACAATAATTATTTTTTGTGCACAGTAGTATATAAACTGGAGAAATGGTAAGCTCTCTGCTGTGCAGCACAGCCCAGTGTTTTGTGGAACAGTGGCAGTACAGTGCACACGTTACGTGGTGATGCCATAGCAAAACATTTGTACTCAGTGCTCCCCAGAAGAATGAAAGAAAACATACAATGAGTGGAAGAAAAATATAGCTGGAAAAGGATGTCTTTTTCCTCAAGCACTGAAACTTAGCTGCAGAGTTTAACTATGCCCTTAACAACACCAGTCCATTCTTATTGGAATCACTAGGCTGTTTGTCAGGCCAGAGTGAACTGCTATTTTTTATTATGTGGTAAAGAGTTCCTTTTAAACTCTTTTTAAAACATTAGAATGCATAAGGGAGACTGAAGTGAGCCCTGTCCTGTCTCTCACAATTTAGGTAGTGGAGCTACTGCTATATTCATATTTCAGGAGAGGGATAAAAAGCCAAGGCTGAGAAAACTCAAACCAGTAATGTAACTAGTGTTTTATAAAATGCTAAAATGCTTTCCTTGGATTCCTTAAAGGAAGCTCTGGGTGCCCCTTAACAAGATGGGRGAAGAGGGCTCAAAATTATATCTTCATGTTACATACATAAAAAATTAATTACTTTTATTTTATCCCACTACACTCAATCCCTATAGAGGAACAGTAGATTTTACCTTCTTGGRTATCAGATAATAGGTAATCAAAGCTGTTGTTTAATTAAAGTAGCCCTGAGCAGTTTTACTTCAAACACAGAGACATCTGGGAATATGCTCAAAAGAATTTTCTTTATTTACCACTAAGCCAGTTGGGCAGAGAGTGGTTTTGTGATTATTGGCCAAGATTTCAATAAACCAGAGAATTTTCATGTAACTGTCTATACCATGCACCTCACTTGTCTGTATCTCATATTCTCTYATCTGAATGTGGAAAATAAAAGATGCTTTTGAATCACATGGCAGTAGCCATGCTAGTGGGTAGAGATACCTTTAAATTGCAAAACCTCTGATTACTGTCACTTACACCAAAAATACTGGCTAATTTTGTAGTCAGTTAGACACACGGTGCAGTGTTCCTAACACGTGTATTATATTCACCAGGCACCCTCATTTGTATGTGGMATCTTTGTCAGGGAGGTGGATGTCTCTCTGGAAGGGCTGCCCTACTGTGAGCGTTACTGGGACAGCAGCATTAATGGCATACAGCTCTCTTCCCAAAAAGGCTGCCTGTCAGTCAATGGAAACAAGACTCCATTGGACAGAAAGGCATTAGAAATGTAAAGCCTAATGATTATAGATAGCACTGGAGGAAATGTATCAAAGACATGTAAAACTCCTGCTCTTACAGCCTCTCCTGCTGTGTCATACTACAAAACCATAAATCTCTAACCTTACCCACTGCTGTTGCTCAGCATTTCTGAGCACTTTTCCTCTCCCCACCAGATTACAGGTTTTTAATTAGCATATATATTTCCAGTTACATACAGATTTTAGAAATCTGACCCTTTGCTGTGCTTCATACAGATAAGGAAATCTATTTTATAATAAACTTAATTAAACACATAGCTGTATAGCTGGATCAGTATGAAAGCTCTTATTTCATCTCTAGTTTCTTCCAGCCTACCTGCTGTAATTCTTGAATTGTTGATGGCATCACAGGAAGTTATTGACAAGCTGACATGATGCAGTGAATGCCATTTTCTCTTTCCATGTAGTAAAAATCTGTGCTCATAAACGTTGAAACATTACAACAAAAGAAACCAAACCCCTGTCACTGTTCACAAAGATACAATGTACACCTACAATAAAACAAACTGGTTCTGCTTTATCTTTTACTCTGAACTTTGACAGAAGAACAGGACAATACACTTGGTCAAAGCCAGGAAGGAAGTGAGAAGAAGGAAAAGTAACATGTAGCAGGGAAATGTAAATCTTAACAGATAAATAATGRTCTAAAACCGCAGAAAGCAATTAGGATTGCTTAGGTAATCTCCACGGTCTTTCATTATTTAGATACAGCTCTCTCTTATTATATCAAAAGCTTTTTTTTTCCAAATAAAAACTCCCAGCCAGTAGCCCTCTTTCACTTCACAAAGACACAGTCCAGCTTGAAAATATGTCACATCAACTTCAAAGATGCTGTGCAGGCAAATAAAAATACAAACCTACGTGGTCAGAACAACTATTAATGTCAAAGATACATAAAAGCAACTTTTTCAAATCAGCATTTAAATAAAAGAAAGAAGGTAAACCCAAAACTGCATTAAGATATCCCCAAGAAAGTATTTTAAAGTTAAATATAGGAGAGATTATGCATTGTATCACAAAGAAGTACCTTTTGAAAATAAATATGCATGAAATACAATACCTATTTCAGTGGATAAACTGCTTAAATAAAACAAATGGTTTACAAACCTGGTTACAGACAAACTATAATGATTGTTCCAAGAGAGTTTTTAAAGAGATATATATGAAGGTATTTTTGTTACAGCTGTGACTTCAGGCAAGATAGAAGTTGTCACAAAAATAATGGCCAGTTTGTCACAGACTGTCAAGTGAAGTGGCTAAAATGACACTGTAAAAAGATCTCACAGAATTTGTGACATATAAAGATGCTGGGACTTTAGGCTCCTCTTGTACAGATCAAGGAAGTCCTTTCATTGTCCTACMTTTCTTATAATTATTTTGATTAAAACATGGGTGATGCAATAAGATACCTGAAAAGAGTAGWGTCTCATGAGAATTCATCTGGTAAATAGCCTTTGAGGTTAAAGCTCTGAATTAAGTAGGATTCAGAACGCAGTCTTGTGTGCTTTTCCAATGTAAAAATGATGGCATGGCAGGYTTTGAAACATTGAGTGTGTAAATAAATTATGGTTCTAAATAATCTAGACTGAAATTCCGTAAGAGATAAATTGTTTCCTTATTTGCTGGCAAAGGTGTTGTAAAACAGGAATGCTACACAAGTAGAGCATTTGACTTCTGAAAGGCTTTTCATTTTGAAATTCTGATTATATAAGCACACATTACATAATAATACAAATTGCAATGCAGAGTARTTATCATAAAAATTAAGATTTTACTTCAAATTTTRCCTATTTTGATTTGTACAAGACTCWACTGAGTTMATTTCCATAATTCCTGAGTTCTTCCATGAATGAGAGAAATATTAAGCTCCTTAACATTCTGTCATCTAATCACACATCTGGCTCAGTGCAAGCTAGTCAGATAAATTTACCAGCCACATTCTTAAATGTTTTAAAAAGTTTTTCTGTGATGACTCAGTCCACACATGGCTTTGAATTTTGAGTTGCCAACTGTAATAAATTCAAACTAGAAGATCACTAGATCCTACTGTAAACCCAAGAAATAAAAATTATTTCATTTTTTCACCTGTTTCTCTGATATTGAGAATATTTTCTGCCTAGCTTGAACGTAGAATACTAACTGTCTTGTTCCACTGCTTCCTGTATTTCTACCATTTTTCAACTGTTTAATCCATCAAGTAGAAACTGCTGCTCTTTGCATAGTGAGCTGTAGTGCCGAGAAATGTAATATGGAACATGATAGCCTCCTAGTTATTAATATCATAATCTCTTTCAGTATTTTACTGGTTGCTTAAAAATACATTTTTGTTGCAACATAATAGTGCATTCATGGTCACAATTGTACACAGGTAGGAGCTATTCACTTTTCCCAAATATTTGCAAGAAACATAAACAAAAAACATATGTTTCAAATATTTCACTGAATACCTTTTTCCACTCCTGTGTGTATGTTGCAGCCATTTGAGCACTGTGCTGTTTCAAAATCCTACCATTGACTCTCCTGATTTATAACATATTCTTCTCTACATTTTAAAATGTCCTTTGTGCCCTGAAGATTTCTTTTTGCTCAACACTGAACTTCCTATCTTMTCCATCTCTGTGATTGTCACAAGAGCAATTCCAGCTTTCCAATATGWCATTAGGTGTTTTTGTGCTATAATTGTTGCTGTTTATCTGCATTGTTAATGTTTATTAACTTGGGCAGTTTGGGGGTAAGTRATCTGTGCCTTTTGCTTAGGCACATTGTGACTGGGTGGGTGTTCATCCACGTGGCATCTTCACTACTGTTTTGATATTCAAAACTCTCTCACTCAAAAAGAAAGGTTTCTCCAGTGCTCAAATATCTTGCTGGCTCAACATTTCAAAGTATGCTTTGTGCTGTCCAGAAATTTTCATTAATTGCTAGCACAAGAGATGGGCCAAACCCAAAAGACTTTGAATCCAACTTCTCTCCTTCCTCCACACCTCCTCTTGTGGAAACTTTRGAAAGCAGAATCCAGACTGCAAATTGGCCAAATTCAAATCCCACCTCCACCTAAGGGGTTTTCCAAATCCTGCTCCAAAATGTACTTCCCAGTCTTATTTTTTGTCTCATTTCTTTGTAAGATTCTTAAAACTTGCATATTCTTTTCTTCATGATACTTTGGCACTTTCACATGATTTATTTTAGGTTAACTCATGACCTAAGCCTGCTTTTGTAGAATCTCAATTTTGATAAGAAAATRGAAATGTGATTGAATCCTATTTACATTACAATATACAAATAAAAATAATTAACTATTCATTGCTTTCATAGAAAGAAAAATGAGTCAAGACAAAAAGCCTTGCATGTTAGAGACCAAAGAGATTGAAAACTCTATGAGATTTTTTGTTTGATGTGAGTTTGTCTTTATCAGTAAAGAAATTTATGACTCATACATCCTCAACTGATTTCCAGATACAAAAATATCAAGCTCTGCTTCTTCAATATTCAAAAGCAATATCATCAGCCCCAAGTGTTGCTGTGAGATCTCTCTAAAATCACAGGCTTCATTCTTTGAATAATGAGACTTTCTATTACATGTCTGTTTGTATCTTCTGTCAATATCTGAGTCCTTAAAGACTCTTTTTTCTGGTTATGTTTTRCAAACAGCAAGCCTAGAAACTTTTATGAAAAAATGGAAGTCATATATTGATTTGACATCTGAAAATGGGCCTATGACTTAAAAACCCAACAATGGCTATAAAACTGTTTATGGATTTGCAAGAGCTGTTGACACAAAATAAGTCTCATACTTGCTTGAAGTTCATTGCAAGATCTGGGTGTTTTATAAGGTAATGGAAATGCTCTGCAGTTAATGTCAATTTGCCATACATATTTAAATGAGATTTATTYTGACATGATTTCTTGTGAAGCTTAACTACCATATTGGTAAATATAGCTACAGCTGCTTGTTGGCAGCTTTAGAAATAATCAGTTCTGTCCTCTGTTAGCCTTCATGGAAAATAATGGGTAAGTTACTTAATTTCACTTAATTTTACCATACCTACAGTGTCCTGCTTGTGAAACATAAACTGATTATTTTCTGTACTTTGTGGGCTGGTCTGAGAGAAGGGCAGGTTAAGTTTTAGAGCAGTCTGAGATACAGCAGTGGCTGAGAGGCAAAAGGCAGGGAAAGAGTGGAGATAAATGAAGCTTCCTGAAAAAGCTTCTGAAAGTAGACTTGAAAAGGAGCACACAGCAGCACAATAGAGGAAACTGTCTTGTGTGAAGAAATAAATTGGAATGTATAGACTCAGTTTCCAGAAAGGAAGTGTGAGCGACCCAGAGTCATGTGAGGGCTCACTCACAAGAACTAAGAAGATTCTAAAAACAGGGATCCACTTCAGTCTGCCCATAAGAACATGCCAAAAAGTTCAGGAGGGTATTAAAGGTATGAAAGTGGTAGCCCAGGAAAGAGTTAAGCTTGAGAAATGAACAATGTTGGGAAAATTATAAATAAGTGGTTGTCTTTCTTACCTGGAATTCTCTRTCAAAACAGGATGAGGAAGTAATTTTGCATCTCCTGTTGAAAATTTCCCTATTTTGTTTTTGTAATTTAGGATCTCAAACATGTCAGTTCAAGATGTTTGGCTCATCTACTGAACTGCCACACCCTTACAATGAAAAAATGTGAACACTCTGTTAAATTGTTGTGAAAAACCCTGCAAGAGTCTATAACCTTTTAGGTATTTTGGTGAATTTTTCGTTCAGAATTTTATGCTGCCTAAGGTCCATTATTGAGTTGAATACAACAAGTATCATAATTYGTAGGATAAATGGTGACAAACTAGCATGGAAGGGGGGAGGTCTCTATCACTCATCACTGCAATGAGTACAGTTGCATTTCAAGAAAGAAGCAGTCCCCATACAAATRTTCATTCCAACTCTTTCCACAATTCCCATGGAGGAACCAACTGTTCAGCTTCAATATTGAAAGCTCAAGAATGTTTCATATGGAAGCATCTCATCAGTCTGATTTCTGTTCMGCCAAACAAAATGGATTAAGCCACGTCGCATATCATCCCTTTGTTGAGCCTTCACCTCAYGTTAGACGTAGAGGTTGATGTGGGTGCTGAACACAGAGAGGTCACAGCACACCTGTTCCACAGTGACATCATTTCACTCCAGTGCTCATGGCAACCAGTCTCTCCTAAAGGGCAAACACTTGATGAGTCTGCAGGCTGAACTATGCATCTATTTCCCTGCTAGATTTGAATAAGGAATTTCTTACTGCTCAGAGCTGTGTTGTTCCTTCTGCTGAACTTGAGTTTTATCTCAAGTTGGAGGTCTATGTAAGTGTTCGTATGCATCTGCACCTTAACTTTGAGGAAAGTGCTTCATAATCACACATCATGTATATCTGAGTGAGCTCTACCTATACTGCCRGAATATTACAGGCCTAATAACTTACCTTCTAGTTTCTTGCACATCCTTAGAAGGCACAAACAGACACACATTTAAATGCAAATCCTGTCTGTATCTCCTTATAAAGCTCTGGTTCCCTCCCACTTCTCATTTTCCATATTTGCACAAACTTCCAGGTTCCCAGAAATCAATCCAGGCATACWAGAGAAAAACTATATAAGAATAACTCCTAACAGAAAAAGTAGAAAGAAATAAAAAAAATCTGGTTGGTACAGACCGTATGGGAAAAAAAGAGGTGCAGCTACCAGGAAGAGACAGGTGGCTTCTAAGTGAAAATGGTAACACATTCTCCCCAGGGAGATCAGCTACAAAGCTGAATTCACACTTTCCTGCTATAAAGCATATGAATGTTAACAGTTTTCTTCTGCCTGCATGTGTGTTTTTCAAATTAAGTATTGTTAGATCTGTAGAGTTTAAAATATTGCTGCAGACACCCTCTTTGCTTCTACTTCCATTTCATTTCAGAAGTCCATTTCATTCATGTCATAGGTAGAGTACAGTATAGATAACCAATTCTGTTTCTCTCAAACAGATGCAAAATGAGTTAATTGAACACCTGTTAGAGGTGAAGGAAAACTGGAATGATAATCACTTTGGAAAGTAGACGGGGTAATTTTCAGGACACAGAATAGTGTGTATCTGTGCACTCTSCCTTGAGATGGTGAAGGGCATGTATTTGCATGGTCAGGGCTTGGAGGTGACATTTTTGCATATGTATACTCAGAAAATGATGCTGAATGCAATCCTAGATTCACAAATCTCCAATACCAATTTTTGCAGTTGGTTTTGAGTGTCTCAGGRTTCCATCTGTAGCATKAAGATTTTGCTAAAAACAATTTCTCTCTTACTGGGGAAACAAAAGTGCTGCGCACATTAGGCACCATCCCCATTAGCTAGCACATCCCTTAAAGTTTCACTATTACTTCTGCTGCAGATAGCAGTGTTCTGTTGGTGTGAATTCTTGTGTGTTCACTTGGGGTACCTGACAGAGAAAATCTGGGTGTGAACGGGGCCTGAGGTTTTGCACTGTTTGGGCAATGTTAACTTTGCTTAGAGCATATTTTCCTTTGTAGTGTAGGCTTTATTTTTTATATATATGCATCCAAAGAAGAAATACCACACTCCACACTCCGAAACTAGTGTTCCATATATAGAATGAGCCTTTCAGCAAGACAAATAAATGAACTCCATACAAATACATGTGTGCAGTATAATAAAGTCCTGGACTTAAATGGCAGGATATGGAGATGTTCAGCTCCAGAGCACTTTCAGGCACTTGATGCCTTAAAGTCATTTTTCAGTAAATCTATACTTCTTTTTAAGGTTTTTTTCCCTCCCCCCRCAGTTAGGAATAATTCAAATGAGCCTTTAGGTAGATGCAATACTGCTCTGTAGAAATTGGCAGATATTGGGCATGACTGCTCATTAAAGCTATATGCAAGAATTTGAGCAGACCTTTCCCTTGGACTTGATTCATGTGAGTTTCCATTCCCTGAATTTCACTTTGATTTCTAGGTTCAACTATGTGCAGAAAACTGAAAGCCAAACTGTTGGAAGAATGRTATTTATGTGGTTTCATGAAAAAATTACAGGGTTTGCATGAGCTCGTTGTGAAAACAAAATTCAAGCTGCATTTTAGAATCTGGTCTAAATTTTAAATGTGCAACAAAATATCAGTCGTGTTGAATTTCATACATATTGCAATTTTATTATGAATATCATGCTACTCTGCTATTGATTAAACACATATCTTGAATAAACAAAACTCTTTAAAGYTGAGTCACCTTTTTGACATTGCAGGCCACATAATTTTGTGACATTACTGTAAGATGTTCAACTCACTACAAGAAGTTAGAGAACTGGAATGCATCCCAAAAAGAGCAAGGGAGCTGGTGAAGGGTCTGGAGCACAAGTCCTGTGAGGAGCAGTTGAGGGAGCTGGGTGTGTTTAGCGTGGGGAAAACAGGCTGAGTCTAAGGGGTCACTTTATCTCTCTATACAGCTTTGAGTGGGTAGTAGATCATTTCTTACAAGAAACAAGTGGTAGGAGAAGAAACAACCTCAGGTTGAACCAGGAGATGATTAGATTGGATATTGGGAACTGAGGTGTTTGTGAGGAACAGGTTGTCCAGTGAAGTGGTTGAGTCACCATCCCTGGAGGCATTTAAAAGAGGTGAAGATGTGGTGCTCAGGGGCATGGTTTAGTGGTGGACTTGGCAATGTTAAAGTAACATTTGGATCTGGTGATTTAAAGGCTTTATCCAACCAGAATAATTATGTGCTTCTATTGTGTAATAAACTCCTGTCTCCCATCAATCTCYATGCAATATTCCCATCAGCTGCAATGGAGTTCTGTGATCAGAACACTGACAGAATACATGGAATCCAAATGTAGTTCCAAAAATATTACTCCATCTTAGATGATATAATTGTCTATTGAGCCTTSTGTATTGGTAAGAATAATATGCTATATTTCCTTTTAAAAAATCCCTATTTTCCAAAGTTGAACATGAAATACCTCAAATGAGGCATTCAGAAATGGGGTTATGTAGTGTTAGTGCAACATTTCCAGTTCAAAGCAAAATTGCAGTAGGTTTTTTTCCTTAAATATAAAGTAGTCGTGATTCATCTATTCAATATTGCAAATCTTGCTGTTTACAAGTATTGAGAATTTAATTTACAGGAATTCCAGGAACTACTATAACTACTTCTCCAATGATGTAAGTTTTCTTATAGAAAAGGAAGAGAGTATGGTGGAAAACATACAACAGTAGCCAGCAGATGTATGTAAAAAATCCTTTTGTGCAACTCTAAGGTGTGTGTTGACTGCTGGTAAAGCAAAATATATGAGGAGTATGCTTGGGGGGATGATGGTGTTTTGCTTTGGGGTTTTGCAGGGCTTTTTTTGTGAAAGGTACACTAGATTTTTAGTAGATTTATATATTTAGGTTCCTGAGTTTTCAAGGGCAATATGAGAAGTCATAGTTTGTCCCTTGGTGCTGTCCTATGGTTGCTTCATCACTTCTGATGATGCAAAGTGGTCCATCCCTCCCCGCTCCTCCAAGCAGTAGTCACTGAAGTTGCTGTAGAGACACATAAAGATGTAATAGAGATATCTTAAAACCTGTTTCCAACTTTTTCTCATCCCTGCTAGGCTCAGTCWAGCAAGTGCATTTTCCATCACAGCCCCTTCCTACTGAGCCTTTTCAGTCTTCCTAGCCCTGCTTCCTTGCCTGCCAAGTCCAAAGGTACCCAGCCAAACAACTTCTTGGCAGTGAAGGCTGAAATCTCTTTCTTCCTCTGTTCCTAATTACTTTCATTTCTTATTTGAAGTTTCTTTTTCAGCCTCATTTCATAAAGCCCACCTCCATCTAGTTTGTATCTTTTCTATTTTGGCCTTCAGATGTCTTCCATGTTGATGTTCCTGTTCCTGTTGTACAGACTCTTCTATCTTCCTGTCTGACTTCTCAACATCTGTGACTCTTTTTGTTCCCTCTTCCGCTCAGTTCCTTTACTTTTGCAAACTCTCTATCACTCTCCATCTGTTCATCCAGTTTCTCATCCAGGCTGGTTTTAATTTCTATTGATGTGTAGTTCTCTTAAATGGTCTGTAGCCTTGCTCCTTCTTCCTTTCTGTCCCCAGTCATGGCCTTTGGCAGAGTTTCCTTTTCCTTTGATAGCTTCTGACTTGTCACTTTTCAGACTCATTGCTAGCATACTGTTCTCCACCCCAAACATACATGAACCTTATATCCACCATATTATGAGCTTGCTGAAGCACCAGAATCACAACTTTAGGGAATACTGGGCTGTCTGTATGCYCATCTAGACGTGATGTGCCCTGCAGCACCAAAATGTTCCAACTGCAACAAGGCATCCAGTTCAGCCCATGTGGGAGAATGCCTACTGCAGTTAGAAAGTTCTTGGATCCAGTYTGCAATTTCTCCTTCAGAAAATAAAATAAACAGATAGTTTAAAAAAAAATAAAATAAAATAAAAAAATACTGGAGACTTCAGACAATGCAGGAGTATAGGCAGGCAAACTGAGTGAAAGAAGTTATTTGAAACTCCCGTCTGTGGAACTAATCCTTAAAAGGCAGAATTCTCACCTTTCCTTAGGAGTGTCTTTGCTTTTCTGTGCAAAAGTCTTCCTCCAACARGCTCACTTTTCTTCAAAAGCAGAATAGGTTAAATTTCTCCAAAGAAGAAAAATGTAGTAACAGAAACACTGTCACTAAGTACTGTTAGAAACATTTTTGCTTTACAATTTTTGAGCGGAGTCAGACCCCTTTATTGCTGAGCAAATGGTGTAAAAGAGAGCAGTTTTCTGTAAAGAATACAAGACTTTACCAAAACGCGCATTCTCCCTGGAGGATTTAGGCATTTTCCGATTGGTGCTTTTCACGGCATACGTTACGTGTTGACACAGATTAAGTTTCCCTCCTGTCTGGAACAATGCACGCTCAGGAGAGACACTGACCTAGCAATAAGCGTGAACTGCTCGTGGCAAGTAGCGAAGCGGAGCTCCGGGAGCTGCCGGCAGAGCACTCCGTTCATCTGTGCCATTCTCCCTCTCTCCTCCTCCTACTCCTCCTCTCCCGCTCTCCTTTTCCTTCCCCTCTGTCTTGAGCTGCTGCGCTTTCCCCAGACCTCTTGGCTTTGTTGTGCTGCGTGTCTGAATAGCAGGAGGGGGATTGGYGGAGCGCCGGCTCAGGGAGCGCTTCCCCGCGGCTCACGCCAACCCACCCACCCACGCCTGGCTCAGGAAACGTGAGCGGGGCTCATGAAGGCGGAGAGGCAGCGCTGAGGGCTCTGCACCAGCGCTGGATGTGACAGCAGGAGCCGAGCGCTTCGCGGCTTGAGCGCGTCCGACCCCGGTCCCGCACGGACCCGACAATGGAGTGCTGCCTCTGGACAACCGCTGGCACCCTGCTCCTAGCTTCCCTTATCCTGGTAAATGCCATTCTTTCCTGCTAATATGTACCGCTTGCAGCTGATACTGTATCTGTGTGCATATATGCGGGTGGGCATGTTTTTAATCTCTTAAGGTCGCAGCCGGAGAGAGTTTGTTTTTAACAAGTCATGTAAGTCTTATCCTGCCTAAAACGCTGCAGACTTGGAGCCTTGATATTGTGGGTTGCTTGCAGGTAGAACCAAGTAGTTGATGTTGGCATCAGTTTTCTAAACTTGGAGAGCAATGACTTATGAATGGTGATTTAACTGCTTAGGATTCAGAGAGGAGCTGTTTCTCTACTCTTTAAATCAAACTATATCACGCTGTAAGGTTCCTGGAATTTTCTTCCTTTAAAAAAACAATATATATATATATAACATTCAGTTTTGCACATGCAGAGAAAACATGGTACAGCATGTACTGATCTTTTTCCCGAAGCCTGCTTAAATGAGCTCTCATTACTTCTGTAATTCATTACAGAGTCAAGTTTATAGCAACCTTTGAAAGATAAGTTCTGTGATATCTGGTATACTTCAGGGCAGTAAACCTGATCATTATTATATTATTTTCTTGCGTACTTCCCCTGATYATCCTGATAGGATGCTTACAGCCGAGAGCTATAGCTATGCTGTTTGATTGACATGCTATGTTCCATTTTGACTCATACCTAATTTTATGAGGGGCATGTTGGCAATTAGAATTTCTGCAGTAAGGATATTAATATGCACACACTTTTGATACCTGAGTCATCTTGGSATATGTTGCCCTTTTCTTAGAATTTGATTCAACATAGTAGTTAGTTCAAACAGCAAAGCACCATTAAGAAATACATTAATTTTTTAGCAGCTTGCATCTTATTTATCTGCATAAACCAATCTATAATAATTATTGTAAACTAATCTTAACACATTTTAGTAGCCACAAGGGGACCTAAACAGTAGGATAACCCTATTCAAAATGCTTATTAAAAATTATTGTATTATGAAAAAAAMAGCTTTTTGTATAGAGTCACTAAATACTAATGGAGCACTAGAGAAAAAAATGCTGTCTGGACTGATCTAAAAGTCTTATTTTGTTTTAATGTCTCTTTTCCATTTATAATACTGAATTCACACAAAATGGCATAAAGTCAGCATAGATTCTCTTTTGCTTATGAAAATGAGATGCTTCTAACCTGATTAATAAATTATGAGCCAATTCTGAGGAGTAATTTAGGGAAGATCAACAGGAGATATGACTCAACAAGAATGTGTAAAGACTATAGGATTTGGCCCCATGTTAAGCTCATACTCATAAYATTTGTACATCACTCTGCTGCTTGTGAATTAAGTTCTCAGTCCCTGATTCATGAAAATAAATAGTGCATTCTGCTGCCAACTATTATGCATTATATTCCACACTCTACTAGTTTGTATTTGTATGACTTACCCTGCCTCAAGAGATTTCCCCCCACCTCCCACCAAATCTCTTTGTGCCTTAAGAATAGTGATGTGAAGCAAGCTTAACTTTCTTTTTTGAATCAGACCATTCTTTTGCTCTTTCCATCGTCAAGAAAATCTCTCACTTGCTTTCAGCAGGAGATTAGGTAAACATGCAAGTGTTTGACTTACAGCTTGGCTGCAGATAGGGATAAGTTGTAGGATACCTTGGAATACTCATTCCTACTGTAGTTTATTGCAGCATGAGTTCACCAAAGGCGTAGTAGAAAGCTCACAGATATTTTTTGAGGAAAAAAGTTCACTGAATCAGGCTGTTAGCTGGCTGTTAGCATCCTAGATGTTAGCCTTCAGTCAAGTAGACAGAACGAGTTTGAAATCTATGGCAATTAACATTTGGATTTACATGTATCACCTTGTACCTCTTCTAAAGGTATCTTTCCCACAGTAACCAACATCAGCAGTTTCATGTCATGCAGCGTTCCAGTAACATCAGCAAAAGTTCACAGCTGTAAGAGTTAAGGTTATGCAACAAATGCTTACAAGATTGGTCTTAGAATAATTTATTGCACGTTCCTAAATTTTCAGTAAGACACAGTGGAGCAAAGTAGCACCTGAAGTCTTTGTTCAGCATCCTTGCCTGAGGAAGGAATTGCACAGCCCAGGCGTATGTGCAGCCTATGCACTTGTGCTGCTAAGGCAATTGAGCCTTAKTATCACAGGCTGTGACAAGCCCACAGGCAACAATTGCAATAATCCCTCCTCTTGCCCTCCCTAGCAACTACTTGGAGTGGTGTAGTAGTGAGAGTAGCTCACTACTGCACTGGGGTTCTGAACCTTCCTCAGAAAAAATTATATTCATTTTCATTGAGTGGTGCTTGAGTAAGGTCCCTGAGGGTCCTTAGTTTATTTTGTTAACTGTCCTAAAAATTGCTCCATACTTAAGAGAGCYGGTTTCCTTAGCATCTATATGGACTAAGCATTTCTATGGGTACTTTCAAGAGTCTGAGCCATAGCACTAGCTTGTCTTGAAAAGCTAGTATGAAAAGGCAGTTTTTCTTTCCAAAGAAAGACCAGATTTTGGAGAATTTGGGAGAATTTGGGAGAATTTGGGAGAATTTTGCTTATTGTTCTGTGAACTTTTGGCATGGTAAGGAAATATTACCACACTACTTTTAAGAGCAACAAAAGAAAGCAGCCATTTTGTTCTGGAAACTTTCCTTTATATTAGTTTAAAAATAAAAGCCTAGCACAAGCAAATCACAGTTTTCTAACTCAAAGGAATATGGCCAAAACCATAACCAACCATGTGTTCAGCCGAACTCGAAGTCAAATCACGTCATGTCGAAGAGCATTTAAACACATTTGCATTTGTTATTTGCATCCTTTCAGCAGCTTTTTTAGCTCTCTTTGTTGCTGTTGTGATACTTACAGAAGTAACACTAAGGACTGTAATAAAGTACATGTGTTTTTCTGCAGGATTTCTTTCTTTTGCTGTGCTAATTTGTACATGGAAAATAGTCAAATACAATAGTCCTCTCCTTCCAGGCTCTTTGGCTTTACACTCCCCTATTATCTGACTGGGTCTGTCTTGGATGACCACAAGTGCAATTAGACAGTGAAATGAATATGTTTCTTGTTTACATCTGAAGGTACAAAGCTTGACAGCTTTTCCTTTCATGGATAGATAGGTCTGCCTACTGCTGTGTGTCTGCTTGTCTGTCTCTACAATTGTAGGTATATTAAGGGGTTTTTTTTTTCCAGTATGAGATCCAAAGAAMACAAATATACTTCCACGCAGGATCACATATATGTACAGACTAACATTTGATCACATCAGCTGGGTAAGGATGAACTGAAATGCAGAGTTCTGCTATACAAAGCTGAGATTTATTCATGTTACAAAGTGAAAATACCTTGCAATTGAATACCTTACAATTGTGGTTTGTGACCCATGCTGCTATRCATATGTCATGTCTGTAAAACCATTTCTTATGTGAAGGTCTAAGTGCTACTAAGTATATGTATGATCATAATTTCTTCCTATATTGCTCTAGAATTATGTGTTGGAACATATTTGCTGACCTCTTCCTTCAGATTCTTTAAGTATGGAATGTATTTCTTATTTTTCTACCAAGTGCAAAGGCTTGCATGAGCTAAACTAAGGTTGTGTGATGTAATTTTTTTGGAGTTTGGATTTTAGTGAATGGAAGCCAGCACTTAATGTAGGCAGTTGATTTACTGGTCTGCTTTACCAGCATCACTGAAGTTTAACATGTTCTTAGAATGACTTTGCTAGATTCATAGGGGTGCAAAAGAATGATTAGATGCTGTGACACTGAACACCATGAAAAGGCTGAAGATTGGAATGTGGTCACCTATAGTCATGCATCTGTCAGCTGGACAAATTTCAGTGTTCAGAAGGTTCATGATTTAATGTAAAGTCTGAGAGGGCACACATGACCAGACAAATAGTTCTGTAGGAGAGGACTATCAATCTCTGTATGACTGAATTTTCACTGAGGCAAATAAAAACTGAATCCTTTATAACKGTGTTGTTAGCCATGCCCATATAACCTCATGGTTTCTGTCGTATTGTCAAATCTGCACACAGCAGTGTTGCTTCTATTGCTTTTTGTAGGTTTTTTCTTAACCTTGTAAGAAAACTCAGAATTGTATAGGAAACAATTATATGGGGGAGAAAAATGGGAAATTRCAGTGTGAGGAAAGGAAGAAGAATGGTAAGATCATCCTTATAGATTAAGGATGATTAAAAATTAAAAAGTAAAAAGCTGAAGGTAGTGAAGAAAAAAGTAAAAACACAACAAGCAACAGATGCTAGATCATGATGGGTACCAGGAAAAAGAAAAAGAAATTACTTGTCCCAGCCCAAGCCAAGGACAGTTATAATGTAAGTCTTCTCATCTGGTGGACAACAACTAAGCCAAAAATTGGCATGAAATGTTTAATTTAATCAGAATATCATACTCTGGTATGAACCACATCTTCTCCCTAATTATTACGCAGGAATGGCTAGTTGTTGCTGCTGGTTTCTCCATCTTTTTGTATCACCCTGTGGACAGAGGGCTTGTCATAACAGATGACTGACCAGTTTTGTGTAGTCAAGGAGTTACAGCATGTTCTAACTCTTAGGTGTGTGTCTAGGCACAGTGGGGGAAGTAGGCAAGGGGTATATATTTTGTAGCATGAGAAGATTTTCTCTAGGTCCTTAACCCTGTGTTGAACATGGATCAATGATTGTCAAAGCTTAGTCAATTCTGATCACTTAGATGTCCTTCTGTCTCAGGGAATATAAATCATTTCATCATAGGTCTGAGATTTTCTTTCATCTATATTTTAGGTACCTTATTCAGAATTTCATTCTATATATGACAATCTTATTTTCATTTTTTTCTGCAATAACTGAACTTCTACAAATTTCTTAAAAATGTAGCTAAAGTTGGGAGAAATTGGAGGGAGAGGGAAAACAGTGTATTTGTGAGATTTCATTTTCTTACAAAGCCATAGAAATCTTAGTAGTAATCTTAGTAGAAATCTTAGTAGTTTTTCCACCTGTGGACTTTTTGGTCTCTTCTTACAGGAGCAGTCTTTCTGGCTATGTAGAGAAATAAGTGGTATGTTCATTGATTCTACTGTACATTAATTTTTGCATTGTTTCCACTTTAGTCTTCAGTGCCTTTATGGAATCTCTTCCAAAGCTTCAACCTTTAAAATTTCTTCTTTTCAGGGACCTCTGATAGAGGAAGTTCAGCAGAGAGGGTGTCAGGGTAGAGGGAAGGGTTATGTGATAATGTAAGACATCCCGAAATAAATACCAAGAGTGCTGAAGAAATAAGACAGGAAATTATGTGCAACTTATAATAAATTCAAACTGGCCCATAAAATAAATAGATTCATTTTGTTCCATATGAATATACTGTGTGGGTGTCAAATTTCCCCTTCTAGCTTTGTTGGATGCAATCTCAGTCCCTGTTCGAAGTTTGCTATTGTGTTGTTCAGGTTCTCTGCTGTATCAACAGAGCCAGATATGAAAGGAAATAAAGGAATMTATAAGGTCTCCTACTGTTTTGATGCTGGCATCAGATGTATGAAATATTTATTTATTTACTTACTTACCAAAATCCTGCATTTCTTGCAGTCTGAATTGGTTAAAGCATCAACTGTTTAGGGCAAACATAACGGCCCTTTACAAGCCCAAGGCTGTCTTCTCTTGTCTTTTGGTTATGACATTTTCATTGTTCCTGTAACTTTTAAAAAGACACAAAATTTTGAGGTTACTGTGATATGTCCAATATGTCACTTAAAGGTCCAGCCATGTTTGAAAGACAAAAGATCTGAATTAGCTGAAGGGGAGAGGGAAGTAGGAGAAATATGTGAAACTGAAAGCTTCAATTGTAAGATCCTGCCACTCCAAACTTTACCAGTCTTGTCATTCTCTGCTGGGCTCATCCACCCATCAGTGCTGGTAAGCACCAGGTCAAGAGGCAGTGTATTATCACCTTACTAGAGCTGAAGGCTGGTGTAGCAAACTGAATCAGAGTGTGTCATTTGTATTACTTGGCGACAGCAAGGGTAAAAAATATTTTCATCACACRTGATAGAGGGTAGCATGAGAGTAGCAGCAGCTTATGTCCTGACAGTGTTCAGCTCATTCCATCTTTGCAGTTCAATGTAAATTCATGAAAGAAAATGACAATCTAGTATTGCTAAAAAACTCCTCCACCTTGGGACTGCAAACTCTCAACAACTGAGTGTGTTTTCCTTTAAAAAACCTTATTCCTTAATTTGAGATCGATTGCTTGGTGATAAAGGGAGGAATCAATATGTTAGACAAACTCTGTGTTTTAATGATATTTTCTAGGGTCTAAGGAGCTTTTTATCCCCTATCTTTGCCTGATTTTTGTTATGGCATGGAATCTTGAGCTATCTCAGGGATTCCCTTCCCTTCCCTTCCCTTCCCTTCCCTTCCCTTCCCTTCCCTTCCCTTCCCTTCCCTTCCCTTCCCT
>NW_026623430.1:785756-790481 GCF_030028575.1 Malurus melanocephalus
CCTTCCCTTCCCTTCCCTTCCCTTCCCTTCCCTTCCCTTCCCTTCCCTTCCGTTCTTTACCTCCTATCTTTTACATAAATATTTCCCTTTTGGTTTTCATGCCTCCCACAAGGCTTAATGTTTCAACTGTTTATGTGGCCCTTTGTTTTTAAAATAAACACGTACACATCTCCATGAGGTAAGTGAGGGAGATGGCAGAACCATCAGAAGAACAGGAGGCTTCATTTGTTTTGAATAAACCTCRTAATTGCAGATGTTGTCAGGAATTGCACAAGTCTTTGGAAGCATCTCTTCCCTGGTCTGAAATGCCTCCTGACCAGGGTGTCATCTTCCTTTTGCAACTTCTGTCACCTTGCTTTTGTGCTGTGATCTCCKCCAAAGGAGGCTGAGCTGTCCTAGGGCTGAGGACCTCATTAAAATCCATGCTGATATAACAATATCTTCTAGCTCAGACTTTCAGAACCAGGGTTTCTAAACCGAGATGGTGTTTTGTAAGGGGACTCACTGTTGAACATTGTGATCTCTATGGAGGGTTAGGTTAGGAGGGTGAATGTATGAAGTTTAAGGTCAGTTTACTGGAAAGGTGAATGGAAATATAAATTTCCTCCATTTAAAYGTCTTCCTCCTTGGGAGACACAGTGAAGCTTGCAGTGTCAGGCATTAGTTGGCCATTTTTTCTTAAAGCTGATAAGCACAGCACAACCAGCACATACTTTCATTTCTCACCACTTAGAAAGTACTTGGCATGCAATCCCTCATCACAGAATACAATTTTGCTTTTCTCTTCTCTCCTTTCTGTGTGCTTTGGGGGCTTTTTCCCTGCCCACAATTCTTGCTACGTGGAAGAAAAACCCTAAGTCGTCATGTGCAAGATGCACTTTTGAACCCATGCTGTTGGACRGGTTCCTAATTCTGAAAAGTGATTTCACCCATCCTGCATCTGAACCAGTCCTAGCCTTAAAAACCCTTCTGAGTCAGTAAGGCGACAACTCTGAGGCTGAGCCAGCTTGGATTTGCTCTGTATTGGATCACCCATGCCTGGTGTTTACACCAGCACGGCAGGACTTAAATACAACAAAAYGTTCAGTCTGTGAGAGCAAGAAAGAAAAAGCTTGTATTCACATTGCTCTCCTGGTGTGTATTTTCAAATGGGTAAGAGGAGTGAGAGATAGGACTGATCTGAGTTTTACGAGGCCCCGTTATAAAATGTTACAGGGAGCTCAGTGTGCACCACATTGAAGTGATACGGTGTCAGCTCCATCCTCTGCCAGCAAACCCCCTTTCCTGCCCCTCCAGCTGGCTGCTRCCCTTCTATGAGAAGAAATGAGCTCACGTTTGGCACATTTCTCCTGGGATGCAACTTCCAGTCCAGGTTTAGGAATGGCTGTTTAGCTCCTAATGTCCTGAGATTGCTGTTAATCGATTCTTCCCTGYGTTGTTGCAGTCTAGAAGCTGTGCCTCCCATATACACACTTATATAATTTGCTTCAAGACAGTAGGAATCCCTTGGCACTGTGAGGACCACACTGGCAATGTTCTTCTCTGACTGAGATGAATTGATGCATAGAGACAGTGATGTGAGATGGTGCAACTATGTGCAACCCTGAGAMTACAATGTTTTCAGGACATTCACACACACACATTCAGTGTGACACTTCTTCCTATTACTTGTGCAGTAGCCATATCAGATCATGGTTRGGAAGGGAGGTGAGGTTATTTTCCYAGCAAGAAACCAAACCTTTGCTTTCCTGTGCAAAAGGAAAATATATTATAATTTATCTTTTTTCTGTCCCCTTAGCAATGAGCCTGTCTTGGATGACTGTGCTGTTAAGAATAAGAAAAGATTAAAAGCACAGAAAAAGACTAACACAGGAAATATTTACAAATTTCCCTGAACTGAGCTAGCTGCATCTGTGTCAGAAGTTTTCCTTTAGGGTAAAGAAAAATCCACCTATTGCTCTTTCCTTTTGTTCATAGGAGCAGAATAAGCTTTGGAAAACTTGCAAGAGTATCTTGGTGAGATTTCCTTTTCAATCCTCATCAAGGTGTSTTCCCCTGTTTCTTTTAAGTGACAGATGATTTGGGGCAAGAAGAAAGAGTAAATTAAAAACTACCCAGAAAGATATTTTTATTTTTTTTTTGTTCATTCCTTTTTAAGAGACTGAAATAATAACTTCTGGCCCATTTATCTACACTAACAAAGCCTGCKTATAATTACCCAAATTCAGAATTTATGCTCACATGCCTGTGCTCCTTCCTTGGGGTTTGGAGATGTTCAGATCAAGGGTTCCCTGTGCCAGGGATTTTCCGTAGGAAATACTCTCTTGATCCCCTCAGAGGCCTTCTGCTTTGACTTGCAAGTGARAAGGAGGCAAAAATTCCTAAGTTAATTTCCAAGACTGTGAACCCTGGGGCAAGTGGGTTGGTACTGATCCGGTCAGAGCTGCATCCCCAGGAGGAGGGAGCTGCTGCCTCCATGGAACTGGGGAGACAATGTTCAAGGAATAGCCTCTTTCACCTCAAGATATCTTATGCTCATTGCAACTACTTTTCTTTCCAGGTTGATTGCCAGAGAAAACAGTGTTTTAGGAGTATTTTGAACTGTTCTGTGGTCATCCTTTTGACCTGACCATATGGAAGAGCATGCAGTTAATCATGTCAGCAGTGGTTCTTGTGGTCCCTCAGCATCTCAGGTGCAGTAAAGAATTGGAAACAATCTTTTCRTCTTTTACGTTCTATGAGAGCAGAACTTCCATTACTTTGGTAAGCATGTCAGGTGGACAGCTTTTTCTGGTTTGTGTGGAAGGTAGCTGTGTGGCAGGTCTGGTGGCAGAAGTCCTTTTTTTTGTTTTACATTGGATCCAGGCAAGACAAYGGGAAGACAAGCTATTTACCATACCAGCAGAACAGCATTCATCTATCCTGACCCTGAATCTGACTTTTGGGAAAAGAAAATAGGTTGAAGTCATTGTTTGCTAAGGCTGACTTGGGGACCTCTGGCTTCATGAGGTGCCTTAAATGGAAAGATATCTTCTTGGAGCTGAAGAACAGCTATTGTCATGGGAAATCGTAGTGCCTCCAGGGAATCATGCTCCTCAGAAGGATAAAGATTACTTTCATAAGCCATTTCTTTGGTACGGTACAGTTATTCTGGAAGAGTAGATGTGCTTTGGTCATACAGTACCATTTAAAATTATGTGCAATTGTTTGCCTAGATAAATTAAACTTTTCTTGATGYGCATTGCAAACTGGATGTGTCAGAATATTTTACTTATGAAGTCTTCAAGATACTCACTTAGAAAAGTTTCAGCAGTTAGTCAGAAATGTCTTCCTTGTTAACATATTTTTTGACAGAAATTACCAATATTAATTCAACTGGCTGTGAATTTTTTCTGCCTCACCTTTTTTCAAGTMAGACCCAGACAGGTTCCTGTGTGAGCTTTAGTCTAGTTCTTTAGTCCAGCTATTAGCTTGGATGGCATGCAACAAAGATGCRTAACATTGTACAAATTAAATCTTACAAGTCATACATTTGCATTGGTTGAAGCTTTGAAAAACGTAGCATTAACAAAGAGTTGAGGTGGCTGGCCTTGTCTCCCACTGTTACACACCTAGGGAAGTGCTGAGAGCAGTTTCTTCCTGGTTCACTGCAGACAGCATTTCAGTACTGTGTTAAGTGTATATCTAATATCAGTGRCAAACTAACATCAAAGGATGACCAAGATTACTCAATGAAAGAATTCACAAGGCAAGAATTCACATAGGGTTGCACTCGAACTGATCTGAAAAGGCTGAGCAGAAGGACCATTATATAGGAAAAACACTGGGTTTCTGTCCCTGAACATAATTTTTACAGTAGCTAAAGACAAATTTAGGCAGTGGTCTCAGAGGAGCCTTGCATGTTGTCACTGACACTTCATCATACCCTGAAACAGTGGGGATATGATAAGAACCAGATGATACGARTTTCTTAACCAAACTCAGTGGCTCATATTATCTCGGAAATAACTGGCCTAAGTTCGGTATCAGTGCTTTAGTCCAACAAGAGTTTAACTGCATTTTTTGCCATCTGTACACACTGGGTGTTTGAAAAAAGGACTTCAGCAATGTTTTACTGAATGAGGAGGAAGACTGAATGCCTCAGAATCAGGGGAGAAATTAAACAACACGATCTGCATTTATACGCACACTCTTCTGTGTGATACTGACAAATAGTTGGATTCTGTAGGATAGCACTGTTCCAAATAATTTTTTTAAGTTCAATTCCAGTATGCAATTAAGATTTATTTTCTAAAGGCTGCACTTGTTTTATAGACCTCAGGACAGGGACAGAGGTTTTGGTACTCTTCATTTTTCTCCCTTTGTGTCCCCACATACGTGTATACACATTCTTTTAGAATAAACCTGAATCTTATCAGGGATGCGGCTCCTGGATGTCCAGGTAGCTRTTGTGATTTAAGGATGTGTGACATTTGTATTCCAGATAGTCTGAATGATTTCTATATATTGTGTATAGGGGGAAAGGGTAGGAAATACCCCTGAATATAACATAAATGCCTGACAACTCTTTAGTAAATTCAGAAGTTCCTATTAAAGACTGAAGCTGGATTATTTTGAAGAATCAGATTGGATACCTAGCTCTTGTTAGTGTTACTTTATTATGTCAGGTTACTTTCATTTGTATTATGAGAAGTCCTTCATTTGACTTGTACTTTAAAGTTTTGG
>NW_026623430.1:790531-798148 GCF_030028575.1 Malurus melanocephalus
TTCTGTAAGCATCTTCACCTGAGTACCCTATTTACTGACTGTGATTTCATTTTTTACATGTGATACTTTTTGCTTTGTGGTCCAATAGCACAAGGTGTTCCTCCTCTCTCTCTTTAGACAAGTCTTTGGGAGTTCTCTTGCCCATTCCCATTGGAGCTGAGGTGCAGGGTGATAGATGCAGGATCACCATCAGATTAAGGCGTGTATATTAAAAATATATGGGATTAAGGATGATCTGGTTTTGATTAATACTAGCAGATTTATTTGTTTTTACATTTCATTGATAAGCAAACTGCTTAAGGGTGACATTTCTGACTTGTTGCTTTTGCTGTTAGGACATCCTGAGTTTTGTCTGGACAAAGCAATGAGTATTTCCTGGGAAGCTCAGGCTGAGCTCCACCTGGAATGAGCAGAAGGGTTAAGGAAGGTTCTCTGGTAACAGCAACAGGGCAGAATGAGCCTTKATGATGGCATTTTGCTTCTTAACATACATTGGCATTTTGAGAACCATCAATCTGGAGTACCTCTGGCAGAGGTAACAGACTTTTTCTATGATGGAAGTGTTACTTAAAGAAGGCTTTAAGTTGTACCAGCTTCACTCTTTCCAGCCTTAAGGGCATATACAATCCCCCTCCTTCCCCCTCYCCATTTTTTGTTCCTTTTCTTTACTCTGCATGACAGAAATTTTGGGGCTTTAAGTTTAACCRCAGAAGTTCTTGCACTGAAAATCTCTCAACTGCTACTTTCATGTAGGAACTTCAGTTAAGTTCATTTTGTTGAAAGTTGATAGAAATTATTAATTACCAGTGTAAGCTACTTTAGAAAAATCTACACTAAACAATGAGTTCTTAGTTACTAATTGTATATATATATCCTTTGAAACTGGAATAGATCCATAATGGACAGTTGCCTTCAGATTTAAAATTACTTTTCAGGTATTGCTAGAATTTCAAGCTCATTCTTAACCATGTAGTTCRCAGGAAGAAAAAAACACTCTACTTTCTTCAACATTAAACATGGATGGAGTTKAAATGAATTATGTTCATTGCACTTGTTTAAAGAAAACTTGGAGCTTGTTCCAGCTTGAGATCACATGTTTTTTGGGAATATATAGGTCTTGTAACAAATTTTGGAATGCAAGTAATAGGCTCACAGATCTCCTCTGGGTGGGATTTCAATTTATGTCAGAAAAACTTGGACACTTAGAATGTCTAGTTGTGCTGATGCTTTTAATTTGTGGTGACATAMGAGTGCTTGGTTCACATGACTTTTCCTTGCAACCTTTTTGAATTATATTTTTGGGCTTTCAACCAGGGGTTAATGATCAGGTCAGGCAGTTTCAAGATACTTGTTTTCCTATAAAGTGGAAGTACAGACATGTATTTTCTTTTTGAGAATAAATCAAATTCCAAATGCTCGTATTAATTTTATAAAAATTATTCTTCAAAAATCACTCATGTGAAGTAACCTCAGTAAATTGTTGTGTCTTCTCCTATCTCAAATGTAAATCTGGGGACTGGGTCACATCTATTCATAGTCAGAATTTGATAACTTATGAAACTTTAGTTTTTGCATTTACCCTTGCAATTATTTTGTGGATTTTTTTTTTTTGTATTTTAATAAAGGTAAGATAAAATGAGAGTGCCAAATAATTGTTGTACATTCATTAGATAGACTCTGTATTATCTCTCATAGGTGAAATTAATTTTCTTTTCTACTCAATGGTTAACAATAATCAAGGCTGGTATATTTCATGTGTTTCATTACTAAACTTCTTCACACGGCTTCACTGAATCTAAATTATTCCAGTGTTATCTCTGTGTCTCAAATAATCCCTTGATGTTTCCATCAACAAGGAGCTTCTGGTTGATAGCCCAATATCTCCAGAGAGGCAAGGGAGGGGATCRTCCTGCTCTGCTTTGCACTGGGCTGGCTTCACCTCARGTGCTGGGGGCTACCACAAAAAGACATTGAACTGTTAGAGTTCCAAAAGAAGGCTACAAAGATGATGAAGTGTCTGGAGGGAAACCTGTGTGAAGGGTGGCTGAGGTCACTTGCTCTGTTCAGCCTGGARAAGACTGAGGGGAGGCCTCTCTGGGGTCTCCTTCCTCATGAGGGGAAGAGGAGAGGCAGGCAGTGATCTCTGTGTGACCAGTGACAGCACTCCAGAAAATGGCATAAATCTGTGTCAGGAGGAGGACAGGGTTGGATATCAGGAAAAGCTTTTCACCCGGAGGGTGGCTGAACACTGGAACACCTTCCCAGGGAAATGGCCACAGTACAAGCCTGACCRAGTTCAAGAATRTTTGGGCAATGCTCTCAGGCACWTGGTGTCTGATTCTTGGGGTGTCCTGTGCAGAGCCAGGAGCTGGACTCGATGATCCTGATGGGTCCCTTCCAATTCAATATATTCTATGATGCTCTGAAAGCTGAAGTTGATTCCCGTAAAATGGGCCAGCAGTGATGCTTGCTGATGTTTCTCCTTTTAATGTGTACCTTTAAAGTCTCCCTCATATAATTATTTTGCCTTCTAATTTATTTTAAGTGCAGTTAGAAATGCTATTCATGTGCTGGCCTACAATACAAGCCAAGCTTTAAAGGAGAGCACTGCCTGTCTCCATCAGACACAGGCATTTTTGGTCCACCTTTGCAAGGCTGGTCAGTTTTTCCAGCAAAACCATATTGCCCACTCAATATCTAGATGATTTGGTCCATACAAATCTATGTTTCTGAGGTATATCTGCATAAATGAAAATGACATGCTGAATACAGGTATGACTGCTTTATTTRTTGCAGGTACTGCTGTATGATTGTGCTTAACCCTCGAAGAGCTGAGCATTTCTGAGTCCTTCYATGCTGCCTGTCCATGAAGCTGTTTGTGCACAGCTAGTGGCATTAACAGTGACAGTGTCTGGGTCTGTGCCTGACACTGGCAATTCCTGCTCTTCAAGAAATGTGCCTTTTCTTTTTTAACAGTTAGGGAAATGTTGCCCAGTTTCATTTAGACAGAGAAGCAATGATAGTTCCAATTMCTTATGGTGAGTGCATGAAGCAAGTATATTGAATGCCTCTGCAGYACATTAAATTCACTATGTTGTGCCTGAGTTTTTTTTAGGAGCATTTTGGAAGGCACCTTTCAATCCTTTCAATATAACCTTTTCATGGTCTCTAACATAGCAGCAAAATTTCAGAGCAAAAKTTGTAATGTCTATAATACTGCAGTTCTTCATCAGAAAAAAATCTTTTGTCTCACTGTTGTTCAAAGAGCTGTCTTAGAGCAGTCTTCCCTATCCTCAAACTGAGACAAGGTGTGATATTCAAAAGATGAAAGTAAATTCTTTCACCATTCACTATTAAGGAACTGGTTGTCAACCAGCAGACATACCAGAGAGGAACAGATTTATTCAATTTATTCAGTGCTTTCAATAACCAGGATGATATCCAGTGAGAAGAAAAGTTAAGCTAGCAACAATATTTCTGACACTTAAATATTTTTCCTGATTTTTTTTCCCTCTCCCTCTCCTCAGAGCTCCAGAACAGCTCGCTCAGAGGAAGACCGAGACTCCCTGTGGGATGCCTGGGGCTCGTGGAGCGAATGTTCACGCACTTGTGGAGGGGGGGCCTCCTATTCACTGAGACGCTGCCTGAGCAGCAAGTAAGTGGCTGAATGATTTTTACTTTACTGATGGAAAAATTCAACTTACTCATATGTGTCAGACCATAAGAAGTGACCAATGGARGTCTTGACCTTCATCAAAATTGTCATCCCAGTGGCAAAAAATTATGGTGGTGGTTTTTGTTTTTAAATTCAGGCAAGCAGCCAACATGCTTGATATGGCAACACCCTTTAAAATATAGCAAGAACCCATGGAGATGAAAGAGTGGTCTGGACAGCTTGCAAGGCTGCCAGCTCCTGAAACTGAAACTTGCCTGCACTTTCATCATTTAAGCAGTAAGAGTTGTCATTTGTTCATACCAGAATTCAGATAATTCACTATGTTTAGTACCCTTCAGSCTCAGCCACACTGACTTTAAAAGCATCACATTGATCAAATGTGGCATCCTGAGCTACATAAGAAATGGTAAGAATTCTGCAAAGGATGTCTTACAAATTAAATTTCAGGTTGGAAGTCTTCATTAGTGGCAAAGCCCCCCGACAGAAGCAGAAATGTTCGGATACAAAGGGGAATTCTGGGTACCCAGTCAGGCATCTGAGATTTTATTCTTACCCTGTTACTWGCTTGCAATGGAAAATGAACAAGTCATTTGACCTTTTTTCCACTGTATAGTGTATGTAAGTTTTACCTACAAAATATTTCTAGCAAATATTATTTCTATCTACTTTAGGAAAAAAATTGCCTGCAGTGAACATGGTTTATGTGATAAATATAAACAGATTTCTGATAAAGGATATGAAGGGAAACTCCAGACCCAAACTTTATGACTTGATGCCATGTCTGATACCTTATATATTGTAGTATAAAAAAAATCTAATACAATTTTCCATCCTGCAAATTTTTCTTTCATATTTTTATTCATATGCTTATAAAACTGATGTTAATATAACAAACAGTGGCCATGCAGTCCAAATAATTTCCTCTCTCTGACATTTTAATATGCAGTGTTGTTYAGCGAAGATCGGAAACAGCATAAGGCATTGAACCATAGCAACCACAATAGGATATTGTGTATTTTAGCTTTATCCATGAACAGTTTGTTCTCCTAGTTGCCTCAWTTTGAGCTGACTCTGTGCAAAAGTCTTCTGGAAGAAAAGATGGGCAAAGGTATCTCGTGAAATAGGTGGAAAAACAATGTTTTGCTATTCTGCTAGATAAAAGAAAAAAGATTGGTTTTAAATGTGGAGCCAGATTTTAATATGTTGTTAGTTTCATAGCTAGCCAATTGTGATTCTGAATTCACCTCAAAATCTGAAATTTCAGAGAGAGGAACTTAATTTTAATCACAGTATATAATTTTCCATATTAAAAAAAAAAGTGACATTCAGTATTTTGCTTTCATGTAAACATGTACCTAGGTCTGTCATGGGATCTGGGGAATCTCAGCATAGGGGCTTTCTCTGCTCCCTCATCAGAACTGTTCTGGTAGGTTACAGAGGGCAAATCTTGAAGTTCTGAGTAATAGMACTTGTCATCATAGTCTTCTGTAAGTATAGTCTTGTGAGTATAAACCATTTTTCTGGACTAATTTTGATACTAGTGCTGTTCAGGATGATCCTGAAGTTTCACCCATGAAAAAGAAATACCCTGATAAAACACACAGGATTGGTTTCCATACCCTGCCTTTCTGTTACCCTATCAGGACATAAGCAATGCTTCCTGCCTTAAGAAACCAACCACAAACTACAACCCATTCAGACAKGGAAACCTCCAGCTTCCAGGATGGAAAGCAGAGTGTTAATTAGGTTAATTGGCTTTTGGTAGCCAGTAGCAATAAATAATACATAGTAAGATTTGTCCTGGAATTAGCAGTCTATCAAATGTGTGATAGTTTTTCCTTTTTTATGGTCGATTTGCAATTCTTAATTAAGGCTTTAAATGATTAATTTTTCTGCTAGCAAGCATTTTAAGCTATTTAGTSAGAAAGGGAGCAGGGTAAAGAAGCTTATCCAAGGTTTTCAAATAAGCCTGTACATGAGTATTTCAAACTTGGCAAGGCAAGACCAAAATGTCCATCTCTGAGAGACAATTTCTTGGTCGGTACAGTTTATCTCATGTATTTATTGTGTGTAATTTCACTGCAGCATGAAGGAAGATACTAGATTTTTCTGTCAAATAAAAACTGGCAACACATTTAGTTGTTTTGGAATAAATTAATTCTAAATATTTCTGATCCTGGAAGGAATTTTCATGTGCCTTTTATCTTTTAGCACTGTATGAGGTGACTTTCAGAGTATCACATGAACAGGKAGAGCCCAGTGTATTGGCTTTGAAGAACTACAAAGATTAATTGCCRTTCCTAAACACCATTAATATGTATAGCTAAACAAAGGAAACCAGCTTTCTTTCCAGCTTTTGTTTGCCAAAGTTATGTTAGTGCTGGTGTTGTTTGTTTTGGGAACATGTTTTGTGTTAGGCCTTCACAGCTGTGATGAAAGAATGGAAAGTGTTAGTGAAAAATTCTGTATTCTAGTGTTTTAAATGGCAAAAAATTCAGGGTAGGGGCTGTTTAACAGAAAATTTCATTAGAACAACTGGTTCTGATTATGCTAAGGACATTATGATAGTGATATAAATACATATGCCAGTCACACAAGCAGACAGGCTTTGTCAGCCCAAGTCAATTGTATGTCCTTGTATCCCATGCTGACAGCAAGCAGCACTGGTTCACTCCAGGGGCAGAATWAGCCCAGGGAAAATAAATTTTTGCTAATTAGAATTAACAAAGTTAGAGTGCTAAAACTCAAAGGATGACTCTTTCATAGTCTTTATTTGCATTAACCCTTCATAGCTTTTGATTCTTGTTATTTACACAAAATGACAGACCACCTTTAAATTTTACAGGGTTTTGCCTCAACTCACTTGAAAGTGAACATCCCAGACTAATTRCGTCTTAGGTAACAGGGTAACTATCTTAATCATTTTATCATTTGAGAGTGTTTTACCCTTCAGTTTTCCTATTTTTTTTAATGAACTGCTATGCAGCACTACTCATCAAAACCTGCAGAGAGGAGAACCACAGACCACTCCTATTTTTTTAAGGGCCAAACTACCCATTGTTGAGCTTCTGTAGGGAAGCAAATTTTATTAGCTATTGCCTGCTTTGGCTACAGAGATTATGGAAATACATAGGCAGAGCAGACAGAGGGATACTACAATGGAGTCTTTGCCCTCTTGCTCAGAATCCAGGTATAACTTGTTGCAGTTTATTGTACAGCACAGCTGGCATTCGTCATCTAGCACAGTGATTGACAGTAACACAAAAACCTTCCATCCAGGTGTTAATAATTGTCCATATTGATGCGAGCAAACTCAAACAGAGTAATTACAAATGTCTGAATTAGATATCTGAAATTAATGTGCCTTTATTTCATTTATTGAAATACATTTTCAGATTGTAAAAGAAATTGTAAATTCTCTTACTCATTTGTTCACACRTACTGGTCTAAAAATATTGCATGTTTTCTGCAATTGTACTTTACATATTGACAAGTACTATGGTAGTAGTGATAATATTTTGCTTTTGGCAAGAAGATAATTGTGATTCTTTTTCTGTCATCTTCCAAATTTACCTTCACTTTCTTTTAAAGCCAGGCTGCAGGTAGCAGAAGATAAGCATGTCTTAGAGTTTTGCAAATTATTTTTGCTCATAGTAGATAAGTAGTCTAGTTTTTAAACTGCTTAAAAAGTCTCAATGTTACTGTTGCTTCTGTTTATGAAAAAAAAMCACAAGAATAATTTGAGTGCTGAGGTTGTTATGGAGTCCCATGGATACTGAATCTGAGTTAAAGGGCCAAAATTTGAGATAATCACTTATACTTCTGGGAAATAATGTGTAAACTTCTGAATAGAGTGGAGGTTTTTCCCCATTAAGTGAGGGTTTTATGTTTAGTAGCAGAAAAAAGTCAATATTAACATTTTCCTGACAAATTTCTCTCAG